>NW_016804554.1:720380-753573 GCF_001698545.2 Rhinopithecus bieti | reverse complement strand
AAAAAATCAAAATATGAATTTTAAGAAGCTTAGTGAGATATAAGAGAATTCCGAAAAAAATACAAATAAATCAACAAAACAATTCAGTATATCAATTAGAAATTTAACAAAGTGGTAGATGTTTTTTAAAAGAACCAAATGGAAACTCTTGAACTAAGGAATTGTTTGAAGGAAATACAAAATACGCTGGAAAGATTAAATAATAGACTAGATCAGGCAGAAGAAAGAATCTCAGAACTTGAAGACATGTCTTTTGAAATAATTTTGTCAGACAAAAAGAAAGAAAATAGATTACAAAGAATGAGCAAAGCCTTTGTGACATTTAGAACAATATAATGTAATTTAACATCACAATTATTTGCACCCACCAGAGAATAAAGAGACAAAGGAAGTATTAGAACACCTATTTAAGGTCAAGCATGGTGGCTCATGCCTGTTCCGTTCAATTTTGCTGTGAATCTAAAACTGTTCTAACAGATAAAGTTGAATACAATATTAAAACAACAATATGATTATCGTCTTTGTAACTATTCAATGACATTTATGCAGGGCAGAGGCTACTGGACTATATATATATCCTTAAAATCTCCCTTTATATATATACATACAGATATAAATATGTAAGTATAGATACAGATGAAGCCTAAAAACCTAGTTTAATTATGTTAAAATTGCTTAGAAAATATGTAATCTTACCTTTTGCTTTGATTATAATGGTCTTGACTTGAGCTGGCCATGCACATTTTCACTATGCTGAATTTAAAATTGGGCTACTATAGTTTTGAACAAAATGCTGATTCCCCTCAGACTCTTTACAAGATTGCTGTGAATCATACGAATTGCCCTTAATCAATAAAGCAGCACTCATTTGACTTGCACTGTAGTGTGTAACCTTCTGTTTCTAAATATGGTAACATAGAGAAGCCATCCATTTGAGAAAGTTTGGGTGGGTTTTACTCCCATTTACCCTAGTATTGATTTGTATATATGGCAGAAAGGAGGGAAAGGGATGTTTGGCATGCTTCTCAGTTCCTATCCCTAAATTTTTATCTTACTAAGCACTCAAATGCTGTTTCCTTTTTTTTTTTTTTTTTGATGGAGTTTAGCTCTTGTCACTCAGGCTGGAGTGTAATGGTGCAATCTTGACTTACTGCAACCTCCGAATCCTGGGTTCAAGCAATTTTCCAGCCTCAGCCTCCTGAGTAGCTGGGATTACAGGCACCCACCACCACACTCAGCTAATTTTTGTTGTTTCAGTAGAGATGGGGTTTTGCCATGTTGGTCAGGTTGGCCTCGAACTCTTGACCTCAGATGATTCATCTGCCTCAGCCTCCCAAAGTGCTAGGATTACAGGTATGAGCCACTGCACCCAGCCAACTGTTTCTTTATGATTGAATGACAGCCATAACTAGGACAATTTATTTGGATGTTAACAGCTTGTGCAAAGATCTACGAATGCAGATCTAGAAATATGAGGATTAGAGCCCTAATGATACAGGATAGGATGGACACAGTTCAGAGCCAAACTTCTCCCAACTTAATGTATATTAGCATAATCACTGTGGAGAACAGTTTGGAGGTTCCTCAGAAAACTGAAAATTGAGCTACCACATGATCAGGCAATGCCACTGCTGGGTATATATCCAAAGGAAAGGAAAGCAGTATATTGAAAAGATACTTGCACTTCAATGTTTGTTGCAACACTGTTTATAATAGCTAAGCTTTGGAAGCAACCTAAGTGTTCATCAATAGATGAATGGATAAAAAAATGTGGTACATATGCACTGGAGATCATTACGTTAAGTGAAATAAGCCAGGCACAGAAAGCAAACATCACATGTTCTCACTTACTCGTGGGATCTAAAAATCATCAGCTCATGGACATAGACAGTAGAAGGGTGGTTGCCAGAGGCTGCGAAAGGGGAGAGCTGGATGGGGTGGGGAGGTGGGGATAGCTAATGGGTGCAAAGAATAGAGTTAATGAGACCTACTATTAGATAGCACAATAGAGTGACTATAGTGAATAATAACTTAATTGTACATTTTAAAATAACTTAAAGAGTGTAATTGGGCTGTTTGTAACTCAAAGGATAAGTGCTTGAGGGGATGGACACCTCATTCTACATTATGTGCTTATTTCACATTGCATGCCCATTTCCAAATATCTAATGTACCCCATAAATAATACCTAATATGTACCAACAAAAATTAAAATAATAGTAATAATAAAAAGAAAAAAAGACTGATGACTCCCAAAACATCCAGGTATGTTTGAAATATCCAATAAAGAGATGGAAGGGGCAAATAAGCTCTTCAATAAACATCACAAAATGGCTCCATTCATTCATAAAGCAACAACAATGACCATCCGACTTCTGTAATTTGTTTTATTTTCAAATCACAACTCAGGACCATTTTTCTTTCTTTCATGCTGTGATACAATACAGTGATTTTGTCCTCAAACAACAAAATCTAAAGCTAGTTTTACCTACATTTAGATAAATGTACTGACATAATGACATCTTAACTTGCTATTTATTTCACACTAACAATTTAATGACAATAAAAGAGATATTTATAATTAATTAATATTAAATATATAACCTTATAGACTATGTAAGGTTTTTATAGTTATTCTTATTTTCCCAGGAGCAGTTAACATTAAAAAGAATATAACAGAAAGAAAACGCAGCTGTTGAAGTCACAGGAACCTGGTTTTGAATTATGAATTTATCACTTTCCAGCTCTTTCATATATGAAAATGTATCCTTCTTATGAATGTACATTTAAATAATCTGTATGATAAAGATAACATAATAATATCACGATATTGTGCTAAGAATTCAATACATTTCTGGAATGTTAACTTTTTTTTTCCTTTCTAGTNCTTGCTATTTATTTCACACTAACAATTTAATGACAATAAAAGTGATATTTATAATTAATTAATATTAAATATATAACCTTATAGACTATGTAAGGTTTTTATAGTTATTCTTATTTTCCCAGGAGCAGTTAACATTAAAAAGAATATAACAGAAAGAAAACGCAGCTGTTGAAGTCACAGGAACCTGGTTTTGAATTATGAATTTATCACTTTCCAGCTCTTTCATATATGAAAATGTATCCTTCTTATGAATGTACATTTAAATAATCTGTATGATAAAGATAACATAATAATATCACGATATTGTGCTAAGAATTCAATACATTTCTGGAATGTTAACTTTTTTTTTCCTTTCTAGTCATCTCATAGAGGGCTCAACAATCTTTTACTGATTTTTCCCTGAATAATTTACCAATTGTTATTTTAAATTTAGAGAAAAATATAAATGTTTATATGTAGTCTTTATATTAAGAGGTAGTATTTTATCATCTACCATAAATTAATGAACTTATTTCCTTAAAAGGATATTGTAAATCCTGACAAATTTAATCACATTTTCTTAAAATTGAGAAGTCATGAGATAGAGAACGTGCCCATGAAATTACCTAAGATTGTACGTCTGAAACCAGGATTGTCAGTGAAATTGCATGTCTGGCTGAGAGTAATAGGTGATTGGTGAGTAGTATTTCTGTATTCTACTGTTATCATAATGAACATTTGTTAGGTACTTACACTTTATTTGGAATAAAATTAGCATGCTCATTCATGTCTCAGAAATTCTCTGTGGTGTCCCTTGGGGTGAAAGCGATAGAATTACGTGATATGTGTAAACAGGGATTAATCTAATCTTAGGCAAATCCACACTTTGCAATGTGAGTGAGGTTTTCAGAGGATTATAAATATGATTAAGTTGGATACGGTTTGACATCTTGTTTCTTTGAGCATTAATTTTTTTAAAAGCTTTTAAAAAATCACTTATTAATTTTTGGTATGCAAAATCACACAGGAAAAAATCAATTGAACAACAAGTCAAGTTTACTTTGAGTTGAGTGTTAAAAATATCTCTTACCTATTGGAATGGGAATTAGGTTTGATGTGATTCTAAAAGGCATCTCTATCTTCTTTGCAAAATGGCAATTGTCTTGCCTAGAGACATACGTTGAAACAATCCACATAACTTGGGACATCTTGTTCATTTTGATTCTCAGCACTGTTCATCACTCGACTGCACACCATTTATTCGGTGGCAGCCTATGAACTCTGAAGTAGATGAGTCTGGTTGCAGGGGTGGAGCGGGTAGAATAGAGGAGAGAAGCCTAACATACATCTTATGGCTGGAAATTATATAACAGGAAATTACAAGCCATCACACTCATCTGAGTTTTAAGCGTTAGCTATTTCTGTATTAAAAAAAAATAGTTTGGGGAGATTGGACTTTATCCAAAATCAATTTACAGCTATCAATTAAAAAAAAAAAAAAAAACTTCACAGAGGGAGATATGGATTTGACACCTCTATTACAGCTAAACTCCGGAGACTATCAGGGATCAACACGTCAGTTTAATAAAGAATAAAAAAAATCCAGTCGATGCAACATTCAGGGTCAAGGTATGGGATGAAATAGAGTAAGTTGGGGTTTTCTTTCAGAAGGCTTATAGCAAAGTACTGTTAACTCCTGGGGTGTTGATAGGTGTTAGAACCTGGATTATATAAAAGAATAGATGATATAATTAAAACAATAGAAATCATATCTGTTTTCAATATCTAGGGTAAAAGAGTAAAAGCATTTGAAGTTATTAAAGGTATTGACTGGTCAGAGAGTAGAGGGAAAGACTGTAGGCCATAAAAGGTTATAGTTTCCCTAGAGCCAGAAAATCAGAATAGAGAAATAGAGAAGCAACACTACATGTGCAGTATAAATGGATTCAGCTGTCCATGACTATGACTATAAGCTGTTGGTGATTAGAATCCAGACTATTCTATCACAGCTGGAGCCATTAGAATGATCTTGGGTGGGATTTACAATGGGGGAAAAATTCTGCATTTGAATCTCAAGTCTGTCTTTCAAATTATAGAAAGTCCTTTGAGGCTTAATTCCCAAATAAAATTGTACAAACTAGAAAAGAAAACATGAGTTTAACCACAGGTGTCCTAAAATGATGATGCTCACTAAATCAATATTTAGGTGTAATTATAAAGGAACAAATTGAACGGTTCTTGAATGGTACTATAGGAGTCTAAAGCTCTAAATTGAAGAATGTGGTTTTGGAAAAATTTTCAGAAAATAACATTTTTATGCGTTTGTAGTTTTACAAAAGAAATGTAATAAAGCCATTTAGAGTATGAATTAAGGAGTGAAAACTTTCATAATGAACCTAAAAACCATTCTGGTTTCAGTCATTTAGAGATATTCTCTATATGGTTTATTAAAACACTTTCTTTAATTAGTCACTACTTAACCTTCACTATATCCTAAGTGTCTCATTCTTTAGCTCTATAAAACTGACATCATACCTATGTGGCTATTTTGGCTGTATTCAAAACGGATTTTTCCTTTCATTTTATAGGTATCCTAAATTTGGGACCATTATTCTCTTGATTTCATTACTTTAGCAGGTGCTATGCCCAGGTTTTGGCTATCCAGCTTTGTTCAGGGCAGGTTTTCAGAAGCAGGAGGGAAAAAAATAGTGTAATGCAGACCAGGCACCTGCTGTCAAATAAAATCAACATGGAATAAATCATCCCTGCCTGGGAGGAAAAATTTTAACTTTCCCTTGGCTGTCTGTAGAGCATAGCACAGCACCTGAGACATCATTATTGGACTGCTTTTTTCAGAGGGCACTATTGCCCTTTGATATCTAATGCCAAAACATTTATGCTATATCTGGGATTTGTAAGACTTACTTTGGATACTGGTTGGTGTGATTATGTTTGTGTTTATTTCATTATCATTTTCCTCTTACCCATCATTTCAC
This sequence comes from Rhinopithecus bieti, assembly GCF_001698545.2. Lineage (NCBI taxonomy): Eukaryota > Metazoa > Chordata > Mammalia > Primates > Cercopithecidae > Rhinopithecus > Rhinopithecus bieti. The sequence goes on along the minus strand of NW_016804554.1, from coordinate 747,711 downwards.
ATTTTTCACTAAGTTTAACGACACATTTTTAACTACACAAATTACATGTGTATCATGATTTTAAAATAAGTAGTAATATGTTTTGCTAAGAAGATTTCATGAAAGTCACACGGTTCATAAAATGAGAAAATTGTATGAGACAGTTGGCAAAAATACACTGATTTCAAAATGTATGGAAAAGAACTCTTGTTCACCAGAATAGATTCTTATCCCTTTTATTGAATCACTTAACATGTAGTGATAATCATTCAATTTTTGAATGGGCACACGCTACGTAAAACTCATCAATTTTCTAGACATGATGAGATTTAAGATGAAGAGTAAGAGTCTAACCCATTCCCTAGATATTTATAATACAACGTGATCAGGAAAAATAATACATACATATTGATATGTGAATTGTAAGACAAATAATGTAAAGGCTATGATCCAAAGTTTCTCAGAGTTTGTTTCTCAAATTGCAGCATCAGCATCACCTGGGAGCTTATTAAAAATGTATATTCTCAGATTGCATCTCAAATCTACTGATTCAGAAAGTAGAGGATGGGGCCCAGAAATCTGTGTTCTAACAAGACCTCAGGTGACTCTGACGCATGAATTAGTTTGTGAATTACTATGCAATGCAGTTATAAACACGGTGTTCAAGAAGTAACACAGAGTTGTTTTCTTTTTATTGAAGGGTAGGTATTAGTCCATTTTCTCACTGCTATAAAGAACTACCTGAGATTGGGTAATTTATAAAGAAAAGAAGTTTAATTGAGTCACTATCCTGTATGGCTATGGAGGCCTCTGGAAACTTATAATCATGATGGAAGACAAAGGGGAAGCCAGGCATGTCTTATGTGTTGGCAGGAGAGAGAGAGAAAGAAAGAGAGAGAGAGAGCGAGAGAGAGAGAGAGAGGAAGTTTCAAGCAAGGTGCAAAAGGTTTTTCTCATTTCTTCTTGTTACTTACGGTAAAACGTGAGAGGAGAGACAAAACTTATGGAAAAAAACACGTTAAGCAAAATCAACTGTTAAGCAAATGTCCCCTGCAGGAAAAGATATAGTAGAGGGGTTGGCCAGATGCTGTGTGAGCACATGCAGAATCTGAAAGAGGGAAAGATAGTCCCACACAAGGTCATAAGTCCAGTATAGGATGTGAGGATTCTATCTCTTGGTTGAGCTCCAAGCTCACCTCCTATACTTACATGGCCAAAAGAGGGTCCAAAGACTGAAACACATCAGACTGCCTTCCCAAATTAAACAAGGATTCGATGATTTGGGAAATGTGTAGCCTATCCATATGGTGGAAGATTCTAAAATTAAGATATTGCTTCCAAAACATGGCATAGAGTAAAAGACAAGGGTGTGGCCGTATAATTGTTTGCCAAAAGCTTAGAAAGAAAAGTCAGTCAGTCACAGGAAAGGATATTTTAATAGATTAAGAGTATGACTTACAGATCCTCTCAAACAGACTAGATCACCTGTAGGAAGCTTAAGAGTTGGCCCCTGACCATTGCAGCAGGAGCAGAAAAAAAAAAAAAAAGAGAAGGTAATCTCCAAAAGATGATTATAGCTGTGGCTTTTGTTTAATAGAGGGAAATCAGGAAATCCAGGACAATTCCCAGAAGATTGATGTATTTCTCGAGAAAATTATATCAATAAAAATACATCCAGGTTGGACTGAAAAGGACAGAGAAAGTAGGAAATGAAAAGAAGCTATCATGTTTCTGAAATTCTACTGTGTAGAAGCAGGCTGATGAAACTGCTTAACTGCAAATGCTTGTTACCTTTAATGACTACAGAAGGATGATTCAGAACGTGAAATCAAGAGCCTCGATTATGACGTTGAGAGCCATAAAGGATTGGTCCCAGGTCTTGAAGCCGGATCAAGGAACTCTGGCCTAACTGGATTTCAAAATTGCTTTGGCCCAGTGACTCCTTTTACTTTGCATTTTTATCTTTTTTGAAATAGAACGTCTACAACTTTAACCTATGCCAGTTCCACTGTTGTTGCAAGGGCACATAATTTAGGTGCATGATTTTATCTTCAGTTTCACAGGTCCACAGATACAAAGAAAATATGACCCAGAATGGATTATAACTTGGGGTCTGATCAGTCCTAATTTTGAGCATTTAAATGTTAAATGGTGAAATTTAGATTTAATAAATGATGAAATGTTAGATAAGCTGACACTGTAATGGAATGAGATTCTTGGAAAGCTTAGGAAAGGATGATTGTATTTTGCATTTGGGAGAGACATGAATCTTTTTGGGAACAGAGGACAGACTGCGTTAGGTAGAATTTTAAGTGACCTCAGAGATTTCTGGACTGTGGTGTACACATGCCTTCTCCCATTATTCAATCAAATATTCATCTAGCTACTGCTGTGAAGGGATTTTTCATACATAATTAAGAACCTAAATAGTTTAGTTTTCTTCTAAACTACATGGGAAAAACAAAAGAGTATTTTTAAGTAGATTATTTGTTGAATTAAAGTTGTTTTGAATAACAAAGTTAAATAATTGATATAAAGTGACCCTGTTCTCCTAAATTAAATATTATTTGCTTTCTTTTATGTAGTCCTAGAATTATCACGTAAATTACTACACTTCAAAAGAATCCCTCCATTTGTCAAATGATAAGATAATCATTGCCTCTGATTATTCTTTTGTCTGAATAGTCTGATGTACCTCCCATTCACTTCTAGGTCACAGCATTAATCTCAGATGCCTTGTTTTTGCTATTTTTTTCTGTTTCTTTTTGTTTTGCGTAGTTGTCCTTGGAATTTACTTTGAGCCCAGAGTTACTTTAACTTAATCTATGGTTTTTGAAAATAATGTTACACTTCCATGGATTATATTTTAAGCAATTTTATGGTGTATCTTTCTTTGTTTATTTATATAAACAATGTAGACATTTTATTTTAGACTATCTTTGGTGTTTCAGAACTTTTGGGCATTCATTAGAATAGATATGTACTCACGGTATTTGTGGTAGTCAGTGCTAATAAAAGGGCTCTCAAGTAATACAAATTTGACTTTTCTAGGTATCACAGTGATACAGTCCAGGCTCATATCATATATAAACCTAGTGCCAGCCAAAGAATAAGAGCTAATTGTTCTGAATGGAACCATAAAGTCTGTCACCACATGAATTGGTGACCAGATTTGTTCTGCTGAAAGATCCATCAGTGAATTGGACTATCAATTTAAATTTGACTGAATTCAAACCAGATGACCTTTATAAAAGCCTCATGGGCACTACTGGGGAGGGAAATGAGAGGGTAGTATAGAACTTCAACTGCCACATTATATACAATAATGATTTTAACTACTTTATTCTAAGTACCAAATTCCAGATTGTTGTAGACTTGTTGGAATATATGGCTGAGAACTTCACTTTAGAAAAGATATATTTGGCCCTCAATACTACAAGGTGAAATTAATTTTCCAAACAGAACTCACCTAAAAAGGGTTATTATTTCATGCTGAATGCTGCTTCTTCCTTTGCTTTGAATTTTCTCTATGAAGTTGAAGTTATTTAAACTTCACTATATGTTGGTAATGCTAGGATTGATTCTATTTCATTTTGTGATCTTTATTTTGGAATAACGTTGAGTTTTTTCTGCACCATGAATAGGGTATTGGCAATTTCTGAGATAAGGAATAGTTCAAATGAGAGCAAGAGTGAGAAAGGTCTAAGATAATCTAATTAACCAATATTTATTCTTAACCAAGCTCACCAGCTAAAATAGAATTAATAGCTATTGATATGCTAAACTTACAATCTTATTCTAAACTTATATTCTAAACTTCATAATCTTACCAAATGGACATTATCTAAATTATATGGGTTTTACCTTTGCAATATTCTTTGTGTTGGACACATCATTACTTTATTAATTGTCCTTTTGCTGTATATAATGTATACATGGGTACACATATATGCACACGCATTCTATTTGTCATGCACACTCTCTAAAGCAACGTGAGAAATGTCAGCAGACCTCCTGGAGGCAGGAAGTGAGACTCATTTCAATTTCAAACTACATTAATTCTGAATGAAATCAAACCTATTCTCACATTTATTAAGGCAACCTGGTCTGAGTGAAAAATTGCAGAATTTTAATAAAGCCATTTCCATTGGTTTCATTACATTCCTGCAAACTCATAAATCAATTTCTGTCTGTCAGCTATTACAAATTTATCAGTTCTTATGAGTAAATGTGACAACCAAATACTATTTAAATCTATAAAGCTATCTCTGTTAGTGAGCTAAATAAAGTGTTGGCCTCAAAGATGCCCTCTTTGTTATTTATAGTTTATTTATTTCTAGCTCATTTAAACTATCTGAAGCAACAGGAAATATTTTACCAGAGCAACAAAAACAACAACGATTAAGTCAAAAGTCTGTGTTTTTTGAACAGTCGACCACAAAATAAAATTAAATTGAAAATCAAGTTAAAGAAAGAAAAGTAAAATGCTTTATTCAATTTTTTTAAAAGAAGGAAAAAAAAACTATGCATGTGAATTATACTATAAAAAAATACCTATTAGTATCTTTGAAATTTACTCTTTAGATCCTTAACACCTTTGCATACACATGGTAAACATTAATTTCTGGGTAATAAAAATGTGATTTAATACCACATTCACAGCTTTCTGCATATTCCAAATGTCTCAGCAGACTAATTAGAAGTATCACATTTTATGGAATGAGCATTCCTCCTTATTTTCTTGGTCTCTAACTACTGTGTAAAATTTAAATAAATGAGGTATGTCTACAGCAGAGAGAAAGGTGGAGAAAATGCTAAGTAGAACTGTAGTTAGGCTAATAAGGTGAATGTTTTGGGTCTATAATTTTTGCACCAACAAAAGTTCTTCAGAAGGGTCACAGTGAGAAAGTGATGATAATCAGGCAAGTAAAATTTCTGAACATTACAGAATTTATGACACTATCCAAAGCAGTAACTCCTCAGGCCAGTTGAGTAGAAGTTAAGAAACAGTCAATAGTCCTAATTTGTGTCTATTATTTCTTACTGCCAGTCAGGTAGCTTTGTAATTGAAATGCTCAGTAACAGTTTTCTACCTAAACTCTAATGATGCCCTTTATAATTCTCTTTTTAATGCAGTTCCTGAACTTTAGAAAGGTTGTTCACTGCCAAATGTCAGTTCATTGTGAAGTGCTGCATTGGAAAACCTCTTGGTTTTTCAAAAAGATGAAGTATTGTTCATTACGCCTGTTGAAAATCACATTGTCCAATCATATGCTAAATTGTTGATCAGTTGTCTCTTATCAAATAACAAGGTAGAAAGAGATTAATAACTTATTTTCTAATTTAACAAATATGCCATATGTAGAATATTTGAAAATAATATTTTAAAAGAATATGCACAATTTATTAAATTACAAAAGATTATCCTAAAAACTTTATGGCCACTTAATTTGTGAACTCTAGTATAGAATTATTATCATAGCATCACCATTAAAGTGACCAGGTAAAATTTATCATCATCGCTTTCCATCAATTCATACCTTCTGGAAATAATTTTTTCTCCTTTTCTTGTCTATTTTGGAATCAAAGATCTTTTCGCTTATCTTGCTTTTTTGATTGATTGTTAAAAACATGTGAACCCAGAGTTTCTGAGATATACAAGTTAATAATTAAACTACGATTTTAATAAAAGAACACAAAAGACCACAGAATTTTCAGAGTAAAACAATTACTTTCATTAAATTTGTTATTTAAAATTGGATGACAATTGGACAATTTGGAAACTATGTCCCACATTGAGCAAATATAGTTTAAATACAGTTTAAATTTAGTGGGAGAGACTGAAAAATGAGTGTATTTTGGACATCTGGATACTGATTAAGATTAAGATCCCTAAAACCAGAAGATCAAAATGAAAAGCCAACTAAAGTTTTATTTATCCTATTGTGGAGGAAGTTTAATATAATGTATTCTGTTTATACCTATTTAACTGATATGTTAATTTACAAACATATTGAACAAAGGTACATGTGTCTCTTCTGGGGATTTGCAGCTTTGGGAGATTAAGAATGTTAGATCTGCTTTTCTTACGGAGCTCTGTCAGAAGTGGTTTATGGGTAAATTATTCTGATTAGGACTAGATGGTTTCTCAGGACTGCCATAAAATAAATCTAAATGTCTCAGCTGTGTTTCTGGTCCAGCAACACCCTCATTAAAGAAACACCACACAATGCTATGTTGGCAGCCTTGATTTTAAACACCAGTCTAGGCTGCATGTAAAAGAGAATAAATTGCCTTCTTATTCTTCTAAAAGTCCATAGTGCTTGTAATTTAGTATTGAGAGGCACTCTGAGAACAATGTCCAGAAGCATAAACTACTTCTCCCATAAGGGTATGATACCTGTGAAACAGATGTCATTAACCACAACTCTCAATTTTTCATGTTTGACAGGCAAAGCCAAATATTTTAGGAATTATGTAACCACTCTTAATAAGTGATAAGTAAAAATACTCCCAAGTTAAATTTCATTTCCAGCTTCAGAGGACTTCATTATCCTTAGAAAAATCAATAAGCAGAATATGAGAGAAAAAGAAAACTGAATTTGAAAGCTCAGGACACTAAAAAATTAAGATTTCAGTGGGGCTTCAGTCATGTCATATATCAACTACAATATTTTTCTGTGGTGCTGATTCCAGAATACAGACTCTCTAGCTTATGTATTTAACTGAAACAATCCCTTAGGGTTTGAAAATATGAGAAACTGGTCCTGTCAGAATGCAGATTGCTTAGAGGTAAATGTTCGGTATCAAATCTGCTCTTATTTTTAAAATGTGGCTTTTGGAATAGTTGTTTACCACTTATTATGATGTTGCCAAGTGTTATTTGTGCTGAACTGCTGTAAAAATGGGAAGAATTGTATGTCTTAGCGCTAAGAAAAAATACTGGATGTGAATAAAATACTTTGCCTTAAAATTCCATTATGAAAAATGGACAAATTTTACTTTCCTATGCACATACCATGGATTCATATGATAAAGGACAAAAAACAAACATAGTTTCTTTGCATCACCATAAGATAATCTACCAGTTATGTGGAGTTTGTGTAATATTTTATTTTATTCAATTAATTGACCTCATTGACTTTATTCCTCTTCTCATGATGACAGAATCATTGAACTGAGTAAAATATTTGACAACACATGCTTTTAGCATTTTGATTATTTGGTCAAATGAGGAAGAAAATGTTCAATTCAGTTTAGCGTCCATTTAATGAGCACTTACTCTGTTGCAGTCACTGTATCAGACACTGAGATGCATAATGAGTAAACCAGAGACTTTATGTATTTATCTAGTTATTGCATGTTCAACTCTTATGGACTTTCTAACTAAGAACAATAACAACAAAAATCAAACAAATTAATCAAAACAAACATCTTCAAAAGTCATCCCAAACATAAAACCACTGAGTTTCAACACAAATATTTCCTTTTCTTTTGCCACCATCTTTTCACTCTAATTCTCACTGTATAAATAAAATTACTTAAAAGTTTTCCAGTTGAGAAACAGAAGCAATGAAAATTAGGTAATTTATTCAGTCTTTCCAGAAGCCATTTAAAATTAGCAGGTGTGAGAGAAGAAATACAGATCTCTGGCTTTTTATTGAATAGACAAATTGAATTATAAGACTGTGCCCTGAATCTGGCTCCAAAAGCTCCCATTTTTGTAATTTGGTACAGTTGTGTGATTTTGGAAAAGTCACCTAAATCTGTAGTACCTTAACCATTTCACCTGTAAAATGACTTATAATACCTTTTCTTTCTAACTTACAAGGTCTAAATGTTGATTAAATGAAATAATATACATATGGAAACACAATTCAATATTTTCAGTTTTGTAATTAATAGATATTTAATGCAAAATAGCTTGCAGACATTAAAGGTTTCTCATACTGAGAAATGCCAAACATTCTGAATGGTCAAAAAATGGGCATTGCCAGGTGCAGTGGCTCATGCCTGTAATATGAGTGGCTTTGGGACTCTGAGGAAGGAGGATCACTTGAGGCCAGGGGTTTGACACAAGCCCGGGCAACATAGTGAGAATCCCAGATCTACAAAAAAATGTTTAAACATTATCTGGACATGATGGTGCACATCTGTAGTTCTGGCTACTCAGGAGACTGAGGCAGGAGGATCACTTGCGCCTAGGAGTTTGAGGCTGCCGTGAGCTAGAATTATGCCACTGCACTTCAGCCTCAGTAACAGGATAAGACCCTATCTCAAAAACAGAGGGGGGACACCAGATGAAGTTATTAACTTTAATAGATATGGTAGTTCAAGTGGTATTTTCACTTATCCATGTTCGAAAACCAATTTTCTCGGGTTTTTTGTTTGTTTGTTTCTTTTTATAACAAAGGCTTATACTCTCAGTTAAAGCCCTCTTTGGGATATGCTATGTTAATGCTCTGAATAACACTCTGAAGATTTTTTATAGGTTTCAAGAGCTGATATTCTGAAGATCTCTATTAGCATGACTAGTCATTCTAGAACCTGGTGGACAAAGTAATACATCCAGCAATAGAAGCAAACCCTGCAAATGGAATGGTCTTTCAAAGGTGCCAAAGCATTATTGGTGCCCTCATGGAGTTGACAGGAAGCCAAAGCTGAAGAGCAGATTTTAATCCCTTGATTTAATTCAATTATCACTGTAGCTATTATAAGAAAAAAATTTATACTACCTAAGCAATAAATATATATATGAGAGTTGCTTGGCAGATCAATGGAAGAATGACATTTACTGAAAACTGAATTCTTATGGTTTTAGAAGTAACAAACTTTGTAAGGTCTGAGCCAATACATATTTTCCATATTATAGAAATGATTATCGCTATAGACACTTTAATTTGTTCTTAAAATTGATATAGCTAATTTGGAATTTGATTACCTTTATCTTTAGACAGAGAGCTGTGTCCATTTATTCTGAAGGTCGGGATGCAGCTTTTGGACACTTCTTGATAGTTTAGAATAGAGCAAAGGGAGTTGCTGCATTTGCCTGTCTATCTGACCCCCCCCAAAAGAATTTGCAAAGCAGCTGAAGACAAAGTGTCGTCAGTAAGGGAAAGAAATTTCACAGATTAAAAAAATATATCAGGATTTGAGTCAAAGTGTCAACTGATGTTTGATTTATGAATCTTGCTTGGGAAATACTAAAGAAGTGAGTTCATGTGTAAACATCTACCCTGAAGTTTTCTTTCAAGATCTGTCAATGGGATTTTCGACAACGAATAAAAGAAAAGAAAGATCAGAAAAGTCACATCTATTTTGGATCTGGGAGATTGTGCTTTTATCAGAAAAGATGAATTTTGACAAAATTAACAACAATAACAAAAAAAAAAATTCTGATTTGACAGCGAGGTTCCTGCACATGAGGTTGCAATGTCTGAGTGGGGGCTATTTGATAACAAGAAGGCATACTTTTCCAGACAGTTGGTTAGAGGGTGCAGGTGGCAGGTGTGGTAAAGGTGTCAGCTGAATATTAATTGGCCACAGGATTGGATACTGCTTGTTCTCTTTCAAACGTAAGCTTGAAGATGCTTCTCTTTCAAACATAAGACCAGAAGATGACACTTAAAACCTCTACATTCAAAACGGCACAGTAGTTTTTAAAATTCTTCCAAGTGGCCAATGTTGTTTACACTATTTAAATGCCCAGAACGTCTAGCTAGATTTATTTACCTATTTACTACTTAAAACAATTAAACTTTTGGTGCTAAGGAACAACTACAGCAATAATATTGAATAAAATGTCTTTTTTTAATATTATTTTTGGATTTTTATATATTTGGTTTATTTTATAGCCTGCAACACAATCTAGTAAGATGGAATGAGCAATAATTTTGGAGTCATAAAGCCAGACTTGGAAACTTTGCTGTAGCACTGAAAATATACTGGATTTTTTGAAGATTACAGAATCGGAGTGTTAGCTTCTTCATCTGTAAGATGGCAACAATCAAGTTAAGTGCTTTTTAAAAGAACATAAATTAAATAAATCAATTTCTGAATTTTCTGGAACATTGCCCAACAAACAAAAATTGTCCAATGAGTGTTCAGTTATCTTCCTACATAAGAAATGAGACACATCTGATGTTAGCTACCTATTATATTTATTGTACATTTCTTTTTAATGTTACATGGGTGTAAGATAAATTTATTCCATCTCTTTTACTTTCAGTTCTATTCAGCTAATTGATGGTGTTCTATTAAAATTTAATACAATTTCAAGGATAACAGTTTTGTATTCTACTTCTCCTTCTTTGACTATATGCTTACTTTTAGATAGAAACAGAAGAAACTGTTTATTATGATATGTATTATAAATACATACAGTATTGTTTTGACACAATTTTCTAATGCTGCTTAAAAAGTTAACAGCTGCAGACAAGATAATTCCATCTCACAGTTTAATTTTACAGCATCGCAGGATAGCATATGTGCTCATCCACAGTGTGGCAAACTTGTCCACAGTTCCTCAAAGAGCAGATACGTTTTTCATGGTAGAAGAAAAACATGTAGTGTTGGGAATAAAACAATTATAATCTCTCTGTTTGATTTTTGTTTTGTTTTCTAGAGAGCTTTAAGTGTTATTTTATTTTCTGATTAACCCAAGGAGAGCAATTAAAGATTTTGTCTCCATTTTTCAATACCTGTGATTTGATATTGTGAAAGGACCCAACTTTGTTAAAATCCAAAGGTAACAATGAGCTTTAATAAGCAATAAATAAGAATCAAATATTGATGATGACGATGCAGTGTCACTAATAACAAAGCTATAGGCTACAGAGAAAAACAAAACCTTAAGTTCTAGCTATAGTTTCATTCAGCAATTCATCCTGGGAAAATGATTGAACCACTTTAGGTCTTAGGTTCCTCAACCATAAAACAGAAAATGACAGTAGAGACACAGGCAGGCTGGCTAGTACTAAAATGGGGGCTTAGTCTGGGAGGATTCGTGGGTAAATTAGTGGTGTTAAAATAGCAATCTTTTATTGAACTGAAGCTTCTCCTTTGTGGAGCAAGACTCACATGTAGGTAGTGTGTCAGAGCCTTATTTTTGGGCTGTTGGCAACTGTATTTAAATCCACTTATGCTCCCTTTCGGTTAATGCAAAATTAGGCACGTGTTAATGCAAATTGAGGGGTGAGTTGTTTAGAACTTTCTAGGAAAGGGGCAGTAACTTCCAGGTCATTGCCATGGAAAGGGCCAGTATCTTCCAGGTCATTGCCATGTCATTTGTAAACTGTCATGGCATTGGTGGAAGTGTCTTATGGTAATATGCAAGGAGGGCAGCTGGGGATCATTTTCCTTGCCATCTGCTGGGTTCAGCAGATTTATTCACATTATCCTGTCTGGACCAGATCCTACTTTGGTCAGCAGGGTTGTGACAAGAAAACAAGTCATGTGGGGCCGGGCGTGGTGGCTCACACCTGTAATTCCAGCACTTTGGGAGGCTGAGGCGGGCGGATCACGATCAAGACCATCCTGGCTAATACGGTGAAACCGCGTCTCCAATAAAAATACAAAAATTTAGCCAGGCGAGGTGGCGGGCGCCTGTCGTCCTAGCTACTCGGGAGGCTGAGGCAGGAGAATGGTGTGAACCCGGGAAGCAGAGGTTGCAGTCAGCCGAGATCCAGCCACTGCACTCCAGCCTGGGCGACAGAGCGAGACTCTGTCTCAAAAAAAAAAAAAAAAAAAAAAAAAAAAAAAAAAAGGAAAGGAAAAAAGAAAACAAGTCATGCAGGTCTCCTAATTCAATAGTAACCATTTTATAAAGTTAGCTTGAGAATTAAATGAGATAAAGCTTGAAAGCATGGAGTAGCACTGGCACATTATAAGCTCTCAATATGTTTTGCTTTTATTATGACAATATAATGATAACCATATTATATATACTCCCACATAAACATATTCGAAATGGGATGAACATTAATCTACTCAATTATTCAGGTGGTATTAAACACTAATTGTGCTATCTGCATTTTTGATAGACACTGAATTCCTCTTCAGTCTATCAGATACTGGCACACTGGAGTTTGGTTGGAGTAGAGAACCGTGAATTTTCTGTTAATCAGCTTATTTCAAAATTTAAGATAATACAAAGTAACACCGGCTCACGCCTGTAATCCGAACACTTTGGGAGGCTGCGGTGGGTGACTCACTTGAGGTCAGGAGTTCGAGACCAGCCTGACCAATATGGTGAAACACCATCTCTACTAAAAATACCAAAAAAATTAGCCAGGCATGGTGGCACACGCCTGTAGTTTCAGCTACTAGGGAGGCTGAGGTAGGAGAATTGGTTGAACCTGGGAGGAGGCGGTCGCACTGAGCCAAGATTTTGCCACTGGACTCCACCATGGGCAACAGAGCAAGATTCCCTCTCAAAAAAAGAAAACAAACAAACAACAAAACCCAAACTAATACCTATAAAGCATTCTTGTCAAACAAATCAATTTAAAAAACCAAACTAGAATCGGAGGAAGCCTCTAGAATTCCATTATATTGTAGAGTTTTATGGGCATATCTCATTTAAAAATACACATCAACATACCAAGCTTATTTATTTGCGAGTAATAAAATTTGGGCTATTTAGAACACGTAATAATAGCTTAAATATAGCAATAGAAGGGGTACAAGGAATAGAAAGATGAGCCGACTTCAAAGGGATTTTAAGGAGAGGCATTGCTTGGAGACAGGGATTAGCTGGGGTGCTGTTAGACAAAGGCTGATCAGGTTTTCCCAGGTCCAAAGAGAGTGTTATTGCCAAGTTTGATAGTTCTATAGAAGGAAAAGTAGACAGAAGGTAAGGAGAGACGGCTTATTAAAAGGACAGTTTGTGACATATTAAAGTTAAAGCATAGGCTATCTGGGGGGAATGTGAAAGGGCTGAAATTTAGGGAAGAGTGTAGGCTGAACATATAGCTGGTACAAATCAAACAACAAATTAACTGACAAATAAAACTCTTTCTAAAAAAAATAAAACATTTTGGCTCCTTTTTGGATCCTACATAGAGAAAGTTTCCTCTGCAAAAGCTGAACTGTTTGTAGACAATAGTTTTATTATAAATACTCTTTCCTTTTGAAAACTTTATTTTCTTCTCCTGTTGTTTTCTTGCCTTCTGTTGGGATTGTTTGTAGACTTTACAGTGAAGGAAAATTAATGCTTATAAAATAGTTAAATTTGTGAGCATACTTTGAAAAATTATTTTAATTGTTTACCAAAAGGGAACACAAATCTATTGTTTTACTTGAGTGAAAATATGTATTCTTTTTTTTAATTTATCCTTTCAAAACTTGCCTTTGTTTGTCTTCCCCTACTCATGTAGAGAAACAGGAGGAAGTGATTTATTTTTTTTTTTAAATACAAGAATTCATTATCACCCTTGTATTACCTCCCTGTGGATTTTAGAAGAATGCAATCCTGACTGTAATCCTTGGCTGCAGTGTTTGCCTGTGCATGTTTTGAAAATGATTGCAGCTATTTCATATTATCAGACCTCTAAATTATCCTTTTCAAACAGTTGCTCAATTTATTTTTCTCATCCTTCCTCCTTGTCTTGGCTAGAGGAATTATAAGCCCATGGTTTTTGTGACCATCTTATATAATTTGAATATTCACTTTCTTCTTTCAAAAAAAAATCTAATACAAAACCAAAGCCCTATTATGGTCCTACATATTAATGAATACGTTAATGCAATCCATTTAGAAATTGAATTTGCTGAGGTAGAGCAAACTAAAATCTACATGGAAAAGGAAAATCAGCTTTATACTGCAGAATTTTGTGGTAAAGAAAAAACTAATAAAAGATTTTGAAAAGTAATTTGCTAACAGGAAGGACACTTGAAATAGCATTGCAGTAAACATCAATAAACTCTGGGATTAATGCCTCATGCATGTAAAGTAAACATTTTTTTCTGGGTACCATTTAGTTTATTGGAAAATAATTTACTTCACATATCTAGGATAGCTGATATGGCTAAGTGGCAATGCGAATTAAGCAAAGTGAAAGTCAATGTGAATGAGAGTAAGAATGAGTTACAGTGGATTTACTTGACAGTTTCTCTCCTTTCATTATGAATCAAACAAACAAAAATTTTAAGTAAGAACAATGTTTTTGTAGGTGTAAGAAAGATCTCCATTTGGTTAGTTTAAATGGCTGTTTTAACACCTGGACATTTTTCAATGCATGTTGAATTTCTCTTTCCAATAAAATCCTGGTGTCTGAAATATTCCCCATATAAGATTTGACATAGGGATATTTCATCTAAATGTGAATTAACACATGTTGGTACTTAAACAATGCAGTGTAAAGCTTAAGTGTTTAATTGTACTTGTTATACAGTACATTATGTTCTATTTTGCCTCAGGATCTAAATGAGACTGGGACATTAAGGATACAAAATAAATAAAACAGAATGGAGCAATAGAAGTGGTGCCTTTAAAGAACCTTGGGCTGCAGAACCTGAGTAGGCATTACTTCTTCTCCAAACTAATAAATAAATGAAAGTAGTGTATTTTTGAAGAGTATACACAATTTTTTTCTAGCCATTCTGAGAATGAAGAAATATTTTTCATATTGGGATATATAGAGATTGGTGTGTAAGCTATTTGATCACCAGCTATATTTGTCATTTTGCTGAAGACAGAACTTTTATTTGATAAAAATTTACTTTGAATACTTGGTTTAGTACACTTTACTTCTTTTTTTTTTTTTGAGACAGAGTTTTCCTCTTATTGCCGAGGCTGGAGTGCAAAGGCATGACCTCGGCTCACCGCAACCTCTAATCCTAGGTTCAATCACTTCTCCTGCCTCAGCCTCCCGAGTAGCTGGGATTACAGGCATGCGCCACCATGCCTGGCTAATTTTGTATTTTTAGTAGAGTGGGGGTTTCTGCCTGTTGGTCCGGCTGGTCTCAAACTACCGATCTCAGGTTATCTGCCCTCCTTGGTCTCCCAAAGTTCTGGGATTACAAGCGTGAGTGACCGCGCCTGGCCCATTTTTTCTTTGAAGGGGAAAAGAAGGTAATTAAAAAGTCTGGAGTTAACTTTTACCTCTATGAAAGACCAACTTATGAATAGGCCAGGAAACTTAGAAGAAAATATGAGTGGACAGAATTGTGGACATAGTCAGATGTGTAGTTTGCATTTCAGAAAACAAATTCTGGTAAGTAAACAACTATAGCTATAGCCCATAACACGCATAACGTGGGAATGGAAAGCCAGAGTAAACCTAATATTTTTCCATCTATTAGGAATTTCAAAATTATGGCAATTAAAGATATGAATATGGCTATACAGGACACAGGACAGAACATTTGTAAGACTATAACATAAAAAAATGAATATGTAATCTTAAATTCCTATCATATTCTTAACTATCAAAGTTCATGCAGGAATAAACACATTAAGACAAAAGACGTATTTCTCTAGCATTTCTTATCTGCATATGTTCTGATATTGTGGAGTCATATACAAATATTTATGGTGACAGCCAATATTATTGAAAATACATTTTAGACCTTACAGTAGCTAACAAACATCACATTTTCAAGCTTTATCTCCCTCATAGCAAATATCATCTTATTTCTCACAACATAAGAGCTGTTTTTATGAGGATTTGATATCTTACTTGCTCAGACTAAAAATGCCACATTCAGACATCTGTCTCATTTTCAATCTGATTTGATTTCCAGAATAAATGAGGAAGTACACATAAGAGGCAAAACTATCATGACTAATGCAATAACTTAGCTTATAATTCAGATGTTATTAAATGATAATTATTAAAAGGTGGGCTTTGGCATTACAGACACAGAGAATAATAAGTTTTTAACCAAACAACCACAAACAGAAATTCCAAACGGTCTTTGGTACCTAGTCTCCAGCAACGATCTCCAGTGAACTACATCTCCCAGTATATCCTCCCGTAGTACCCTCTCTCATTGAATGTAGAAGAGGTGATTGTTTGCCAGTTCTGGGCTGTGCCTTTCAGACAACCGTCAGCATCCTTTTTTGCTCTTGGGAGGCCCACTTTCATAAGCCACGACAGAGGAAGTCTGGCTCCCCTGCTGGAAATACCATGTGGAAGCCCCTGTCAATGGAAGCCCTGAGACTGCGTGAACGAAAAGAAACGCAGCTATACCAACATTTCAGTCTCACACACAGATGAATCCCCTCTTCACTATCACATAACTGCAACTACATGGGAGTCCTCAGGTGAGAGCTGCACAAACACCTAAATTAGTCTAGTCAACTCCCCCAAACTCTAAGATATAAAAACAGCTCTTATTTTAAACTATTGAGTTTTAAGGTAGCTAGGCACCAGAAATGGTTCCAGAGAAACAGAGCCTGAATATGGGAATCTGTAAGGAAGTCTCTGATCTAATTAGATTTAGAGACTTCCATGGGCCTGGCAGAATGAGTAGCTCATGGCATGCAGTGGCATAACAGTTATTTGAATGATCACATGTTGTCACCTGTAACTAAATGTCAATAGAAGGAAAGTTTCAGGTAAGCAAAGAGTAACTGCTGTAAAAACATCAGGGTACATAAGAAATATAATGGGAGATGATTGGTTGCTTCTAAATGCATTGGAAAATTAGAAAAATAAATAAATAAAGAGCTTAGGACTCTAAATTATCTACCCAAGGTCCAAGTTAGCAATGGAAAAAAATGCTCATGACTGCCCTAAACACTACCTTTATTTCCTGTAGTTTCATGGGCAAGGTTTCTGAGAACCCAATTTCTTCTTCCTTAGTTATATTTAGGTTTGTTCACACTTTTGATTTTTACTTTCTCAAGAGTTAGGACCAGAATTCCAGTTATTATTACCTCAGGACCAAGCTCAATATCATGCACAATGGTTACCAAGCACATGTTGAGTGAATAAATGAATACTTGAGATGACATGGTTCAAAACAATCAATATGGTACAAAGTAAAGAGAAACAATGTTTATGATTAAATGCACTCTGATTTCATCTTAAGAAAGATGAGAAAGAAAATATGTGTCACCTACCATATGAGAATTAAAAATTCAACTTTTGACTCTCTTGATTCTATCTACTCGAGGAGACCTACGGGAAACATGTATCATATATGTTTTATATATGATATATACAATACTTTTATATAATAGTTTTAGTGTTGCTTTTTGGTTTTCTACCCATTTTAGTTAAAGATTAACCTTAAGAGATATATTTTTGGGAGAATGTGTTTTCCTAAATTCAAATATTTAGAGCTTTAAATTCCACTTCCAGTCATGATAATTCAGTTATGTTTTAAAAGAGGAAGCAAATTGTTTTCAGAATCCCCTTCTGATTTCTCACTTGAAAATGATTCCTTAAGTCAAATATTGTGATAATCACTTTTGAATATCAAGCAGCTTACATGTGTTATCTGATCTGAAAAGCACATCAGCTGGAGCTTTTAGCCACAGTTATACAGAAGCACAGCTCACCATGATCCTGGTAGAAGGATTGGATTTCTGTTTCTATTAACTTTCCCCAAGAGAAAACACTTGGCTATTTACTTCTACTTCCTGTTCCCGGATGTCATTGTTGCTGCTTCTGCATGACATAAACAGCCTGTTCAGCTTAAATTCACCAAACTTTTAGAATGCAATCTAGTATCTGCTAAAGCTTTAAGGTAAACAAATACACATGCCAGACAATATTTCATATTGGAATATTCCCCATCCACCTATGTTATGAAGAGTGATTTTCACAGAGGTAGTTGCACTCTATTCTCTAAATTGTTTTTAAATTTCCTTATGGCTGGCTTAAGTAAATAGAGCAGTGTAGTGTACCTTTTGAAAAATCTCCTGCCTCACTTCTCAATACTTTCCTTTTTTTTTTTTTTTCATTTTAAGCAAGAGCAACTCACTGCCATACACTGTATAGTTATCTGTGATCTATTGGTCCAACTCTGCTGCATTGATGCCAGATTTCAACACTCAGCTTCCCCCTGGCGAACTACTTTCCCACCACTGGTTAAAAAATGATCACTTTTATGCTTAAGCACACACATTGACATCTCCTGTCTTGAATTCTTCTGAAAAAGAAGAAAAATAGCTAGAGAAGTCTACCATAGCAGCCCCTTCTGGCAGGGATTTGAAAGTAAAAGAACATTTCAATTTCAGTAAAAACCAACTGGTTCAGAAAAGTTCAGATACTTCAGAAGTTAACACAGGGCTCCCTTTGGTCCCATCAGGATTGACATTCCTATTGGCCCTGTTTGCTTTAACTCCGTTCAGTTGTTTGTTATTACTTGTAGAAAATGTTGCCTCAGCTGGAAAGCAGAATCATATCAGAAACCATTTTTAGAGGAGTTTAATGATGATATTTCAGTGGGACAAAAGGAAAAGAGTGCCCCCTCAGGATGTCTTTAAAATCCATAAAGCCAGATTTTGAAAAGAATATGATTGGAATGCAGCAAGAAATCTATTCTTAACAATTTCCCTTCACTGAATTGCTTCCTGGTTGTTCTTTATGGCAACGCTTAATGATATAGGACACCTTTACAAGCTGGAAAACATGGCAGCCTTCTCATGAAAGTAATGCTGTCAGTTTCACACAAAGAATTAAAATCAATTATTTTCTGTCTTTTCTCTTTTGGATGAAATTTTAAGCCTTGGTCGAGAGATTTTGTTTTCTTCTCAAGGGCAAATAAGAAATCCTGAAATTAAAAAAAATAGACATATATGCCAATTGAACTTGAAAAAAAGGCTAGTGATTTATTTTCTTAAACTTTTTTGTATTTTCTTTACTTTTTAAGGCAGTTACTGAAACAAACGGAATTGTTGGACTACTGTAAGCTATACATGACTTATCATCATAAAACAGAATAAAAATACCACATCATTTTGATGACGCATTAAGTGTAATCAACTTAAGAAGCTTTCTTAGGTATTTATGAAGAATATCTAAATAGATAAATTGGTATTCACACACAAAAAATCACAGTAAAATTAGAAAAGATGCACCAAAACAACAAGTAGGCAAGAGTAAAAATGGTGTTGATCATATGGTGTCCTATATGAGAAAGATTTTCAGTGCAAAACAATTTACAGAAGGAACTTAAAAGGCAGAGAAGGTGCAAGAATCAAATGCTCCTGCAGTAGGATTTGGAAAAAAACAGAGAGGTACAATTTATGGTTGAGTCCATATCTTAACTATGGTAGAGGATATAGCTTAACTTTCTGACTCTTTAGGATAAAGGAACGCACATTTCTAGAAAGTCAGTGTAAACAAAGAAACCCTAGAAGTCCTTATTTTTAGTTAAGGAGTATGAACGTATTTTTTAAAATATATGGTAAAAGAGGACATTGAAAGAGGCTAGGAGAATGAGAAAAGCAAGAAAAACAAGAATACTGTGTCTTTTTGCAAAGGAGAAGACAACATTCAGAAGGAGGATGTCATAAACAGTTGCAACCTTTAGTACAAAGTTCAAGGAGAGTGATAAGTGGCTGAAAGAAAAACAAGGATAGGAAAAAAAACAAATCAATAGACTTTGTAACAAGATTTTTGTTGACCTGACAGCAATTTCAGTGTAGTGGTTAACGGAAATTTAAAGAGATAAATGAAAAATCGGGGGTGGGATATTATTATGCAAGAATTTTTACTGAGAAAGAAGGGAAGAATGAATAATAGGATAACAATCAGAACAAATAACCATAGCAGAAGATTGTGTTTGTGTATGTGTGTGTTTTGATATATCTGGTGTTTTATAATTTTTTAAAAAGTTTTTTTTCCTATATAAATTAGAAGAAAATGAGAATGAATTGCCACTGCAAAACTGGCGAGAGGACATTTAAAAATAATATTCCTCAAGAATTAGAAGAGGATCTAATAAGATTAGTAGAGAAATTAATTTCAGAGAGACGTCTGCCTGTCACTTTGATATCACAGGAAAAGATGAGCCAAAAAAAATTAGAAAAGGATTCAAGTAAAGATGAGGATAAATATGTAAACACACATGGAATTATTTTAGTAGGTAAATGAAGGTGATTTCAAGTAAAAATGGGGAAAAAGATTTGAGATTGACAAAAGATCAGAAAGGTGGCCAGCATTTACCGGCCATGAACTTGAAAGTAGGAGGAATTACAAGCAAAAGTTAGAGCAAAAATTGGAGTTTCATAGGCTGAATATTCAGAAAGCTAAGTTTCCTCCATAAATGAAGCAAATAGACATATTATTGTGCTTTTTTTTTTTTTTTTTTTTTTTTTTTTTTTTTTTTTTTTTTTTTTTTTTTTTTTTTGAGATGGAATCTCGCTCTGTCGCCCAGGCTGGAGTGGAGTGGCGCTATCTGGGCTCACTGCAAGCACCGCCTCCCGGGTTCACGCCATTCGCAGCCTCTCGAGTAGCTGGGACTACAGGCGCCCGCCACTACACCCAGATAATTTAGTAGAGACGGGGTTTCACCGTGTTAGCCAGGATGGTCTCGCTCTCCTGACCTCGTGATCCACCCGCCTCGGCCTCCCAAAGTGCTGGGATTACAGTCGTGAGCCACCGCGCCCAGCCCCATGGTACGAGTTTTGAGTGCTGAAAATCCTTCACCTCCTAGCCCTGCCATAGTTCTTCAACTTTTCATATTATTTTTTACTTTAGGTTATATCAATGAAGGTTTCTGTTAAAGTGAAGATGGCAATAAAATGATTGCTATATCATTAGTATTGTTAATATTAATTGGGATACCCTGCTTATTGTAAAGAAATGGCTCTTTAATAATGGATCACTGGAACCTGCGGTGTTCCACTCATAGCTAATTTTGTAAAAGAGATATCCAGTGGTATATAACTACTGTCAAAGTTAAATAAAATATGAGAGGAATCTTTGAAATGAAGACATTGTATTTGAGAAGAAAAAAACTGCAATTTGGGGCATACACGCAGATTGACTGCTTTTTGGCATGTTCGAAGAACAAAGGGAAGACTAGCAGTTTTATAAAAGAGGAGAAGTGTTACATATTGCTTTCTAAGAAATTTCATTGGTACCAGCAAGGTCTTGAGGACCTGTCAAGTTCTGGTTGGTAAGTGATAGCAGCAGGTAAATCTAGTCTTAGAGTTGTACAGCAGGTTGTTTCAGTAGCCATTAAATAAAATTAGTTTCAGGTTACAGTGGGCAGTTCCAGCTGCCATGCTTGCAGTGATTACTTATTTGGAGTAATGTTTTGTATATTGAATACTCTTCCCCAGCGTCTTGATTCTGTTTTGGTTGAGTATGACAAGAATGAGTCAGTTTGTATCATCAACTTTCACACTACTTTCATTATTTATGTGGATGGTTGGCTCCTCATTTTATTAACTCTTCATTTATATGTAATTAAAAATATTGAGGTCAGGAGTTCAAGACCAGTCTGACCAACATGGTGAAACTCCATTTCTACTAAAAATACAAAATTAGTAGGGCGTGGTGGGGCACGTCTGTAATCCCAGCTACTTGGGAGGCTGAGGCAGGAGAATCCCTTGAATCCAGCAGGCAGAGGTTGCAGTGAGCAGAGATGGTACCATTGAACTCCAGCCTGGGCAACGAGAGCAAAACTCCATCTCAGAAATAAATAAAAAAATAATATAAATAGTATATTTTCACTAGCTTCTGGTGTAAATATAGCTACATCTCTCTTATTTTTAAATAATTATTAATAGGGGTTTTATTTAAAAAGAATCCCAGTATCTGTATTTGGAGGCTTCCTTGTCCAGAACAGTTCAGTAATTCCATGGTGTACTTAGGATATACTCATTCTAAGTGAATTTTGCTGCTTCTGTCAAACACAGGAAAATGAGAGGGGAGAGAGAGAGAGAGAGAAAGACAATCAGAAAACTCAACTTCCTATGGTTATTCCAGTTTCTATACTTGTGTAAAAATCAAGGTCACTGAAGAGAGAGAATAACCAGAGTAAAAATTATTTTATAGTACCAAAGAGAAGTATACAGATGTGAAAAGGGGAAAATAATAAATATTTCAGTAATATATTCCTCCTATGGTCATTGTGAGGTTGAAATGAGTTAATATATGCAAATCCATTAGAACAATCCTGGCACATGGTAAGCATGCAATATAAATGTTAGGTGATATAGCTACCCTTGACAATCTGCTGCCCCTACTGTCAGTCTGGAAAATACTGCTCTTCTCCCTTTTTAGATATTGGCAAATAATATAATCACACACATGCACACCCACACCCCCAAACATTTAAAAAAAAAATTATTTCCTGGGATTATTCAGCTTTCCTTGCTTCCTATCCATTATGAGAATAGGAAAGAACTGAGTAGAGATACAAAATGATCTCAAAAGAAGCACAAACCCAGTGTGAACGTTTGTTTTTTTCTCCAGTGCATACTAATCGAAAAAAAATAAAAAACAAAACTAAACATTTGCATACTTCTTTGTAAAAGTAAGTTTACCCTTTTATTAGAAAGTGCAATTGCTGCTATAGCAATTAAGTTATTTTTATTATTTTTCTATCACTGAAGCTTTTCTTCTAGAGGAATAAAATTTCAGGTAACATCTACTATAGAATTTGACTATCATGCTGCACCTTGTTTATGTTATATTATTGTATAAGAGGTATTTGAGCTGGGTGCGGTGGCTCACACCTGTAAACCCAGCACTTTGGGAGGCCAAGGTGGGTGGATCACCTGAGGTCGGGAGTCCAAGACCAGCCTGACCAACATGGAGAAACCCCGTCTCTACTAAAAATACAAAATTAGCTGGGCGTGGTGGCACATCCCTATAATTCCAGCTACCAGGGAGGCTGAGGCAGGAGAATTTCTTGAACCTGAGAGATGGAGGTTGCGGTGAGCCGAGATCACGCCATTGCACTCCAGCCTGGGCAACAAGAGCGAAACTCCGTCTCAAAAAAAAAAAGACATTTAAAGGCAACAGAATGTTGTATTTTTAAATACAAGGAGAAGGCTATCTCCGAACACAGATACGTATATTGATTCATCAGAAAAAAATATTGCATCCAGTGTCATGCAAAGTTTCTCTTATTTTATCTACATTATTGAATATTGGTCATTCATGTGTATTTTTATGTCAAATAATAGGTATATTCAGTTAACCAATAGTAATAATGTCTTTGCTATTCTAAATTATAAATATAAATTTATTTTATATAAAATATATCAGAAGCATAACAACTTAAAAAACTTGATGTACTGTATTACTACAATTTTCCCTTATTATTTTGAAAATAAACACAAAATTTCAAATATCAAACCATAAAAATAAAAACTGGTATTAGGTAGAAGAGATATTAAAAACTGATATTACATTTGGAGGAATTATGCTCCCTGTGAAAATTGCAAATTTGGCTTTGATATGATAAAAATGCTTAAAACAAAACACTCCCCTTCCTTTCCAACATACATCAATTTTATTTGAAGTCTCTTACAAAATATCTTTACACGGTGATCAGTTTATTAGGCTTTCAAAGTTGAAACCTGGAATTTAACCTTTTATAATAAGGAATTCCTGAACACAGGCATCTGTCTTAGAACAGCACTGCAAACTTGGGATATAATTTAGCTCCTGGCAGCTTTGGACAGATTTTTGGTATCCGCTGCATGCTTTAAGATTTCATGGATCTGCTTAAGTATATAGATGTTACTTTTGATATTTTCTATTTCTTGGTTTTATCTTTAGTTACCTATTTTTTTTCAAAGTACACACATGCCCCCAAATTTCATTATTATCCCTTAAACTAAATGTACAATCTGTCACAACCTTAGGGATATTGTGTTTCATTTTCCAATCTGTGATGATATGATACAATGAATTTGATTATCAATGTGAATTAAATTTTTATAAACCACCCAAAGACCAAGTGCGGTGGCTCACGCCTGTAATCCTAGCACAGCACTTTGGGAGACTGATGCGGGCGGATCCCAGGTCAGGAGATCGAGACCATCCTGGCTAATATGGTGAAACCCTGTCTTTACTAAACACACACACACACCAAAAAAAAACCCCAAAATAAAACAAACAAAAAACCTCAGCTATCTTGATACTTAAATTTAAAAGAAATTTGTCAATTGGCTGGTTCATTTGGAACATTCTAAAATCACTGACAAATATATACATATTAATTATATGTATATATGTTACATATAAATATATGTAATATACATATAATATTAGTACGATTAATGTAATGCATATTAATTGCTAGACACTTCCTTAAGCTTAAAATTATAAACTATTACTTAAAATGCCTTAATTTTATATTTTTGGTCTAATTAATCAGTCAACTGTCTTCCTTGCTTTTATTTTATTTATAAAATAACACAAGTGCAGTTACAATTATAGAACTATGCAATGTAGACCAAACTTAGTCACTCTGTGTCTGGAATTTATTCCTTCTGGTGGGTTCTTGGTCTCGCTGACTTCAAGAATGAAGCTGCAGATCCTCGCAGTGAGTGTTACAGCTCTTAAATATGGTGTATCAGGAGTTTGTTCCTTCAGATGGTCAGATGTGACTGGAGTTTTTTCCTTCCGATGGGTTTGTGGTCTCGCTGACTTCAGGAGTGAAGCAGCAGACCTTCACAGTGAGTGTTACAGCTCTTAAAGGTGGCGTGTCCGGAGTTGTTTGTTCCTCCTGATGGGTTTGTGGTCTTGCTGACTTCAGGAATGAAACCGCAGACCCTCGCGGTGAGTGTTACAGCTCATAAAGGTAATGCGGACCCAAAGAGCGAGGAGCAGCAAGATTCATTGTGAAGAGCAAAAGAACAAAGCTTCCACAGCATGGAAGGGGACCCAAGTAGATTGCCGCTGCTGGCTCAGGTGGCCAGCTTTTATTCCCTTATTTGGCCCTGCCCACGTTCTGCTGATTGGTGTGTTTACAAAACTGTAGCTAGACACAGAGTGCTGATTGGTGTGATTTTACAGAGTGCTGATTGGTGTGTTTACAATCCTTTAGCTAGACACAAAAGTTCTCCAAGTCCCCACCCGACCCAGAAGCCCAGCTGGCTTCACTTCTCAACTCAGATATGAGAAAAATAAGATCTAGGTAAATGGAGAAATCTCTAAATTTCATGTTACTTTCAGGGATGGGACTTGCCTTCTAGTTTTATAGAGAAAAAGTTGAGAGCTGTATGTTGCATTTATATTCTAGAATATGCCTAAACCAATGCTAAGATAATACCTTATAGCTTAGCAATTGGTTTAAATGCTAAGATATTGAAAGATGTCTCATTTTGTAAATGATGAAGAATAGATGAAGTGATACTTACTCTCGTTATCAAATGTGTTCACTGGGGGCCAAAGGGAATTCAGATTAAAGTATAACAACAAAGAAAATGACTGCAATTGGCTAACATGAATATAATGTTATAAATTTTTCACTTTATAACGTTATATTTTAACATTATATTTTAATAGTCCTCAGAATGAGACTTGGTAGTTGTTTCACTTTCTCATATCTTAGAAATGTATTTAATTCCAAATCTAAAAAAATGGTTATCTATGCACACACTTAATATGTTTATCGAATAGTTAGAAATATACACGCATGATTTTCACAGAAGAGGCTTTACGCCTATTCTTTTTTATCACTAGTTTCTGAATCAAAGTTTTGCCTGAGTATGTCTGATTGACAGAGCTGGGCCCCTTGCCTGAAATCTAGCTTCAAGAGAGTCCAGAAAATTGTGTTGCTCATTTCAGTCTTGAAGATTTTTAAATCATTGTAAGGGCTAAATCACTGAGGCAAAAGTATACCTACGAGCAGTTGCTTGCAGAAAATAGTAGGACATTTTTTTTCTCATATATCTGTCCCAAGCTGAATGCCCAGGCTGCAGGGTGCCTATGCTCTGCAGCATTCTGGGCCTAGATCTTTCCATTCTCTTGCTCTGTAATCTGCAAGGTTACTATTCACATCTGCATAGTCAGCTAGATTGCAGACACATCACTCTTTCAATTCAGAGGGAGAGGAAAAGAGAACATTAGTATAGGAGTGGTCTACCGCTGACGTAAGAGACGATTCAAAAGTTGTAGTAATCACTCTCTTCACAACTCAAATACTTTTGCAAAGGAGGCTTGTGTCTTGTCCATTTGCCGTGCTATAACAAAATACTTGAGATGTGATAATTTATAAACAACCGATTTGTTTCTCACAGTTCTGGAGGCTGGGACATCCAAGGTCAAGGGACCCGCAGATGTGATGTCTAGTGAGAGCTGCTTTGTGCTTTCATCTTCTAGAGGGGGCAAACTCAAGGCCTTTTGTAAGTGGCCTAATCCTGTCCATGAGAATTCTGCACTCATGACATAATTACTTCCTAAAGATCTTAGCTGTTAATATGATTACGTTGATGATTAAATTTCAATATGAATGAATTTGGGGGAACATACTCAGGCCATAGTAGCTGGGAAATGTCCTCTCTATTTGTTGGGAAAAGCAACTCTATTATGGAAGTGGAAAAATTGCTCGTCTCTGACACAGGAGTCATGAATTTATATCTTAGATAATTACCCAAACTTAGTAAGGGTGTCTAAGCTGCTGAGTAACTGCATGTACCTTTAAACAACGTTTTTAGTTATTTAAGCAATTTACATAAAATAAAATTCTACAGTAGAAATTACTGATCTACATAACTTAAAATGTGTATTTCAGAAAATGTAATATTTTAGTGACATATTTTTACAAGACAACTAACTTATGCCAATCATAAGTTCTGCATGACAGACTTAAAAAATATCTGAACAAAATATATTAATCAAAAGAATGGAGGCTCTTTTGGGTCCTCAAGGGCTTAGGTTGTCTTTCATCGTGACTGACGAATGAAATTCCATTTGCTCATTTATTCTTTTAATAAGTAATTATTTGATAATTGTCTTCAGTTAAAAATGGCGTGTTACCAACATTCAAGGGAATTAAAATTTAATAAGAAATACATAAATACAGCACTAATAAAGATAACTTCTACACAAGGTAAAATATAATGTAAATGCCCCTTTTATTTTAGTTTATTTGCATTTTGAGGACTTAATTTCCAGAGGTACATAGAAAATACCAGTCCAAGTAAAGAGGGATCAATTCTAGTTGTGTCCTAACTATGGAAATGTCTAAAAATCTTTGATGTATTTTAGAAAATCTCTTTTCTAAAGGAATAATTGACCAAAAAAAGTTATGTCTATATTGTTCATAATTACTTAATTTTTGTTGTTGTTGTTGTTGAGACGGAGTCTCGCTCTGTCGCCCAGGCTGGAGTGCAGTGGCCGGATCTCAGCTCACTGCAAGCTCCGCCTCCCGGGTTTACGCCATTCTCCTGCCTCAGCCTCCCGAGTAGCTGGGACTACAGGCGCCC
>NW_016804554.1:702813-720027 GCF_001698545.2 Rhinopithecus bieti | reverse complement strand
AGCCAGGATGGTCTCAATCTCCTGACCTCATGATCCGCCCGTCTCGGCCTCCCAAAGTGCTGGGATTACAGGCTTGAGCCACCGCACCCGGCCAATTACTTAAATTTTTAACATCTGCTTCTCCGTAATTTTCCAGCTTCTATGATATGAGTTCAGAAAACCCCAGCCAGCCGTGTCTTCTCAAGAAAAGATAAGGAAACTGTCTGGGTGTCAATCTTCTCTTCCCACCAGTTTTAAGAATGACAGGCCACAAATCACTCTAGGCAGAAAGAAATTAATGTCAACTGTGTTTTTTTCCTCTCTGGGTTTACAGATGAAGAAAGCCTCTTAAACTATACATTAATGTGTAGTAATTGATATATCTGGATCAACACAGATGCTGTCAGTCTCATTGTGTGTTTTTTATAAACTCAGCACTTTAAAAATAGCCATTTGCCTCCAAGCCTAGGAGCAGAAACAGAAATCGGCATAATTTCCTACCAGTTTATATACATGGGTAAAAATCCACTGTTAAAGCATTTTAAAGGTCATGTTTGTTTTTTTAGTATTGGGTAGACATATCATGCACATGTGACACAATAAAAAGATTTACATTCTTTTTAGGTCTAGTTTCTCAGAAATTATTTTGGTAGCTTTTATAGGAAAAACTGATGAGACACTGAGACCTACTACAATGGTTAAAAGAGCATGCTTATGGCATTCATTCTTCTCATTTAAATCCACAGATGTTTTAGGGACTTCCCTGAATCAACTGGAAACAAATCCAAAGTGCTGCTTGTTATGTATCCCACAAGTTCTCTTTCTTTTTAATTTTGAACCAATCGTTCTCATGAATACCTATTTATAATTTTATTCTCTTCTTGTTGATATATAATACACATGCAATTCAATTAAAATTTTATACTATGCAATTCAGTAGTTTTTACTATATTCAGAAAGTTGCTTACCATCACCACTATTTAATTCCAGATTATTTTCCACTCCAAAAAGAAATCCTACAGCCATTAGCAGTCATTCCCCATTTCCAACTCCCCACAGACCCTGGATACCAAAAATCTACTTCTGGTATCTATGGAGTTTTCTGTTCTGGAAATTTCATAAGTTGAATCATAAGGCCTTTGAGTCACATTGAATCATATTAAATATGTGCCCTTCTGTGTTTGGCTTTATTTACTTTCCACCATGTTTTCAAAATTTATCCATGTTATAGCATACGTTGCTACTTCACCTTTTTTTGGTGAATAATATTCCATTGCATGGATATACCACATTTTATTTATCTATTTATTAGGTGATGGACATCTGGATTGTTTTCACTTTTGGGCTATTATAAGTAATGCTGCTTGCCAACATTTGTGTACATATTTTTGGGTGAACACATGTTTTCAATTTTATTAGGTACATACGTAGGAGTGGAATTTCTGGGTCATATGGTAACTCTGTGTTTAACTTTTTGATGATCTGCTGTTTTCCAAAACAGAACTACCATTCTGTATTCCCATGAGCAATGTATCAGGGTTCCAATTTCTCCACATCATTGCCAATACTTGTTATTGTTTGCCTATTTGATTACAACCATTTTAGCAACTGTTGTTTCTATTTATATTTACCTAATTGTCTTAGTCTATTCCTGCTGCTATAATAAAATACCTAAGACTGGGTTATTTATATATAGTAGAAACTTATTTCTCACAGTTCTGGAGGTTGAGAATTTCAAAATCTAAGTGCTAGATCTTAGGTTTTGTGTCTGATCATGCCCTGGTCTCTGCTTCCAAGATGGCACCTTGAATATTTTCCTCACATGACCAGCGGAATGGAAGAGCAAAACAGAGACCTAGGTAGTCCCTTTTAGCCCTTTAGTAAAAGCACTGATCCAGTCAGGTGGGCAAAGCCCAGCTCTCAATACTTCCCCAAAGCCACAACTCTTAATATTGTTGCATTGGGGATTAAACTTGAGCACAAATTTTAGAGGAGACACAAACATTCACACTATAGCTATAATGAATAATGATGTTGAGTGTCTTTCTAGATGTATTGGGTATTTACATCTTCTCTGAAAAGTTTTATTCAAATCCTTTGCCCATTTTTTTTAAATGATTGTTTATACTCTTGATTTATAAGTGATTTTTAAGTATTCTGGATACTAGATATATGATATGTTAGTTGCAAATGATACTGAGATATATTTAGATATATCTACTGATATACATGAATTATAGATGTTTTCTTAATTTCTGTTGGTATTCTTTTCACTTGTGTAAGAATATCCTTTGACACACAAATGTTTTAAATTTTGACAAGGTTCAATGTATTTTCTTTTTTATTTTCCATTGCATGTGATTTAGGTATCATATCTAGGTAACCATTGACTAATCTAAGGTCATGAAAATTTATACCTATTTTCTTCTAAAAGTTTGATCATTTAGTTCTCGTACATTTAGGTATTTGATTCATTTTGAGTAATCTTTGTATATTGTGTGACATAGGGTCAATTAAATTTGAGTTTCTTTCTAGAGTACTTTCATTTTAGTAAAATATTACTTGCATTGTAAATCTGATAGCAAAAAATTTTCTCCATTTTTTAATATATGTGGTAATTTTTAATTTTTTTCTCCAGTTTTGTTTTCTTGGATATAGAATTTTAAGTTTTTTTTTTGAGACGGAGTCTCGCTCTGTCACCCAGGCTGGAGTGCAGTGGCCAGATCTCAGCTCACTGCAAGCTCCGCCCCCTGTGTTTAAGCCATTTTCTGGCCTCAGCCTCCCGAGTAGCTGGGACTACAGGTGCCCGTCACCTTGCCTGGCTCATTTTTTGTATTTTTTTAGTAGAGATGGGGTTTCACCGTGTTAGCCAGGATGGTCTCGATATCCTGACCTCGTGATCCGCCCGTCTCGGCCTCCCAAAGTGCTGGGATTACAGGCTTGAGCCACCGCGCCCAGCACCTCCAAGGTTTTCAATGAAAAATCAGCTGTCAATCTTATTGAGAATCTGTTATACATGATAAGGTACTTCACTCTTCCTGCTCTAAAGATTCTCTTTTTGTCTTTGCCTTTCAATAATTTGACTGTGATGAGTCTAGGTGTGGAACTGTTTGAGTTTTTACTACTGAGAGATCATTACATTTCTTGGATTTGTGGAATCATACTTTTCCTCAATGTTTGGAAACTTTGGGGTTTTTTCCTTCAAATATTTTTCTATTCCATCCTTTCTGTTTTTCTCCTACTGGATTTCTATTATGCATGAATTGGCAGGCTTAATGATGTCTCATAGGTGTCTGAGACTCAGTTCATTCTTTGTTTTTTCTTTCTTGTCCTCAACCTGGATGATATAAATTGACCTATCTTCAAGTTTGTTGATTATTTTGTCTATGTTCTTAAATTTGCTGTTTAGCTCCCACTATGAGGATTTCATTTTAGTTTTTTTATTTTTAAATTACAGAATTTCTATTTGTTTTCTTTTTATAATTTCTATCTCCTTATTGCTATTCTCTAATGTGACAATATTGTCATAAATTCTTTTACCTGTTTAGTCATGGCTCTTTTTACTTTTTAAACCTATTAAAGTAGCTGATTTAAATTATTTGCCATAAGTAGGTTTAAACTTTTCAAAGACCCTGTGGATATATCCTTCTCCATGTTTTTCTTGTAAGCTTTTTGATTAGTCTTTTGTTTGCTTTAATTATTGTCTACTGCCCCAGGGACCTGCAAAGTTAAACAATTACCCGTACTTTTTTTCAAACATACACTCCAAGGAAAAGGATGTTCATACTGGGTGAGCTCAAAATAATGTAAAAAAAAAAAAAAAAAAAGACAGTTTTGTAAATGAGATCTTCCAGAGAATCACCTGGCAGGTCAATAATGAAAAGTATGTTGGACTTTGACAGTGTTACAACTCTTTCTGCTCCTCTGTTGGCTGTCAGGGTTATTGGTTTTCACTGTGATTACAGACTGGTGGTTTTCAGGGTTGTTGCCAAGATAGAGAACTGGGATAGTGATGAAGACAAGTTAAAATGCCACCGAGGTCACTGTTCTTACTGAGATTCAGCTGTTATTATTGGATATATAGCCCCAGATTTGCTGCAAGCCTTTGGCTAATTTCCAGAGTTCTGAAAAAGTGGATTCTGACAATTGTTGCAAGATTCCTAGTTGCTTACATGTAGAAGAAAAAGTTTGGAAGTTTCCAATCTGCTGTTTTCACTAAAGTCATGTCTCCTGAGAACCTATTTACTTGGAAGGTAACTTTGTTTTCCCCTTCATGATACAGCAACAGATTTTAAATGTATTTTGAATCAAACGGTTTTTTCAGCAGAAGGGGCCATGAGCAAACAAGATCCAGATCATTGTTAACTGTCATCATTCATGGTAATATAATTGGTTTAACAATCTTTACAACAAGGTTCCATCAGCATTACGAGATAAAAAGAATCAAAGTAAATATCTAAGCAACATGAGAACAGTTTTATAATTACTTATATAATTAAATATCACATACAAATAATCTCAAAAATCAACATTATTTAGGAAAATATGGACTCTAAGGCACTGGTAGAAACCAAATTGTACACTGATGTACATATTCTGAAATATGATAGGAAAGCACAAATCATGTTATTTTAAATAGTGACAGACGTCTTTGCAACTTATGTGTTCTTGGAAGTAGTTCAAATGTAAAAGCATCCTTTTGAAGATAAGCATTGAATACTGAGAGGTAATAGTTGCTTTAAATTTACCAATTAAAATTTTTCACTTGGAAAATAGAAGACTGCTGTCTCAAGTATACAGTTTCAAGAAAATCAAAATCAGTGGAATACAAAAGATATTTTTGGGAAACATGGAGTACCAGGCTGGAAAATTTAGAGGTAGGGCCTATCTAATTCAGAAGTCAAAGTGGCTTTTATTAAATGTTTATTGGAGCAGATCTAATAAACATGTTTGTTGTGCTATAAAGAAAACTTAAGTTTAAACAATTCAATTAAAAATTTCCACTGGGTAATTCATGATAGAATGGTTAGAGAAAAGCCATATTGTATAAAATTTTCAATTGTTGTGCATTTAAATGTGACATCCTAAATGTTGGGAATGCAAGTAGACAGAATTATTGTTTCATTTAAAAATTATAGCTTGAATGACAACAGTTTTTTTAATAACTCAAGGCTCACCAACTCAGAACCATTTTTATCAGATTAATTTTATATTCTATACCTTTTGCCAAACTGTCCTATATGAAATCTCTGAAGTCCCTAAGCTTGTGGTCATTCAAAAAGTCATTTGTCAATTGGCTTTTGTCAATTTGTCATTTGTCAATTATACTTTTCCATAAAAATAATCTTATAAATCATAGTTTGATTTTAGATTAGATTACAGATTTCTAAAAATAAAATGTGTGATATATATATACAGTAATGGTGATAAAGACAGGATTATAGACTTGAGAATGGGTGAATTGATTTAAAAGGGGATAAGTTTTTTTTGTTTGTTTGTTTTTCTTATTTATGGAAGACTGACCAATCTTCAGAAACTTTAAAAGGAAAATACAAGTTTGTTTTTAATGTATACCCTACCTTCATTTTAGTGCTCCCTTTTAACTGCTTCTTGATGTATTTTTTTCATACATCCAGTCATATAATTTTTAAATAAGCAAAAGATAATCTATTCTCTATACATCAAACATTTTTACTTTCCCTGTACTGAAATTCCATGCTACCAGCTATTATCTATAAAGCAGTCAGACAGACCTAATTTCCACAACATTATGATTGATATTTGTAGTTTTGCAGTGGTTAAATGTGAGGAGAAGGATGGCTATCTAGTTTGATTATCTATTAACTTGAATCTGTGCTGTGTCACTTACTAGTTGCATGATACTAGGCAAGTTTCTTTTCATACCTCAATTTCTCCATCTATAAATATCAAATAATAATAGTCCTATGTCGTACTGACTCATATCATTGGGAGTAAACAATGATATACTATATCACTGCATTTAAGACCTATGCCTGCAATAGGCGTAATTAGCAATAAAGATCAATTTTTACTCTCAGTAAGAGAATCTTTAATTTGTGAAACCCCATTGTAACCAAGTAAATTGAATGAAAAAGTAAGAGCATGGCTGGAGGACATTTTTTATCAAGAGATGACAAACTCAAATTATCTTTGCCTGGGAGTGGCTTCTCTCAGTTTGTCGTTGCCTCTTTTCTTTCTTCAATAATTAACCAGAATTTGACTCTCTTTAAGGTCTCATTTGATTTGCTTGCTTGGTTTTTGTTTTTTTTGTTTTGTTTTGTTTTGTTTTGAGATGAAGCTTTGTTCTTGTCACCCAGGCTGAAGTGCAATGGCGCGATCTCACCGCAACCTCCGCCTCCCAAGTTCAAGCCATTCTCCTGCCTCAATCCTGAGTAGCTGGGATTACAGGCACCTGACACCATGCCCGGCTAATTTTTATATTTTTAGCAGAGACAGGGTTTCACCAGGTTGGCCAGGCTGGTCTCGAACTCTTGATCTCAGGTGATCCACCCGCCTTGGTCTCCCAAAGTGCTAGGATTATAGGTGATAGCCACCATGCCTGGCCTGTTTGCTTGTTTTAGTAGTAGTTTCTCATAGCTGCTCAAATAAATTATCACAAACTTTGTGGCTTAAAACAACTCAAATTTATTATCTCAAAATGCTAGTGGTCAGAAGCCTAACAACAGGTCTGTAAGACTAAAATCAAATTGCCAGAAGAGCTATGTTCTTTCTGGAGGCTCTGAAGGAGAAACATCTTTGCTTCTAGAGGGCATCCAAACTCCTTGGCTTATGGCCATCTTCCAGCAATGGCATCACCCTAACATAATCCTCCGCCATCACATTTCCTTATTCTAACTTTTACCTTCTTGCCTCCTTGTTATAAGGACTCTTGTGATTAAATTGGACAGACATGCCAGGTAATTCAGTATAATTCCCCTATCTCAAGATCCTGAAATCAATTACACCCAGTCCCTTTTGCCATCCAAGGTAGCATATTCACAGGTTCTGGGGACTGGAATGTGTGCATATTTGTGGCCCATTTCTCTTTCTCTCACAGTATTACAGCAGATGAGGAGAAAACAAAGTAAATTGAAGTCTTCTATATATACGTACACATATATATGTAAATTATATAAAATGGAACATTACATATATTCATATATACTTATAAATATATGTATATTAAAATGGAGTAGAATATTTACTAGTATCCCTTAATCACTGACTCTGCTAAGTTCTTTATTATAATGCTGATCACACTAATCTATGAAGTACATATTACTACTTCGTTTTATATAGATAAGGAAACAGATTTGAGAGGAGTTAAATAACTTGATCAATACCTCAAAGCTCGTAAGTAGGAAAACACATTCAAGTGAAAGACCCTGCTTTTCCATGTTGGTAATAAACCTTATAGCCTATTTTGTAAACATCCCCTAAGAGTAATAGTTCTTAATTTCAAACTGTTCTGGTTATCTATCTGTATGGATGAAGAGCTTTCACTAAAATGGGGTAACAAATAAGAATTTTTTGAAAACAAACTGAGGTAAGGGAAACAAAATTTTACCACTAGTGATAGACTAACTTTGAATAAATTAAGTCACATACTCTCTGATCTTCCATTTCGGTACATGTCAATGATTAAGAATGAATATATATATATATGTATATAATATAAATATATATAATATATATTATATACATATATTTATATATATGTGTTATATATATATATATTTAATTCTCTAACCTCTAAGAAAGCAGTGACCACTCCTGTCTTACTCAGTAATATAATTCCACTGCTTAGCATATAGTAAGCATGCACTGCACAGCATAGATACTCAGTAAGTATTTGTTGAATTAATATTCTATCTACCTCACAAGACATAGCATAACATCTTTCTAAATAATCTGAAATGTTTAAAGGACAAGTCTTCTGGTCTATACATACTGGTATCTTCATTTCACACTGAAATGCCCTTTCTTAGGGCACTTAATAAGAATATACTTATTGTATATTCTTACATAAATCTGGTAGTTAGATACAATTGCCCAACTATATTTCCATAAATAATTGAGAGTTTGAATGATGGACTAAATTTGTAAGTAACTGAAGAATCATGAGAAAATAAAAGCAAACATTTTTAGTGAAGTTGGAAAGTGGCTAGGTAAAAAGAATTAGGGAGTAGTGAAGGATATGAATGCAAGATGAGAGTTCTCAGGAGAAAGTCGTTTATATATACTGCAGTGTTGACCAAAGTAAACAGCAACTGATGGGGGGTTATAATGGAGATACACTATGTAATATTTGTGAGACGGTGAAAAAGGCTTAGAACTGTAGTTTGAAAGACATGATTTAAAAATTTGCTTTGTTATACTGATCGCTTTTCTGAAACAGATACTTGATGGTTTTAAAATGAATTTCACATTTACACTGTTCCTGATGTAGTCATAGTAACATTTTATATAAAAAGTGTATGCTGCCGAATCACATTAACCACACATTATTCATACATGAGAACATGTTCTTGTTCAAGTCAACTGCCTAGCTGAGCCTTTTATACTTGTGAATTCCGTTATTAGGATGCAACATTCTATGTTTTGGGAAAATGAACAGAGAAAATGATAATTTTCACAGGCTTAAAGTGAAATTGTTTTTTATTAAAAAGATGTGCTTAGACGTACTATTCCCAGATACACTGGACTTAGCCTCAGCAGCAGAGAGCTGGGGGCAGTATAAGAAAAGTTAAAGTCTTGCTTCTCCAGGGAACAAAACTCTTGGCTAGGAGCTGGGGAGAATGGAAGCCCAGTGTCCTTGGCTGCAGCCATCTGGAGTGGAGTCTCTGCCTTGCTGAGTTGGGGTTATGGAGGAGTCCTGGGGCAACTGAAGGCATCTGGCCAAGGCCACTCCTCGGTGTTGCTAGAAGGCCCCCAGACTGAAGCCAGTTCCCGACCGCCCACCCATCAAGGCATCAGTTAAGACCTGCAGACTTTTCTCTGGTTATCTTTCCTTTCTTCTTTCGTGGTTTGAAATAGCTCCTATCCCTACTTTAATAATGTTAAGGATTTTGATATAGGCTGCACAAATGTTATTAAGTAGAATCAGCATTTGTCTCAGCAATCAGATATGCAATTCAGAACCACATGATTTCCATTTGTTCTTAGAGGTGCCATCCCCACCCCAACAGTCGCGGGTGCAGGCTGCCCACAGTAGCTCCTCTCCTCACCTCCTCCCCTCCAGACTGGGGCACCTGGGCATGTTCACCGAGTGCATTTGCAGTACCCAAAAGGATGGGAGTGAGCTGCACACATCGCCCCTGGCCCAGGGCAGTCTCGGGTGCCAGGGACGCCAGGCAGCTGGCTGGCCAGCGCATCCCACTTGCCATCCCCTCCAGCTAGGCACCCATAGAGTCTTTCTTCCCCTCGCCAAGGAGTTCAAATCGGTCCAAACCGGTGGAGAGATACAGTGTTAAAGGATCCCATTTGCAAACCTCCCCCTTTTATCCCTTAAGCTGTTTTATTTCCTTTTTCCTTTTCTGTGTAAGAGGGTACTTTTCCTACCTTGGCACTGTGCTTATGATAGGGAGGCAACAGAGGAGTGGCCCCGACTAACTAATAACTGCAAGTTTGGTAGGGCCCACCGGGGGCTTAATCTGAATGGACCCCCGAGACACCTTTTTTTTTTTTTTTTTTTTTTTTTTTCCTCAAACTCGATTACAAGCTTCGGGTTGAAGCCCTGGAAAGGAAAACCAGATCTGAGGGATCCAAAATGAGACACCAGGCACACTGTAAATGAGCAGGACAGATTGCTGCTGATTAAGCTCCAGCTTCATAGAAGGAGGCCATGCTGCATGGCATAGATAAAGCCCAGGGAACCCAAGAGTTGCCAACAGTAGTGGGGATGGAGGCATAGGGGAGTGCAGACAATTCCTATTCTCTAGGCCCTCAATGTTTCACAAGTGCAGCCCTCAGTGGCACCCGTGGGTGGCGTCCATCTAAGGTTGCCAGGTCTCAGGGATAAAAAGATGGAAGAGAAAGCAAGGATGCCTGCCT
Source organism: Rhinopithecus bieti (assembly GCF_001698545.2). Classification (NCBI taxonomy): domain Eukaryota; kingdom Metazoa; phylum Chordata; class Mammalia; order Primates; family Cercopithecidae; genus Rhinopithecus; species Rhinopithecus bieti. The sequence goes on along the minus strand of NW_016804554.1, from coordinate 709,974 downwards.
TCTGTCTCCCTCACACAGCAAGTTTCTGCTGAAAAAAGGAAGGGAAACAAGGGATGCCTATTTTCCTGTCTTTCAGAATGGGCAACCAGCTGTCTTCACCACCCGTAGTCTATACTCCTCTGGAGTGTATCCTGAATCACTGGGACTGCTTTGACCCTCAGACTCTGGAGGAAAAATGCCTTATAGTCCTCTGCACAATGGTTTGGCCAAATTATTTATCTGCAGGAAGGACTGGGTTGGCCTCTGGAAGGAACTATTCATTTCGATACCATCCTGTTGTGGACCTTTTCTGTAAACGTGAGGGCAAATGGTCTGAGGCCTCATATGTGCAGGCTTTTCTTTTTTTTTTTCTTTTTATCTTGCAGGGTATTTCATACTTTCCCAACAGTATAAGATTGATCCAGCCCTCCTGTTTGCCATTTCAGGAAAGGCTGCAAGGGGCAATCCCAGGGAACTAAAGAAATTAACTCCAGAGGCCCCTTGAGAAGGTGAGCGAGCCCCAGCTAGCCTTCCTCTGGGTCCACCCCATCCTCCCTATCCAGATTCTCTCTCTCTCACTTGCCCCCTCCTAGAAATCCTCACCCTAGGCAAGCCCAAGTCTCACTCTTGCCCCTCCAAGAGATGCCATGTCCAGGTCTCCTTCTCTGTACAGGACTTAAGGCAAATTAGGGAGATCTTGGCAAGTTTTCAGATGACTGTGACAGATATATAGAGGCTTTCCATTATTTAACTGAAGTATTTGAATTCTCCTGGAAAGACATTCTATTACTTTTGAATCAAACCCTGACTAACACTGAAAAGCAGGCCACTCTGCAAGTGGCAGAGGAATTTGGGGATGAGTTTTCTATCACATATAGTGTCAGGAAAGGGGTCCAACTTTACCCAACTGGAAGAGAGGAAGTACCATTGCATGACCCTAAATGGGATCTCAATGACAAGATGGGAGAATGGAAGAGGAGACACTTTCAGGTGTGCATAGGGAGGGCTTACACGGAACTAGAACCAAGCCTCTCAATTATACCAATGTATCCATGATAGACCAGGGAATGGATGAGAATCCCACTGATTTTCTGGAACGGCTAAGAAAGGCCTTGGTAAAGCACATGTCTCTATCTCCTGATTTAGTCGAGGGACAATCAATCTAAAGGATAAATTTATTACTCAGGCAACTCCTGATGTCGAGAGGAAGCTGCAGAAACAGGTCCTGGGAGCCAACAGTACTTTAGACAACCTCCTGAAAGTAGCCACCTCGGTCATTTTAATAGAGATAGGGAGGCCCCTGAGAGAGAGAGGAGACAGAGGGAAGAGACATAGGCTTTAATGGCCACCACACAAGCCCCAAAACTCCAGAATCCCTGAGGTGCCCCTGTTAATGCTACAGATGTGGCAAGCCAGGGTATTTTAGGAAGGATTGCCCCCAAATGGTTCAGCAGTAGGACTGATGGATCATAAGATTCCCATCTGTGGCTCTGGTGATCCAGATTACCATTACCGTCCAGGAGCCCCAGATAATTCTGGAAATAAAAGGGAGGAAAGTGGACCTCCTTTGGGACACCGTGGCTGGTCTCTCAGTTTTCCTCTCCAATCTGGGCCCCCTCTCATCTCTTAGCATGATCATGAGGAGCATCTCAGGAAGGCCTTTAACCCGATATTTTTCCCAGTCCTTTAGTTGTAATTGGGAAGACCACCTTTTCACTTATGCCTTTCTAATTACACCTGAAAGTCCAACTCCTCTGTTGGGCAGGGATATTCTAACCCATATAGGGACCAACAGACTGATGGCCTCAGGACAAACTCTTTGTCTCTCCCTAGTGGAGCCCAATATTAACCCAGAAGTTTGGGCAATTCAAGAGAAAATTGGCCAAGCCACAACCACCATACCGGTCTAATCTACCTTAAGAATCCCATCTCCTTTTCTGACCAGAAACAATAGCCCCTGAAACCAGAGGTTAGGAAAGGAATATAAGCCATCATTGATAATTTAATGCTGTAGGGTCTCCTTAAACCCTGCAATAGCGCTTGTAATACCCCAATATTGGAAGTACAAAAACCCAACAGGGAACAGAGACTAGTTCAGGACCTCCACCTCATTAATGAGGCTATGGTTTCAATTCACCAAATCTATATACCCTGCTAGCTCAAATACCTGAGGGAACTAAATGGTTCACAATCCTGGACCTAAAGGATGCTTCCTTCTGCATACTGCTGCATCCTGACTCCCAATATTTATTTGCATTTGAGGATCCCTATAACCAAACCACCCTGTTAACCTGGACAGTTTTAACTCAGGGATTCTGCCCCACTTGTTTGGTCAGGCGTTGTCAAGAGATATCTCTAAATTCCAATATCCTCAGGTTAAAGTTTTATAATACATAGATGACATTCTCCTCTGTGCTCCAACTGAGGAAATGTCTAACGTGGGAAGTAACGCTTTTCTTAATTTTCTGGCTAACAGAGGATATAAGGTTTCCAAATGTAAAGCTTAGCTCTGTCAGACATCAGTGAAGTACCTAGGCCTATTCTTGTCAGAGGAGACCAGGGCATTGGGTGAAGAAAGGATTAGGCCCATTTCCTCCTTTCTACTTCCCAAAATCCTCAAGCGACTGAGGAAATTCTTACGCATTACAAGATTCTGCTGACTATGGATACCTGAGTATGGTGAAATAGCTTGTCCCTTATATCACCTAATAAAGGAGACTCAGGCAGCTAAAACCCAGTGTCTAATTTGAGAACCACAGGCTAGAAAGGCCTTTGACCAACTAAAACAAGCCTTGCTTAAGGCATCAGCCCTTAGTCTTCCTATAGGGAAGATGCTTAATATTTATGCATCAGAAAGAAAGGGAATGGCCTCGGGAGTTCTAACACATGCCTGAGGTCCAGTCCAGAAGCCTGTAGGCTACTTAAGTAAGGAGCTTGATTTGGTAGCCAAAGGATGTCCAGTCTGCCTCTGAGCAGTTGCAGCAGTAGCCTTGCTGGTACCAGAGGCTACTAAGTTAACCATGGGAAAGAACTTAACCATTTATACTCTGCATAATGTGGCAGAAGTGCTATCAGTGGAGTCTCTGGATAACAGACAATTGCCTCCTCAAGTATCAAACTCTACTATTACAGGGATCTGCATTCCAATTAAGAACCTATCCCTCCCTAAATCCCGTCACCTTCCTCCCAGAGTAAGGTGGGGAGCTTGAACATGGCTGTGAACAGATGGTAGTAGGAACCTATGCAGCCAAAGAAGACCTCAAAGAAGTCCCCTTTGAGAATCTAGACTGGATTTTCTTTATGGACAGAAGCTATTTTGTAGAACAAGGGACCCTTAAAGCCTGGTATACAATAATTACTCTTAATGATATTCTTGAGAATGCACCTCTCTGCTAGGGTACAAGTGCTCAATTAGCCAAACTAATTGCCCTCACAAGGGGATTCAGATTAAGCAAAGGAAAAACAGTTAACATTTATACTGATTCTAAGTATGCTTTACTAGTCCTCCATGCCCATGCCACTATCTGGAAAGATAGCTAACCATTCGTTACAGCTAATGGGTCTGCCATTAAATACCATCAGGAAATTAATAAACTTTTTTCCTAAGTTTTCCTTCCAGAGGAAGTGGCAGTAATATATTGTAAAGGCCACCAAAAAGTGATGAATGAAGTAACTGAGGACAATTGGTTGGCAGACTAAGCAGCTAAATCAGTAACAAGATGGTCCCAGACTTCTGATCCACTTGAATGCCCACTGATCTGGGTGGGCCCCATGAGAGAAATAAAACCTCAATACACTTCCATGGAAATAGAATGGGCCACCTCTTGGGGATATATTTTTCAGTCCCCAGAATGGCTATAGTAGGAGGATGGCAAACTTTATCTACCAGTTGTCAACAAATGGAAAATTCTTAAAAGCCTTTACCAGACCTTACACCTAGGTAAGGATAAAACCTATCAATCAACCCGAAGATTGTTCTCAGGTAAAAACTTGATACAAATGATTAAACAGGTGGTTAATGCTTGCAAGGCCTGCCTAAGAAATAATCCCCTTAACAGACAGCTTCTTGCTCCAGGAACCCAAAAGACAAGAGGCTACCTGGGGAAAGACTGGCAAAGGGATTTCATCCATATGCCAAAGACAAAAGGCATCCTGTACCTCCTAGTATGGATAGATACTTTCACTAACTGGGTAGAAGCATTTCCATGTCAGACAGAGAAAGCCTCTGAGATGAAAAAGTACTAATAAATGAGGTAATTCCTTGCTTTGGACTCCCTAAGTACCTCCAGAGTGATAATGACCGCTTGGCAGCTTTCCTTCAAGGCAGCTGTCACCCAGGGATCTCAAAGGTATACTGTATACTAGGTATACAGTACCATCTTCATTGTGCCTGGGGCTCACAATTCTCGAGAAAGGTAGAAAGAACAAATGATATTATCAAATGATACCTCAGGAGATTCACTCCCCTCGACTACCCTCCCTGCCATAGCCCTACTACGTGTTAGAAACACCCCTTCAAAGCTAGGCTTGCGACCCTTTGAGAGGATGCATGGATGGCCTTTTCTCACTGATGATTTCTTGCTAGACCAAGAAACCTCTGATTTGATTAAACACATAACTTCTTTGGCCTATTTCCAACAGAAACTGAAACAACTGTTAGAGGCTCAATCCTGTGAACTAGGGCCACCTCTGTTCAACCCAAATGACCTGGTGCTGGTAAAGTTACTTCCTTCCCTTTTCCCTCTATAGGCCCAGATTGGCAGGGACCTTACATCATACTTCTTTCTACTCCTACAGCAGCGGAGGTCACTGGAATAGACTCTTGGATTCAGTACACCCAAGTGAAGGCCTGGAAAGCTGATGGAGCCACCTCTGTCAACCCAGAAGAGCACCCAAAGTACCAATGTAAAGAGATTAGGGGCTGCGCATGGTGGTTCACGCCTGTAATCTCAGCACTTTGGGAGGCTGAGGCGGGCAAATCACGAGGTCAGGAGATCGAGACCATCCTGGTTAACATGGTGAAACCCCATCTCTACTAAAAATACAAAAAATTAGCCGGGTATGGCAGCGGGAGCCTGTAGTCCCAGCTACTCGAGAGGCTGAGGCAGGAGAATGGCATGAATCCGGGAGGTGGAGCTTGCAGTGAGCTGAGATCCGGCCACTGCACTCCAGCCTGGGGGACACAGAGAGACTCCGTCTCAAAAAAAAAAAAAAAAAAAGAAAAGAAAAAAAAGTTAGGGATTAGGGATTTCAAGCTAAAAATTATAAAAGATATGTGTTAATAATTAACCTCCCATGGATATCCTCTTTATATTCATGCCCAAGCTTGTTGTTCTTACCTTTGTTCTGTTCTATAACACAGGGTACAATGTTGTTTTCAGAATGATTATTTCTGTAATCTTTGACATTGGTTTCTCTCCTTCTTAACTCCTTTATGTATAATATACATATTTGATTCATGCATACTGAATCTTATAAAACTTGTTTCTTCTCTCCTAGAGACTATGAAACTCCAACCAGTCAGGCACCAGAGCCTCAGACGATGGCTCCCTTTTGCCAGGGATGCTTAGGTAGACCTCTGGGAGGAATCCAACTACCATTTTCCCAAAAACAATGCCCCCTGTCAGCAGGAAGTAACTAGTAATGGTCATTGTCCATATTCTAATAATAGTTAGATGTGCCTCTTCAGAGAGAGAATATGATAGGGACTAGAGGAGAGAAATTCTAGGCAGAAAAGGAAGGGGTCCCTAGCAAGGACCCCACCCTCATGTTTGGAACCATGTACCAAAGTGTGAACTTTACATCCCTGTTTTCCTGCTCATATATTGCCTTTTCCAAAACCACCCCTGGTGCACCCTTTCCCCAATCCAGTGCCCGTTAAAACCCCAGGCTCCACAGGCAGAGGGCAGAGAAGGGGATAAGAGCAGAAGCAGGAGAGAAATAGTTTGACTTCAGAGGGACAGCTTGATGGTGAGACTTCAGGGGAAGAAGACCTTCCTGCTCCATCCCCTTTCCAGCTTCCCTTCCCACTGAGAGTCACTTCCATTGGCAATAAAATCTTCTGCATTCACCACCCTTCAATTTGTTTGTGTGACCTGTTTTTTCCTGGACGCCAAACAAGAGCTTGAGTGTCATGGGGATGGACACTAAAGGCTGTCAGACTGACCTTCTATCCTTGTTGGTGGAGAGCAACCACCTCACATGAAAAGGCAGAGTGCTCACTGAGCTGTTTAACACTTAAGCTGTCCATGAATGACAAAGCTAAAAGAATGCACTGTAGCACATGCTCTCTGGGGCTTTGGGAGGGTCATGCATACTCTCCCCTAAATTCTGCCATAGGGCCCACAGAGTTTTGCTCCTGCCAGTGCCCATAAACACTCGCCCTGGCTTGTGCACCCACTCACCTGCATGCTTCCCCTTCTGCAAGGGGTTGAGAGCTGCAGGCTGAGTAGCAAGATTCCCCTGTTGGGAGACCCATGATAGGGTCTGGGAAAATTTCCTGTTTCAGGAGAGAGAGGTCTTGGTCAACTACCAGATGCTTGCCACACTTACCACATTTCCACAGATTTTATTAGGTAGATATAAATAATATCTATAATTAGATATTATATATGCTATAATTAGATTAGAAAATATCTAATTATCTATTTATGGTATCTATATGTTATATATATCTTATATATATCTATATCATATATATCATATATCTATATCTTACATAATAATCATAGATATTATTTATAATATCTATAATTAGATATATCTATAATTAATTAGATAAATCTAATTATAGATATTTCCAGCTACATATACATATGTGCATAGCTATCAATATATCTGTGTACATATGTGTATATTTAGAGATATATATTTTTATCTATATATCTATGTTTCTATCAATGTATCTAATCTATCTATCCTATTGTTATTTCTCTGAAGAACTTGACTAATATAATACACTCATCTTCAAAATTATATCCAGAATGGTGACCACATCTCATCACTACTATTGCCAGCATTCTGGAGCATGCTACCATTGTTTCTCATTTTCTATTTGCCCTAAGAATTACTTCTGTGGGATTTAATCAGAAGTAGGATTAAATGGCTGTTTTAAAAATAATTTTCTGGCCAGGGGCAGTGGCTCACACCTGTAATCCCAGCACTTTGGGAGGCTGAGGCGGG
>NW_016804554.1:691682-702652 GCF_001698545.2 Rhinopithecus bieti | reverse complement strand
AAAAAAAAAAAAAAAAAATTAATAATAATAATTTTCCCCAGTTTCATCAGGGAGTGTGGGTTGGCAGACCTCCTTATACTGCCAGGCTGGAAGTTGATTTCCTCTTCCCCCATGTAAACTTTTGAATATGCTATTTTTAATTACAAAAATCTTTTTATTTTTAATTACGTGATTTTCTTACAAAACTTCTCAACAATATAGACCTTTGTAAAAATAATATAGTCAAATTCCTCTTACCCTCCAGTCAATTCCATGCCCTGGATAAAATACTGCTAAGTAAATAAATAATTTTTAAATGACATAAATTGAACTTGACAGTAACAGGTATCTCCTGTAAAATGCACGTGACACAGTTATTTCAACCCTTCTAATATCAATTCTGTAGTTTTCAAGTAGCATAATTTATAGGCCAAGCTGTGCAGAAGACTTAATCTGTGTTAATTGTTTCTAGCTCTGGCTTATTTCTGCGAAAGGAAAATAAATCTTGGGGTCCCAAATCACTAAGCTAAAGGGAAAAGTCAAGCTGGGAACTGCTTAGGGCAAACCTGCCTCCCATTCTATTCAAAGTCATCCCTCTGCTCACTGAGATAAATGCATATCCGATTGCTTCCTTTGAAAATGCTAATCAGATACTCAAAATAATGCAAATTTGTCTCTCACCTACCTGTGGCCTGGAAGCCCCCTTCCTGCTTCATGTTGTCCTGCCCTTCATTTGAGTTGACCCAACTCTTTGCACAGAACCAATGTACATTTTACATATATTGATTGATGTCTCATGTCTCCCTAAAATGTGTAAAACCAAACTGTTCCCCTACAACCTTGGGCACATGTCGCCAGGATCTCCTGAGGGTGTGTCACAGGCACACGTTCTCAACCTTGAGAAAATAAACTTTTTAAATTAACTGAGACCTGTCTCTGATATTCAGGGTTCACATTTCCATAAACTTTAATTAAATCCAGTGTTCAATTCCCAGAACTCATTGTATCTGAATCACTGCAGACATTTGATAGAGTTTAGCACACCCTCTTTCCTGAAACACCTTTCCACTTCCTTTCGGACTCCTAAACCTCCTAGTTCTCCTTATACTTCTATGGCTGCTCCTTCTCAATCAGTTGTATTGGTTGCTACTCTTTTCCCTGACCTAAGAACTTTGCAGTCCTGAGTTAGATCTCTGAATCTCTTTTCTGTCTATGCTTAAATCTTTTCTGATTTTCAACCGGACTGATAACTTTAAATGTTATCTATATACACTGATGATTCCCAAATGTTCAACAACAGTTAGACCTCTCGTTAAGCTTCAAACGCACGTATCCAAGATGCATGATCTTAGTTACTAACGAAAATCTCTAAATTCACGTAGTCAAAGATGACAGCCCGATGTTATGCTTCTCCCCAGTCTGCTTCTCTCACAGCCTTCTCCAGCTCAGTAATCAACAGCATCGTTCTTCCAGGTACTCAGGTCAACAATCATGGACTTAACTTCTGTCAAACCCTATATTCAATTATTTAGAAAATTTTGTTACCTCATTGTGGTGGTCCAATTTATGTGTCAACTTGACTGGACTAAGGCATGAACAGTTACCTGACAAAAAAATATTTCTGGGTGTGTTTGTGTGGATGTTTTTAGAAGAGATTGGCATTTGAATGGGTAGACTGAGTAAAGAAGTTCCACCTCGCCAATGTGGGTGGACATCACCCAATCTGTGAACAGCCAGTTTCACTCATGTCTGTGTGAAGAGACCACCAAACAGGCTTTGTGTGAGCAATAAAGCTGTTTATTTCACCTGGGTGCAGGCGGGCTGAGTCCAAAAAGAGAGTCAGTGAAGGGAGACAGGGGTGGGGCCGTTTCGTAAAATTTGGGTGGGTAGTGGAAAATTAGTCAAAGGGGGTTGTTCTCTGGCGGGCAGGGGCAGGGGTCACAAGGTGCTCAGTTGGGGAGCTTTTGAGCCAGGATGAGCCAGGAGAAGGAATTTCATAAAGTAATGTCATCAGTTAAAGCAGGAACAGGCCATGTTCACTTCTTTTGTGATTCTTCAGTTACTTCACGCCATCTGGATGTATCCCTGCAGGTCACAGGGGATATGATGGCTTAGCTTGGGCTCAGAGGCCTGACAGCCAGAATAGGACAAAAAGGCAGATGAAGGATGAATTCTTTCTCTTTACTTGAGCTGGGGCTTCCATCATCTCCTGAGTTTGGACATCACAGCACTAGATGTCCTTTAGTCTTCAAGACTTATCTCAGGAACTCGGCACCTCTGTGTTCATACTTTCAGACTGAGATTGGAAGTTATATCCTCTGGTCTCAAGGTTCACAGGTCCTCAGACTTAACTGAATTTCCTTCATCTTTATCGGTTTACCAGCTTGAAGAAGGAAGATTGTGGAACTTCTTGGCCTCGATAATCATGTGAGCCAATTTTCATAATAAATCTTTCTCTGTTTCTTTTTGTTTCTTTCTCTCTCTCTATATATATACACACACAAATGTTTGTGTCTATATGTTAGCTATACATATAGATACCTATATCTATATTTGTATCTATATACAGTATCAGATATATCTGGATTTGTATATATAGATGTTCTCTCTATATATGTATGTATACATATTCTATATATCAGACTGTCAATATATCTGTGAACATATGTATATATAGATAAAAATTTCTATATCTATGTTATAGATAAAGTATCTATGTTTTTGTTTCTATCAATCTATTTATATCTATCTATTCTATTGGTTCTGTATCTCTGGAAAACCTTAATACAATACACTCATCTTTAAAATTATATCCAGAATGGTGACCACATCTCATCACTGCTATTGCCAGCATTCTGGAACATGCTACCATTGTTTGTCTTTTAGATTATTGTAACAGACTTTTAATTAATTAATCTCCCAAAAGTAAACAGATAACATACCAAAATATGTTAATTAGAAAGTTTATTTATGAAGACATTTTATAAAGGTATGTGTAGTAGTCTATTCTGACGCTGCTAATATAGACATACTCAAGACTGGGTAATTTATAAAGGAAAGAGGTTTAATCGATTCACAGTTCAGCAAGGCTGGCGGGGGGCCTCAGGAAACTTACAATCAGGGTAGAAGGCAAAGGGGAAGCAAGGCACCTTCTTCATAAGGCAGTAAGAAGGAGGAATGCCTAGGAAAGGGGGAAAAGGGAAAAGCCACTTTTAAAACCATCAGATCTTGGGAGAACTCGCTCACTATCATGAGAATGGCATGGGGGTAACTGTCTCCATGATTCAATTACCTCCCACCAGGTCCCTCCCACAACATTTGGGGATTATGGGAGCTACAACAAAAGATGAGATTTGGGTGGGGACACAGCTAAACCATATCAGTATGAGCATAAAGAGAGTGGAACTGGAAGTAGTGACAGTGAGGCTATTTTCATTTCCGGTCCAGGATACCTGTGAATGTGATCTTATTTGAAAGTAGGGTCTTTGAAGGTGATTGAGTTAAGATTTCTTTTAGGGTGGGTTCTACTTTAATATGACTGGTGCCCTTATGAAAAGCAGAAATTTGAACAGATATGTATGTACAGATGGAAGAAAATTGAACACACAAAGAACCAAGAAAGCTACAAGCCGAGAAACAGCTGAGGCTATAAGGAACTTAGGAGAGAATCATAGAACAGATTTCCTCCAGAGTCTTCAGAAGGAACTATCACTGTTGATGCTTTGATTTCAGACTCCTGGCCTCCAGAATTGTGAGACAATAACTTTCTGTTATTTAAGTCACTCAGTTTGTAGCACTGTGTTATGACAGCCCCAGGAAATTAATACCAATGAGAAGAATGTGCCAAACTCAGGTTACAGAGTTGAATAAATTTAGCAGATTTGAAAGTGTCACTGACCTTTTATTAAATAGTATAACCTGCCATAGGCAAACTCATGGGGTAAAGCAAAGGAAATAAACTCTGACCTCATTCTGCTGCCTCCCTCTGATCTCCCAGGTTCTCCTGAAAGTTGCTGATGTAGGGCATACAGGTTTGCTTCCTAGGGCAGAGAAAGGGTGAAAAGGGTGGAAGGTGTTCTAGAAAACTAAAAGGCAGTTTTCTGAGACACTTTCTAACTAGTTCCCTTCATCTTCTCTTTTCCTCCTATTGCTTATTCTCAACACAGGATCCAGAGTGATGTGGCTGAAATATAAAAACAAACAAACAAACAAACAAAAAATGAAAGACATGTCACTCCTCTGCTTAAAACCCTCCCAACACAAATTTAATCCAAAAGCCCTTAGAAGGACCTCTAAAGTCATACATGTGTGGCTGGTCATTGCCTCTTACCTTACCTCCTAGTATCCTCTCCCTTGTTCACACAGTTGACCTGGCCTCCTCACTTTATACTTGCTCTGTTTGAAGTCCTTCGTCAGATGTCTACATGACTTCCATTCTCCTTTTATTCAGGTCTTTACTCAGTAAGTTGTCCTCAGAGCACTCTGTCTAGCATATTAAACCTGTATTCTACAAACACATTGCCTATTCTCCTCCTTAACATTTATCATTATCTAAAAAGCTGTGTATTAACTGAAGGACTGCCAATTTTGGTCTGGCATATAAAACGTTTAGAGGTTGCCATTCCATCCTAACAACAAAATGCTGAACAACTTACAAAATCAACAACTCTTCTTAGGTCTGTAAAAGAAGTGAAGTTATAGGGCAAACCATTGTCCCTAAAATTGGAGAGACAGAAAAGCAAATACAGAGAATCACAATTTTTGTGAATATTGACAAATTAATTTTATATTTTACATGGAGAAGTTAAAAAATCCAGAAGATCGGCCAGGTGCGGTAGCTCATTCCTGTAATCTCAGCACTTTGGGAGGCTGAGGCAGGTGGATCATGAGGTCAGGAGATCGAGACCATCCTGGTTAACATGGTGAAACCCTGTCTCTACTAAAAATACAAACAATTAGCTGAGTGTGGTGGCACACACCTGCAGTCCTAGCTACTTGGGAGGCTGAGGCAGGAGAATCACTTGAACTAGAGAGGCAGAGGTTGCAGTGAACAAAGATTGCACCACTGCACTCCAGCCTGGGTGACAGAGCAAGACTCTGTCTCAAAAAAAAAAAAAAAAAAAAAAAAATTCCAGAAGATCTAGCACAACATTGAAAAAGAATGAAATCAGGAGACTGATGCTACTCAACTTCAAGGCTTATTATATAGCTATGGTAATCAAGACAGTGTGGTATTGGCAAAAGGATAGACAAACAGATAAGTAGAATGGAATAGAGTCCAGAAATAAACCCATATAAGTACAGTCAACAAACCTTTGACAAAGGAGTGCTAGAATGATGTCTATTTTTAAAAAACTATATATTTTACTTATTTATCCTGTTTCTTGTCTCCCTCCTCCACTGCAAGCCCCTTCAAGGTAGAGCTATTTGTCTATCTTGTTTACTGTTGAATTTCCAGTGCCTAGAATAGTGCTGGGTTCTGGGCTCTAATACATGTATGTTGAATGCATGAATAAATCCCTTCCCTTTTTGTTTTTCAATCTTATGAGCTTAATCTTCTTTAATTACTGCAATATTTTCCAAGTCTATTATTGCTACCATAAAATTTTCTGGTATAAAGAGATACAATGAGACAGATGGCTTTCTTGTAGTTGATATTTAATGACTTGCTTTAATGAATGGTGAATCCCTAAAAATCCAAATGCCTGCACAGATCCTATACATTCTATCTTTCTGATAAGCCTACAACATTTCTTGATAACAAGCAATGCAATTTCAAAGGAATTTTATGTATACTTTTCAATTGGAGAGCATTTTGTTTTTAGTTTCCCTTTCTTTTCCAAGCCACCCTATTCAAGGTAATACAATATGTTCCTTAAATGTAAGCAATGATGGCAGACGGTATTTATTGTTTTGTCTAGAGCTATTTTGAAATATTTAGTCAGGGACACACATTGCATTTTAGCAAACATTTCTTTTGGAAGAAAACTATAAACATCAAGTACCACCAAATTGCACTGTCAGCTCTATGTATAACTATAAGGAAAAAATAATGCTATTTTTATTGTTATTCTTTTTATAGATTTGATATTATGGATCCTGGGTAAACATATTATTACCAAAAGCCTACAGGAGTTGACTGAAATATTCCTACTCTTTGCCAGGTTTTGGACTTCAGTATAGATTATTATACTGATTTTTGTTGCCAGTAATCCTGGATATACTTTTCTTTTTCTCAGTGCTCTCATTTGCCTTTTGTCTTTTTTATTCTAATACAAATCACTGCCATGTTTTAGACTCACTGTCACTGAAATGTAGATTCTTATAAGTCTCTCATGGTGTGTCTGTGCAAACATTCAGTCTTTTCAAAGGTTACATTATGTGTTCTTCATAACACCAAGAGAATGTGAATTAGAAAACACAAAGAAAACAGCTCTCAAGTAAATTTTATAACTTTTAAATACATATTTGATGGCTTACATTTTACCAAGATTTGAAGTTTTCAATGAAATTCAGAAAATCTGATAGTCATAGAGAAAATTAAAATTAGCTCTTTTTATGGGATAAAAGTTGTTTATTTTAACAACAAATTAAGGTTAGTAGGTCATGAAAGGTCCATATTCGTATACTAAGCCAACTTTTTTTGATAGCATGACAGTGTTCCTAAAAGTGTTTTAAATAAGACAGCTTTCTCTGAGGATGAGAAAGAAATTTTGATTTTTTTTTCTAAGCTCCCCTTCATTCCCTGATTCTAGCCTTCCACCAGTTTCCTTCAATTCCAAGCTGTTTGTCTCTATATACTCTATAAAATATTTTTTCTCTCTGTAGTTCTGGGTAATCATAAATGCCAAGGATGTGTTTTGCATACTCCTTCCATGCATTGCTCGTGCGCGCGCGCGTGTGTGTGTGTGTAAAATTTGAAATAAAATTTTCATCAGTTCATCTTTAAACTTAAAAGCAATCTATGTAAAATTAAAAGAGATATGCTTATCTCTTAACATCTTTGACTGGGTTTATTTGGTTTAGAGAAGTTAGGGTGGGGTGCTCAGAATGCTGTTTGAATTGAAATCTGAAATAAGATCCTTTTCTGTGGTCTCCAAGCCACAGATGGAAGCACAATCACATACTGAAAAGCTTTCTTAGGGCTATGACCTTCAATGTCTCCTCAAAAAATGAAGCAACTAATTTAAAAATAAAATGCAAATATTGCCTGTTAATTTTGTGTGATATATTCATGTATCTTTCTGAAAAAAAAGTCACTTAACTGAACTCAAATTTTGATAGAAAAATTACTTAAACCAGTGTAAATATTGACATACTTTGGAATACATCAAGTTCTTTTAAAGTGAATTGCTGCATTGTGCAGGTCTTAAGAATAAAACAGGAAGGAAAAGAGAAGTCTTTACTTTTTGAAATACAATATTTAAAAAAATAATAATAAAAAACTAGACAAACAAAAAGGAGCTCTACTTAGCCAGCAGTAGATCCAATCAAACTATTTTAAAGCAGTTTTCAGGGCAAAGATTATGGAAGACATCTATTCCTCTACATATTTTTCAGTTATCCTTTAACTTCAAGGATACTGCTTGCTGCTTCAGAATAGCTCTGCTGAAGTTGTGGGTATAGAGAGGATATAGAGAAATGGGTGTGATTGCTCATTGCAGGGCTAAGTGGCAGCTTAAGACTTAAAGGCACACATTTATAAAGTTCAGAGCTTTCTCAAGTGTCAGTTCGCATGTACTTGATGTAGTAGCTCAGTGAGGAAGCCAGCTGGCCCGCAGTCATACTAACTGCAAGATCAACGATTAATACCAAAGTGTTCACATATTCAAAAGAGAAGTTTAATCTTGTGAAATCCCTTACTGTGCTGCTGTCAAGTTTGATTGGGGATGACAGGTGCCATAAGAGAGCCTCTTGACTAAGAGCAAAAAGTTATAACATGATAATGAACAGAACATGCTTGAAAAGAACAAGAGAAGAAAAGGAGGGTGGGTGGTGGCAGGAAGACATCTGAGAAGTCTCTCTTGAAATGTGAAGGTTGCAAGCTGTTCTCAAAATAGAGAAAACATAGAGAATATTTGTATATACACTTTAAAAAATCTTCTGCCAGAAAATTAAAGGTGAGATAAAACATTTAGTTTTATTTCTCAATATGGATATATTGTGTCCTCCATTTTGGAGCAGTACAAGAAAAAATAGAAGTAAAGTATGCTGATAGATCTTCATCCCTATAGTGAAACCATGTTTAAACTTTTGTAAAATAGAGTTAAGCATAAGCACTTTGGATAATTTTAAGGTTATTATTTTCTTTTAAAATAACATCCAAAGTATATAGAAACCCATACAGAAATGTGGCAAATTGTTTCCCTATATTTCTTTCCATCAACTAATATACATACCACTTAATAGTAGTTAATGTAACATAGAGCTCAACAACAACAATGACAACAAAATCACTTAGCAATTGAATACAAACTCCTTCAAGCCTCAGGGCTGTCATCTAAAATTTGAAATAATAATCCAGGTTCTTAAAGATCCTATGAGACTTAAAAGAGATAACAGATATAAATTAAAATGTTTGGTGTAGTGTTTAGCACATTTTAAGTGATTAACAAATGATAGATACTACTATTATTATTTGAGGAAATAGTAAATTAAAATTTCAACTTAGATGTCAATTATAATAGATAGATAGATAGATAGATAGATAGATAGATAGATAGATAGAATAGATAAAGAATTCCCAAAGAAAGGTATGAATGGTTTCAAAGTACGCCAAAAAGTACTCCTTGAGCAGCTCTAAAATTCAAAGGAGATAATAAAAGGGCTAAAGGAAGAGATACTTTTGAAGAGATTTATTGTGACATAGTTGCTGAAGTGATTTGACTCTCACTCCTTCCTCTTTAAGGGACAGGTTGAGGTGTTCACTTCTAATTTCAATTCTTGTGTGCACTCCCTTTAAGAAGACAATCTGAAAGCTTGGCAGGTGCCCCAGGAATTGTGGGAAAATATTGGTAGGGTTATCTGTACATGTATGAAGTATCTAAAGAATGGAACAGCCCAAAGCCACAGTGTAGAGGGAGCTACTGATTAGGAAGCAAGAGATCAACCTGGCAATGGTGGAGAAAAGCGCAATACCTCCAGAGATGAGCTGTGCAAAACCCAGTGAGAATGCAGGTATTTGTTATATGGGATCTTTCCAAAATGCCTTCTGTCAGAATGTCAGGTGCCCAACAAGGGAAGTCTGTGTAGGTAGGCCCTAGAGGAAACCTGAAGCTGATGTGGATGCAGAAGCAGCCACCCAAGGCAAAAGTGATAGGATAAGAGGAGTCCATCAGGGCATTTCTAAAGAATCTCCCAAAATGCCCTCAAAGGAAAAAATCAGAATTAAACAGTAGCCGTGCTCAGAGGCTGTAGAATTCTGTAATTACAAGGGTCAAATAATAAATTTACATACTTCTTTCCCTCTTCCTTTTCTCTGTTTCAATCCCAAGGAGCCAAAAACCACATGTATCAGTCAGATTAGGTGACTTGCAACAACAAACAACAAATCTTATTGGCTTAAAATAAAAAATTAAATTTTTAATTTATGTCATATACCCTTTACAAGTCAGCAGGAAGTCTCTGCTTATTACAGTACTTGGAAACATAGATCAATGAAGTTGTACCTACATAAATACTTCAGATTATACAGAAAAGAGACTCAGGAGGATCTCATATCAACAATTAAATGCCAACACTTCATCACTCATAACCTGTCCGGAACTAGCCCTGTGGTCCACCCAATCACAGGAGTTCAGTAAGAACAATGTCCCCTTATATAGAGAATATTGAGAGTGAGAAACAGTTGATAAACATCACTAACAACTGCCATAACCTGCCATTTGGCCAAAATTAAAAATTTATATACTCTCTTTCACAGTCAAAACACGCTACCCTCTTCCCCACAGATACAACCTCAAAGCCTTACCTAATTCTAAAACCGCTGGGGGATGATTAATAGTCTCAGTATCAGGTCTGATATGTTTCCTCTTGACTTTGAGGCCAATGGAAAAAACACAAGTTCTCTGCTACCCACACAGCCAAAATACAACAATGAAACAGGGACAGAATAACCACAGGAAATAATCCTATTTGTAAAATGTCTGGCCGATAGCAGACTTACAAACAGATATTTTGTTTTATTTTATTTTTTATTTTATTATTATTATTATACTTTAAGTTCTAGGGTACATGTGCACAACATGCAAGGTTGTTACATATGTATACATGTGCCACGTTGGTGTGCTGCACCCATTAACTCGTCATTTACATTAGGCATATCTCCTAATGCTATCCCTCCCTCCTCCCCCATCCCCACAATAGGCCCTGGTGTGGGATGCTCCCCTTCTTGTGTCCAAGTGATCTCATTGTTCAATTCCTATCTATGAGTGAGAACATGCGGTGTTTGGTTTTCTGTTCTTGTGATAGCTCGCTGAGAATGATGGTTTCCAGCTGCATCCATGTCCTTACAAAGGACACGAACTTATCCTTTCTTACGGCTGCATGGTATTCCATGGTGTATATGTGCCACATTTTCTTAATCCAGTCTGTCATTGATGGATATTTGGGTTGATTCCAAGTCTTTGCTATTGTGACTAGTGCTGCAATAAACATACGAGTGCATGTGTCTTTATAGCAGCATGATCTATAATCCTTTGGGTATATACCCAGTAATGGGATGACTGGGTCAAACGGTATTTCTAGTTCTAGATCACTGAGGAATTGCCACACTGTCTTCCACAATGGTTGAATTAGTTTACAGTCCCACCAACAGTGTAAAAGTGTTCCTATTTCTCCACATCCTCTCCAGCACCTGTTGTTTCCTGACTTTTTAATGATCGCCATTCTAACTGGTGTGAGATGGTATCTCATTGTGGTTTTGATTTGCATTTCTCTGATGGCGAGTGATGATGAGCATTTTTTCATGTGTCTGTTGGCTGCATGAATAT
>NW_016804554.1:684852-690076 GCF_001698545.2 Rhinopithecus bieti | reverse complement strand
GAAATAAAGATGTTCTTTGAAACCAGTGAGAACAAAGATACAACATACCAGAATCTCTGGGACACATTTAAAGCAGTGTGTAGAGGGAAATTTATAGCACTAAATGCCCACAAGAGAAAGCAGGAAAGATCTAAAATTGACACCCTAACATCACAAGTAAAAGAACTACAGAAGCAAGAGCAAATACATTCAAAAGCTAGCAGAAGGCAAGAAATAACTAAGATCAGAGCAGAACTGAAGGAGATAGAGACACAAAAAAACCTCCAAAAAAATCAATGAATCCAGGAGCTGGTTTTTTGAAAAGATCGACAAAATTGATAGACTGCTAGCAAGACTAATAAAGAAGAAAAGAGAGAAGAATCAAATAGACACAATAAAAAATGATAAAGGGGATATCACCACTGACCCACAGAAATACAAACTACCATCAGAGAATACTATAAACACCTCTATGCAAATAAACTAGAAAACCTAGAAGAAATGGATAATTTCCTGTATACTTACACTCCCTCAAGACTAAGCCAGGAGGAAGAAGTTGAATCCCTGAATAGACCAATAGCAGGCTCTGAAATGGCAGCAATAATTAATAGCCTACCAACCAAAAAAAGTCCAGGACCAGACGGATTCACAGCTGAATTCTATGAGAGGTACAAGGAGGAGCTGATACCATTCCTTCTGAAACTATTCCAATCAATAGAAAAAGAGGGGATCCTTCCTAACTCATTTTATGAGGCCAACGTCATCCTACAACCAAAGCCTGGCAGAGACACAACAAAAAAAGAAAATTTTAGACCAATATCCCTGATGAAGATTGATGAAAAAATTCTCAATAAAATACTGGCAAACCGAATACAGCAGCACATCAAAAAGCTTATCCACCACAATCAAGTGGGCTTCATCCCTGGGATGCAAGACTGGTTCAACATTGCAAATCAATAAATGTAATCCAGCATATAAACAGAACCAAAGACAAAAACCACATGATTATCTCAAAAGATGCAGAAAAGGCCTCTGACAAACAGATATTTTAAACGCTCCCATTCCTGATGATGGGGAATAGTTTAGGCCCTAATTTTGTACCCCAACTCCCACTAAGAAACCGTTAGTGTTCTCTGTGATAGGTACCTGGGTGGTATCTGACCTGTGTCTTTTACAGTATTCTTTGATAACAAAGAATACTTCTTGGAGTTAAGTAGATTTTGCAGCATGTAACTTGCCAATGTGTGGTGGGAGACCCAAAGGTCGTTTTCAGTCTTAAGCATTCACAATTTCTTTTAAACAAGGCTGATGGTTTTTCTGTAGTAGTAATTTCCAAATGACTTAGGAAATTTCTAGAGATGAGAATGTAATCAATTTGGTATCAGTCATTTCAGTCATTTCCATGTTGCAATAGCCATATCCTCAGTTCTTCTCTAGATACATCTCTAACATTTTCTATATTTCTTTCTTTCTTTATTTTATTTTTTTACATGGAGTTTCACTTTGTTGCCCAGGCTGGAGTGCAGTGGCTTGATCTCAGCTCGCTGTAACCTCCGTCTCCTGGGTTCAAGCGATTCTCCTGCCTCAGCCTCCTGAGTAGCTGGGATTACAGGCACGTGCCACCAAGCCTGGCTAAGTTTTGTATTTTTAGTTGAGACGGGATTTCACCATGTTGGTAAGGCTGGTCTCCAACTGCTGACCTTGTGATCCACCCGCCTTGTCCTCCCAAAGTGCTAGGATTACAGGCGTCAGTCACCGCACCCAGCAGATTTGTTGTATTTCTTTGCTTTTTTCTACTCTTGATTATTTCTTTCTCTAGAATTAACTGTGGGCATTTTGAGAGTTTTATACATCTATGTGATAGCGGTAGGAGGCAGACAAACGCCTAGGCAGATAGGGGCATGTCCCTGGTGAAATTCCACCTTGAAGCTCAAAAAACAGCCTGAAGACTCTAAGACTGGACTGCTGGTGCCAGATGAAACCCGCCATCCAGAGTGATAACTTCTGTTCCTGTTTGCCTCCCCTTTTCCCATTGATTTTTCTGACTAAGGCCTTTTAACCAATTGAATGTTGCCTTTTCGAATACTACCTATGGCCTGCCCCTCCTCTATTCTGAGACCATAGGTGCCCAGGACTGCTCGGGATTGAGCCGCATTGGGGTAACTTTTCAGTCTTTGGGTAGGGGGACCACCTCCGCATCGCCTCTCACAGAAAGCTGTTTCATCACTCAATAAAACTCCCTGCCTTGCTCACTCTTCAACTGTTAGCATATCCTCATTCTTCCTGGATGCTAGATGAGAGCTCAGGACCCACTGAATGTGGGTACCACAAAAGGCTGTCCCATTGCCCTTTTGCCCTTGCCAGCAGAGGGCAGCTGCCCCACACAATGGGGCCAGGGGCCGACTGAGCTGTGAACACACCAGTGTCCATCTGGCTATGGACAGCAGAATTAAAAGAGCTAATTAGCATACTAACACCCCCGCTGGGACTTTGGGGTTGTGGGTACCCTTGCCTGGGTGCTGCCACGTTCCCCTTTAGGTGATATGCCTGGTCTGGCTGTGAGCCCCACATGGAGCTTGATCCTTTGTCGGTGCTTGGAGTGGCTGGCCGGATGGGATCCTGCACTCACTGGGTCGCTCCCTCCCACAAGGGGCTGAGCATGGCAGGCAGAGTAGACGGGACACCCCTGCTGCAAGTCTTGTATAGAGGCTGGGAGAAAATTCTTGTGTCATTTGGGAAAGGCACACACTGATCTTATATTTCTGAGTCATGTTGTCCAATTCAAAGCAATTGAGCACTACATTTTCAACTAGATCTTTGCCCTAAATCTAGTTAAATTTATTTTGTGGTTTTAGCAATACATGTGAGGGCTATGCTATTGATTTGATTTTTGCTACAAAATTAAATTTTAATTGTCATTGCTTCCTCAAAGATTTTCTCAGTTTAATTTTTTTCTAGTACGTGATGAAAAGCAGGTGGATTTTCATGTTTTGGCCCTGAAATTTCCCAAATTTCAGTTTCAGGACTCTCCTGATTTCTTATTCCTGTTCTAAAAGCAGCAAATTATTTCCTGACAAACACCTTCCTTGCAGTAAGTTGCCAAACTATAACTCAGTCAACAATAACCAAAACACACTGGTAATATTTTGTTTTTTAACCTTTTCCCTTCAAGCTAATATCAGTTTCTCTATTACTTGCTACCTGTTCCCTAAACCAGTGCCACATATTTCTAGTCAGGAGAGGTTACATTGTTCTTGTGTAATGACAAAGTCCAAAACATCAGTAGTTTAGTAGAACAGTCTATTTTTTTTTGTTTCTATTACATTTCCCTTGTGGTTAGTGGAATGGGAAGTGAGGATAGGAAGGGAGTGCCTTCTCAGAAGAGACCTAGGTGAATAACTCTCTTAAATGTTTGTTCACCCAGTCCAAAGGAGAGATTTTTGGAGGGTTCTGTATCAACCATTATATATTCTGTTACATAAGTGACAGACTTATGCCACTTCCTACTTGCAGCTCATTGGCTAAAACTATTGACACAGTTTCATCCAGTCACAAAGCGGCCAGCAAATGCAGTTCTCCCATGTGCATTCAGGTGGAAAACATCATGAATGGCTGAGGGAACATGGTTGTTACCAGAGTTAGGAAAGAAAAAGATC
Organism: Rhinopithecus bieti; assembly: GCF_001698545.2. Lineage (NCBI taxonomy): Eukaryota > Metazoa > Chordata > Mammalia > Primates > Cercopithecidae > Rhinopithecus > Rhinopithecus bieti. The sequence goes on along the minus strand of NW_016804554.1, from coordinate 686,441 downwards.
ATGAAACCAACCTCCCAAGCAACAGGTAGCCTGCTTGATGTTGACCTCTGCCAGGGGAGGAAATAATATTTAATTGTAAATAATGTTCAGAGTTTTGATTATTGCATTATATTGAGATCACCCTAAGTCAATTGTGTTTTATGACTCTAGGTGACATTGGACTGTTTATTATCTAATAGCAAGAAAAAATTATGGATCTATCTATAGTTTTCATCCAGTGGCCCTACTGGATAAATTTCAAGGTGACAAAAGTGGGACACAAATTTTCCTTTTGATGACAAGGGTTGTACCTGTTTGGGCATTAAATGATCATTTAAATCACCATTAAATGTCCGCCTCCATCATCATCATCAGTTGCACTTATGTTTAGGAAAGCCTTGGATTGGTGAGCACCTCAGCTCAAGCTCACCTAGCTGTCATCAGTCAATAATCCATAAAGGAGAAGGAAAAATTTCCTTCAGAATCAAAACCCATACCTGGCTCTTTGATTGAAAGTACCATACAACAATTCATTTTTAGGGTTTTTTTTTTTGTTTTGTTTTATTTTGTTTTTAATTCCCCAAAGCACTCTGTCCCAGGTTGCAAGCACTGCCAGGTGACTTTGGCAAAATTAAGCTAAAATATATTTAATGGGTGGACATGAGGTAGCTCACAGGGTTTTAATGAGGGCTAGAGAACAAACTCAAAACAGATACCAAAAGGAAGCTGTAGAGACTCGATGGCACTAATTGTTAGGTTGTTTCTACATTGTTAGGATGGATAAACAAATTCCAAATTTTCTCTTGTCTTAGTCACTCCCCTAATGATTCGATTTCTGAGGAGAGAGGGTTGATTGGTTAAGCTTAGTTTGCTTGCATGCCCACTCATTCTTTACTGCATCTTTGCAGTGAGAAGAATTGTGTAGTTTTAATGGAAGAAGTTTCCAGGGTTTCAAATTTTCTCTTCTTCTCTTGGTGGCAGAGCGCAGCACCTTATGTTCCTATTCTTAGAAACAGTGATATTGGTTGTGTGGTAGCTGTAAAACAAAATAAAAATGCCTACAATCAGTTCACCCTGTTACATGAATGTAAAATGTTTGAAGAATATAACTTTAATAATTTTTTACTTAATGTAAAAACAACATTTTCAGGGAAACATTCTGGGAAGAATTTTTGGGTCAATAACATGCTTCCTGGGTAAATTATCAACAATAAGGTACAAAAAGACATGCTTGAAAAAAATGATAAATAATGTTATCTAAGCCACTTGATTCTTGATCCCCTCTTTCCTGGTGTTGTACTCTGCTTTGAAAACCAAGCAGAACATGCCAAAATGTAAAGACCATCGAGGCTAGGAAGAAACTGCATCGACTAACGAGCAAAATAACCAGTTAATATCATAATGGCAGGATCAAGTTCACACATAACAATATTAACCTTAAATGTTAATGGACTAAATGCTCCAATTAAAAGACACAGACTGGCAAACTGGATAAAGAGTCAAGACCCATCAGTCTGCTGTATTCAGGAGACCCATCTCACATGCAGAGACATACATAGGCTCAAAATAAAGGGATGGAGGAAGATCTACCAAGCAAATGGAGAACAAAG
>NW_016804554.1:617882-681659 GCF_001698545.2 Rhinopithecus bieti | reverse complement strand
AAAAAAAAAAAAAAAAAAAAAAAAAAAAAAGAAAACCAAGCAGAGCAGCAACTAAAAGTTTCAGACTTTATAAAGACATGTCTTTGGCAAAATTTCCTGCTCTGTCCCCAGATTTAGTCATTCCCTAGATGCTTGTAACCTAATGTAATTTCTTCAGTGCAAATTAACTGATTTATTTGAGCCTTTCCCTGACACTGACTATTAATTCTTGGTGGAGGCGAGGCCCTGAGGTTGGTAACGTGATGGTAGCGGAGGGAGTGAATTATGACTGTGTTGATTTCTTGGAGCCTTCTATAACACATTGAAGGATTATTCAATGCCTTGCCATTACAAATAAACTAGTACAAAACAAAGAAGCAGTATTCAGTCCCTCTATAATACAAGTATTAGAGCTAACATGGTAGAATGGGGGAAGCTCTAGAAAGAAAAGAAAACTATGTTTTCTGTCTGCATGAAGGACAGCAAGAAAAAACTACTTTAACATGCATTGTGTGTTAATGTTTTCTGTGCACTTCTCTGTCTATGCATAAAAAACCAAACCTTTTGACTGGTTAGCAGTTGGCCATGATTCATTTTTATTCACCACTGTCCATAACTGGATTAAATAATTACAATTTGTCTTACCGTCTGAGACTCTCCCTGACATTTGGATGCCTCTGCCCTGCTGCTCACTTATGCTTAAGTTTGTACCTGCTCATTACCTGATTTGTCCTAAAAATAACTTTGAAAATCTCAGTTCCTAGCTGTTAGCCGTTAGCCTACAAAGCTAAGGTTATAAAATCAGCATCTGGCTAGAGCTCAAAAAGCTGACTCTGTTCTCATTTTTAAGGCTAAGATAAAGAAATGTATATTTAAATCTGTTTCTAATTAGCTCTTAAACTGTAAAACACTGAAGGCTATCATGAAGGAGGTGTCTCATTGCACTGAAGAGTTTGTTACTTCATTCCTGACTTCAGAATTCATTACGGCACCTCTCTTAGACATGTGAAAGCTACCATCTCTTGTCTATCCCACAAAATCTCAAGGTAAAATACCTAATAGTGGTGCTCTGTTTTGTCGTTAAATATTTCCATGCAGAAGTTTTGCATTTTTGAGAAATAAACTTATCAGCCTACTTTAAATTGATTTAATTCTAGATGTTTCAGAATCACTGCATTTGGGGGTGCCAGAATTTATCTGATAATATTTACATTTCATCTTTAAGTATTTACTAGTTTGACTAAAACGATTCTTAACTTTCATAGTAAAAGACAATTCAGAGATAATTCCATGTATATAAATATTCTAGAGAAAAGAAACATTTTCTCTTCTCCTATGTTCACATGGGGCATAGTGGGTAATTTCCTTTCTGAAAAGAAGCAAAACTATTTTATATTTAATACTAATTAATTAGACATTTAATCCAGTTAATGAAATAGACTGGTTAGCAAAATCAAGCTGTGGGGAAGAGTAGAGCACACAGTTTAACAATTTGAAGTATTAGAGTTTAAAGTTAAATTGTATAACATTTTGTATAAGTCTTCATCCACCAATTTGTCACTTGTAGTTTGTACAATTGTTGGTTCACAAAACATTATTTTGTATTATAAACTATGTGAGGACAGACATCTTGAAGTGCTTTTCTTTTTATATCTAGCAAATAACTTAGCATATATAACGAATGAGATAAAATGCTTATTAATCGTATGCATATTCTATAATTTTTAATAAACTATCATCTCAAATATTTATAGAATTCTCATAGTGTGTCTCTTTTTGTCTTCTCAGACTGTTTATCTGAACAAAATATGATACAAATGTGCAATATGAATTTTCTTCCTAAATCTCAGTCACCTCAGGTTAAATGACATTTCAAGCAGACTATAACTGTTTTTATTATTTTGTTGTTCCTTATTATTGTTATAAAAATAAAGCATAAGTAATATAAATTAAAATGTTTCAGAGAGATGCAGTGAAAAGTGAAATTTATACTTAAGAAATACAACATCCCACTATACTGATTAGTACAATAGCCATAAACAATATTTTGTGTTTTTTTCAGAAAGTTCACAAGTATGTACATGTAGCTGTAATTATTGTAGAGATATAAAGGAAAAATACATACACATAAAATATGCATAAGGTACTGTTATGGACTGAATTGTATTCCCCCACAAATTCATATGAAGACTTATTCCCCAGTGTGCTTATACTAGGAGACTGGACCTTTGGGAGGTAATTAAGTTTGAATGAGGCCATGAGGGTGGGGCCCTGGGATTAATGACTTGATAATAAAGAGGCACTCAAGAGCTTGTTTGCTTTCCTTCTGCCATTTGAGAACACAGCAAGAGGGAAGTCTTCTGTTTGGAAGTCAGGAAGGGGGTCCTCACTAGGAACTGATTATGCTGGCAACTTTATCTCAGACTTTCAGCTTCCAGAACTGTAAAAAATAAATTTATGTTGATTAAGCCACACAATCTGTGTCATTATGGTACCCCAAGTTGACTCAAACAAGTGTAATATAAAAGGGATGTATATGTCCCTTGAAAACTACTTTTGCATTTGAAGATTTCTGTCCAATAACAAAACTGAGAGATCTGTTGATATCAACATATATGAACATAGTAAATCACTGATCAGGATTCTGTCATACAAAATTATAATTTAACTTACCAAGTTCCAGTAGATAAACATGCACATCGATTCTGGATCTCAGCTATTATGAACAACATTTTAGTGTACATTCTTGTAGGCACGTATTTGAGTAAAGCAGAATATTTTTCTATGATAAAGTCCTAGAAATGCTTCTATAATTCTATCTAAATGATTCTATGATATAATCATAGAAATGATCATCTGGGTAGATATCCAGTAGTGAGATTGCTGGATCAAATGATGAATCTACTCTTAGTTCTTTAAGGAATCGCCACACTGTTTTCCATAGTGGTTGTATCAAGATTTTGGTGCACCTATCACTAGAGCACTGTATCCTGCACCCAATGTATATAGTCTTTTATCCCTCACCTCCCTCCCACCCTTCTCCCTGAGTCTCCAAATTCCAATGTTTCCTTCTTATGCCTTTGTGTCTTCATAGCTTAGCTCCGACTTATAAGTGAGAATATATGATGTTTGGTTTTCTATTCCTGAGTTACTTCACTTAGAATAATGGTCTCCAGTTCCATCCAGGTTGCTGTAAATGACATTATTTCATTCCTTTTATGGCTGAGTAGTATTCCATGGTGTATACATATGTGTGTGTATATATGTCATTTTCTTTATCCATTTGTTCTTTGATGGGCAATTGGACTGGTTCCATATTTTCACAATTGTGAATTGTGCTGCTATAAACATACATCTGCAAAGTGATTCTACTATGAAATTGCATAGCATATTGCAAGTTCCATCATAATATAAAGAAAGTTCAGGATGCTTAATATTTCTTATAGCAAAGATAATCATTGGTTTATAGCCTGAGTGGTGACTTCTTTCAAAATTGAGAAACACACATTGAGAGTTTACTAAGAAACTGGTTAAAAAAAATGTTGATAATCACTTTCATATAAAGGCTTCTTACTGTTTTACATAGTTATTGTACAGATTTACATTCCTACTGCAAGTGTAAAAGTGTTCCCTTTTCATCACCTCCAAGACAACATCTATTGTTTATTTTTTAATTATGGCCATTCTTGCATGAGTAAGGTGGTATTGCATTGTGGTTTTGATTTGGATTTCCCTGATAATTAGTGACGCTGAGCATTTTTTTTTCATATGTTTGCTGGCCATTTGTCTATCTCTTTTTGAGAATTGCCTGTTCATAACCTTAGCTCACTTTTTGAAGTGATTATTTGTTTTTTTTGTTTGTTTGTTTTGTTTTTTTTCTTGCTGATTTGTTTGTTTAAGCTACTTGTAGCTTCTGGATACTAGTCCTTTGTCAAATGCATAGTTTGCAAAGATTTTCTCCTATTCTGTGGGTTGTCTGTTTACTCTGCTTATTATTTATTTTGCTGTGCAAAAGCTTTTTGGCTTAATTAAGTATAATCTATTTATCTTTGTTTTGTTTTGTTGAATTTGTTTTGGTTTATTGGTCATGAAATCTTTGCCTAAGCAAATATCTAGAATTTTTATGGTTTCAGGCTTTAGATTTAAGTCCTTAATTCATCTTGAGTTGACTTTTGTGTAAGGTAAGAGATGAGGATCTCGTTTCATTCTTCTACATGTGGCTTCTCAATTATCCTAACACCATTTGTTGAATAGGGTATCCTTTCCCCACTTCATGCTTTTGTTTGCTTTGTTGAAGATCAAAGTATTTGGCTTTATTTCTGAGATCTCTATTCTATTCCACTGGTCTATGTGCCTTTTTTTTTTTTTTTTTTTTACCAGTACTATGCTGTTTTGGTGAATATAGCCTTGTAGTATAGTTTGACACTGGGTAATGTGACACTTCCCAATTTGCTTTTTTTGCTTAGTCTCGCTTTGGCTCTGCAGGCTCATTTTTGGTTCCATATGAATTTTATGATTGTTTTATCTAGTTCTGTGAAGAAGGAAGGTATATTTTGATGGGAACTGCACTGAATTTGTAGATTGATCTTGGCAGTATGGTCATTTTCACAATATTGATTTTACCTATCCATGAGCATGGGATGTGTTTCCATTTGTTTGTGACATCTATGATCTCTTTCAGTAGTATTTCATAGTTTTCCGTGTAGAGGTTCTTTACCTCCTCCTTTAGATACATTCCTAAGTTTTTAATTTATTTTTCAGCTATTGTAGAAGGGGTTTAGTTCTTGATTTGATTCTCAGCTTGGTGTATAGCAGTGCTACTCATTTGTGTACATCAATTTTCGTATCCTGAAACTTTACTGAATTCATTTATTAGATCTTGGAGCTGTTTAGATGAGTCTTTAGGGTTTTCTAGGTATGTGATCATATCATCAGCAAACAGTGACTGTTTGACTCCACTTTACCAAACTGAATGCCCTTTTAATTTCTTTCTTTTATCTGATTGCTCTGGCTAGCACTTTCAGTGCTATATTGAATAGAAGTGATGAATGTTGGGCATCTTTGTCTTGTTTCAGTTCTTAGGAGGAATGCTTTCAACTTTTCCCCATTTAGTATAATGTTGGCTGTGGGTTTATCATAGATGACTTTTATTACCTTTAGGTATGTCCCTTCTATGCCAACTTTGCTAAGGGTTTTACTCATAAAGGGATGCAGCTTTTGTCAAATGCTTTTTCTTCATCTATTGAGATGATAATGTAATTTTTGTTTTTAATTCTGTTTATGTGGCATATTACATTTATTCACTTGTGAATGTTAAACCATTCCTGCATCTCTGATATGAAACCCACTTGATCATGGTGTGTTATCTCTTTGATATACTGTTGGAGTCAGTTAGCTATTATTTTGGTGAGGATTTTTGCATCTATGTTTATCAGGTATGTTGGTCTGTAGTTTTCATTTTTTGTTATGTCCATTCCTGGTTTTGGTATTAAGGTGATGCTGGTTTCATAGAATGATTTAGGGAGGATTCCCTCTTTCTCTGTGTTTTGGAATAGTTTCAGTAGGATTATCATCAATTATTTGAATGTCTTATATAATTCAGCTGTTAATTAATCTCATCCTGAACTCTTTTTTGTTGGCCAATTTTTTACTACCATTTCAATCTCACTGCTTGTTGTTAATCTATTCAGAGTTTCTATTTCTTCCTGTTTAGTCTAGAAGGATTGTATATTTTCAGGAATTTATCTATCTCCTCTAGGTTTTCTAGTTAGTGTGCATGAAGATATTCAGAACAGCCTTGAATGATCTTTTGTATTTCTGTGGTATTGGTCATAATATCTCCTCTTTCATTTCTAGTTGAGATTATTTGGATCTTCTCTCTTTTTCTTGGTTAATCTTGCTAATGGTCTACTTAGTTTATCTTTTGAAAAAACTAGCAAATCAAACCCTCGATCTTTTGTATTGCTTGTTTTTTTTTTTTTTTTTTTTTTTTTTTTTTTTTTTTTTTTTTTAAATTCATTTAGTTCTGCTCTGATTTTGTTATTTCTTTTCTTCTGCTGGGTGTGGGTTTGGTTTGTTCTTGTATTCCTAGTTCCTTGACATGTGACCTTAGATTATCTATTTGTGCTCTTTCAGGCTTTTTGATGTAGGTATTTAATGCTATAAAACTTCCTCTTAGCACTGCTTTTGCTGTATCCCAGAGGTTCTGATAGATTTTGTCACTATTATAATTCAGTTCAAATAATTTTTTAATTTCAATCATGATTTCATTGTTGACCTAACAATCATTTGGAGCAGATTACTTAATTTTCATGTATTTGCGTGGTTTTGAGTGTTCCTTTTTGAGTTGATTTTTAATTTTCTTCCACTATAGTCTGAGAGAGTACTTGATATGATTTCAGTTTTCTTAAATTTATTGAGACTTGTTTTGTAACTTGTCATATGATCTGTCTTGGAGAATGCCCTGTGCGCTGATGAATAGAAAGTATATTCGGCAGTTGTTAGGTAGAATGTTCTGTAAATATTTGTTATATTTATATGTTCTAGGGTATAGTTATGTTATAGGAAAGCAGGTTTATTAAGAAAGTAAAGGAATAAAAGGATGGCAACTCCATAGACAGAGCAGCACCGAGGACTGCTAGTTGCCCATTTTTATACTTATTTTTTGATGATATGGTAAATAAGGTGTGGATTATTCATGCCTCCCCTTTCTAGACCACATAGGGTAACTTTCTGCCACTGCCATGGTATTTGTTAACTGTCATGGCGCTGGTGAGGATGTAGCAGTGAGGACGACTAGAGGTCACGCTCGTCGCCATTTTAGTTTTGGTGAGTTTTGGGCAACTCCTTATCAGCAAGATCTTTATGACCTGTATTTTGGGCTGACCTCTTATCTGATCCTGTGACTTAGAATGCCTTAACCATCTGGGAATGCAGCCCAGTAGGTTTCAGCACCATTTTACCCAGCTCCTATTTAAGATGGAGTTGCTCTGGTTCACACGCCTCTGACAGTTTAAGTTCATTGTTTTTTGTTGACTTTCTGTCTTGATGACTTCTCTTGTGCTGTCAGTGGAGTATTTAAGTCCTCCATTATTACTGTGTTGCCATTGATCTCATTTCTTAGGTATAGCAGTAATTACTTTATACATTTGGGAGCTCCAGTGTTAGGTGTATATATATTTATGATTATGATATTTTTCCTGTCAGATTAGTCCTTTTATCATTATATATTGTCCTTCTTTGTCTTTTTTAACTACTGTTACTTTAAAGTCTATTTTGTCTGATATAAGAATGACTATTCTTGCTCACTTTTGGTGACATGGAATGTCTTTTTCCATCCCTTTACCTTAAGTGTATGTGAGTCTTTATGTTTTAGGCGAGTCTCTTGAAGACTGCAGATACTTGGTTGGTTATACTTATCCATTCTGCCATTCTATAGCTTTTAAGGAGTATTCAGGCTATTTACATTCAATGTTTGAATTGAGATGTTAGGTATGATTGTACTCATTATATTAGTTGTTGCCTGAATACCTTGTTGTTGTTGTTTTATTGTGTTATTGTTTTATAGGCCCTATGAAATTTGTGCTTTAAGGAGGTTCTTTTTTGGTGTGTTTTGATGTTTTGTTTTAATAATTAGAGCTGTTTTTAGTAGTTCTTGTGGCACTGGCCTGATTGTGGTAAATCTCTCAGCATATGTTTGTCTAAAAAAGACTTTATTCCTCCTTCATTTATGAAGCTTAGTTTGCCCAGATTCAACATTCTTGATTGATAATTGTCTTGTTTAAGAAGGCTAATGGTCAGTCTCCAATCCCTTCTAGCTTATAGGGTTTCTCTGAAAAATTGGTTGCTAATCTGATAGATTTTCCTTTATAGATTACCTGAAGCTTTTGCCTCACTGCTCTTAAGACTCTTTCCTTTGTCTTGACATCAGATAACCTGATGACTGTGTGTTGCAGGAAGTCAGAGACCTCCAAATGGAAGGAACAGCTGGAGTCGTGGCAGAGGAACATAAATTGTGAAGATTTCATTTCAATATGGACATATATCAGTTCCCAAAATTAATACTTCTATAATTTCTTATGCCTGTCTTTACTGCAATCTCTGAACATNTTGTTTAAGAAGGCTAATGGTCAGTCTCCAATCCCTTCTAGCTTATAGGGTTTCTCTGAAAAATTGGTTGCTAATCTGATAGATTTTCCTTTATAGATTACCTGAAGCTTTTGCCTCACTGCTCTTAAGACTCTTTCCTTTGTCTTGACATCAGATAACCTGATGACTGTGTGTTGCAGGAAGTCAGAGACCTCCAAATGGAAGGAACAGCTGGAGTCGTGGCAGAGGAACATAAATTGTGAAGATTTCATTTCAATATGGACATATATCAGTTCCCAAAATTAATACTTCTATAATTTCTTATGCCTGTCTTTACTGCAATCTCTGAACATAAATTGTGAAGATTTCATCTTAATATGGACTTTTATCAGTTCCCAAAATTAATACTTTTATAATTTCTTACGTCTGTATTTACTGCAATCCCTGAACATAAATTGTGAAGATTTCATTTTAATATGAACTTTTATCAATTACCAAAGTTAATACTTTTATAATTTCTTATGCCTGTCTTACTTTAATCTCTTAATCCCGTTATCTTCGTAAGCTGAGGATGTATGTCACATCAGGACCACTATTGTGTTAACTGTACAAAATTGATTGTAAAATATATGTGTTTGAACAATATGAAATCAGTGTAGCTTGAAAAAGAACAGAATAACAGTGATTTTAGGGAACAAGGGAAGACAACCATAAAGTCTGACTCTCTGCGGGGTGAGGCAGAATACAGCCATATTTTTCTTCTTGCAGAGAGCCTATAAATGGATGTACAAGTAGGAAAGATATTGCTAAATTATTTTACTGGTAAGGAATATTAATAATTAAGACCCTGGGAAAGGAATACATTCCTGGGAGGAGGTCTATAAATGGTCACTCTGGGAGTGTCTGTCTTATGTGGTTGAGATAAGGACTGAAACAGGCCCTGGTCTCTGGCAGTATCCTCAGGCTTACTAGGATTGGGAAACTCTGACCTGGTAAATTTGAGGTCAGACTGGTTCTCTGCTCTTGAACCCTGTTTTCTGTTGTTTAAGATGTTTATCAAGACAATATGTGCACAACTGAACACAGACCCTTATCAGTAGTTCTGTTTTGTTCTTGTCCTATTTCTTCAGAACTATGTGATCTTTGTTCCCCTTTTTGCCCTTTGAAGCATGTGATCTTTGTGACCTACTCCCTGTTCTTAAACCCCATCCCCTTTTGAAATCCTTAATAAAACTTGCTGGCTTTAAGGCTCAGGTGGGCGTCATGGTCCTACTGATATGTGATGTCACCCCCGGAGGACCAGCTATAAAATTCTTCTCTTTGTACTCTTTCTCTTTATTTTTCAGCCGGCCGACACTTATGGAAAATAGAAAGAACCTACATGGCAATATTGGGGGTGGGTTCCCCTGATGACTGTGTGCCTAGGTGATGATCATTTTGTGGATACATTTTCTGGGTGTTATTTGAGCTTCTTTTATTTGGATGTCTAGATCTCTAGCAATACCAAGGAAGTTTTTCTCAATTACTCCCTCAAGTAAGTTTTCCAACCTTTGAGATTTCTCCTCTTCCTTGGGAACACAAATTTTTCTTAGGTTTGGTCATTTAGCATAATCCCAATCTTCCTGGAGGCTTTTTTGTTTGTTTGTTTTGGTTTTGGTTTATTTGTTTGTTCTTTAATGCTTTTTCCCTTATCTTATTGGGTTAATTCAAAAGCCTTGTCTTCAAGCTCTGAAGTTCTTTTTTCTACTTGTTCTAGTCTGTCATTGAAACTTTCCAGTTCATTTTGTATTTCTCTAAGTGTGTCTTTCATTTCTGGAAGTTGTGATTGTTTTTGTATTCCTGCTATCTATCTATTTATTTATTTATTTATTTATTTATTTATTTTTGAGGCGGAGTCTCCTGGAGTGCAGTGGCCGGATCTCAGCTCACTGCAAGCTCCGCCTCCCGGGTTCATGCCATTCTCCTGCCTCAGCCTCCCAAGTAGCTGGGACTACAGGCGCCCGCCACCTCGCCCGGCTAGTTTTGTATTTTCAGTAGAGACGGGGTTTCACCGTGTTAGCCAGGGTGGTCTCGATCTCCTGACCTCGTGATCCGCCCGTCTCGGCCTCCCAAAGTGCTGGGATTACAGGCTTGAGCCACCGCGCCCGGCCCCTGCTATCTATTTATATGGAGGCTTTTTGATTCACATGCTGTATTATTATTTTACTTTCTTTAAGTTCATTTTCACCATTCTCTGCTGCCTCCTTGAGTAGTTTAATAATTGACCTTCTGAATTCTTTTTCTGGCATTTGTTTCTTGGTTTAGATCCATTGCTGGTGAGCTAGTGTGATCTTTTGGTGGTACTAAAGAATTTTGCTTTGTTATGTTACCAGAATTGTTTTTCTGGTTCCTTCTCATTTGGGTAGACTGTGTCAGAGGAAAGATCTGGGTCACAACACACTGCTGTTCAGATTTTTTTTGTTTGACAGGGTGATCCCTTGATGTGGTATTCTCTCTCTTCCCTTAGGAATGAGACTTCCTGAGAGCTGGAATACAGTTATTCTTGTAGCTTTCCTGGGTCTAGCCACTCCACAGAGCTACTGGACTCTGAGCTGGTACTGGGAAGTATCTGCACACAGTCCTGTGATGTAATTCATCTTCATGTCTTTCAGCCATGGATACCAGCACCTGCTTCAGTGAAGGTAACAGGGGAGTAAAGTGGACGCTGTGAGGGGCCTTGGTTGTAGTTTTTTTAGTGTGCTGGTTCTCAAATGCTTGTTGTGCTAGCAGTGAAGCTGTCATGTGGACAGACGTAAGACCTCTGGTTAGCCAGGATGTTACAGGTGGTGGAATTAGCTGTTGTTTTCTCTCTTCTTGGAGCAGCTTTACTCTTGTATTAATTGCAGTAATAACTTGAGTTGGTTGGCCTCCAGTCAGGAGGTGGCACTTTCAAGAAAGCATTAGTGGCAGTATAGGGGTATATGAGATAGTTCTAAGGTCACCTGAATAAATATTTGAATTTCTCAGTTGATGGACAGGGGCGTAGAGCTACCAAGAGATTATGTCTTGTGTATTCAGCTACCAGAGCAGTTAGAGAAAGGCCATTAGGTGGGGCCAGGGTTAGGTGTGTTTGAGCTCAGACTCTCCTTGGGTGGGGCTTGCTGCAGCCACTGTAGGGGATGAGGGTATGGTTCTCAGGCTAATGGAGTTATGTTCCTGGGGGGGGCTATGGTAGCCTCTCCTGCATCACAGATGTCACTAGGGAAGTGGGTGAAAGCTGGCAAGGACGGGACTCACTCAGTTCCCACGTAGCCAGCAAGGCCAGTCTCACTCCCAACCATATCCATCAACAGCACTGAGTTTATATCCAGGCAGCTGGTAAGGAGGACTGTGATCTTGCCTCAGGCTACAAGCATCCCTTCTGGGATTTCAGACCCTCCCCCTCCCCACCTGTCTTGTCTTCTGTGCTCCTATCTGCACTTCTAATTCGCGCCTCGCGCCCCTCCCCCCATCTCCCACCCTGCCCAGATTCTGCTCAGGAAAGTCTGTGCTCATTCTAAATTATTACAAAGTTCAGCGGGAAGTTTCCTTCTCCCTGCGGTCATTCCCCAGTTCCATGGGCAGCCCTCCCCAAGGACCTACGTGAGAGAAAGTCAGAAATGGTTTCCTGCCAACCAGGAATGCCTATATGGCTCTTCCCACTGCTTCTTCTACTTGTGTATTTCCTTTCTCTCTAAATTTGTTTTGGCTCTAGGTAATAAAACCGCCTTTTCAAAATCATGACTGAGACAGTGAAAAAGGTCTAACTTAACTGACTCCATCTTGTTTCTAACCTCCAAGCTCTCCTTGTTTATTCCTGGGCATAGGCTGAAATTTATAGGTTATACTTTAATCAAAGATGGTAACAGCCCTTTCCCAAAGCAGACCTCCTTCTTGCTTGGGGTCTAGATTGCCTTTGTAGGACAAACATTAGTCATATGATTAGAAATTATGGTTTAAGAATCATGCAGCTGGAGGCTACAAGATTCTGACCCTTCCTAAACTGCTCCTAAACTCAGTGTTTGAGATATTTTGCAGACATTGCACTTGATAGATTAGCTGGCATCACCCAGATCAATAAACTGGCTCACCAGATCTTATGGCCCCCACCCAACAACTGTCTCAGTGCAAGAAGACAGCTTTAGCTTCCCATGATTTCATATCTGACCAATCAGCACGCTTGACTCACTGGCTCCCCACAGCCCACCAAGTTATCCTTAAAAACTCTGCTCCCCAAATGCTGGGGAGACTGATTTGAGTAATAATAAAGCTCTGGTCTCCCACACAGCCACCTCTGCGTGAATTACTCTTTCTCTATTGCAATTCCTCTGTCTTGATGAATCAGCTCTGTCTAGGCAGCAGGCAAGGTGAACCCCGTGGGCGGTTACAGTAAGGTTAAATCCTTCTCCTGTGATCTGGATTTTCAGGTTCCCCAGTGAGGATGTGTGCTCGAGGTGGACTTTCCCCCTCTCACACTTTGGGTACTCAGTTTTTTGGCTGTCTCATGGAGTTTGCAGCCACAAGCTGCTTCTTTCAAAGGGTCTGTGAATTCTTTCAGTTTTCCTGGTACGTTCCTGTGGTAGTTCTTGGGCAAACATTTACAAAGTGAGTCTCTACATGCTGTTCTGTCTATCCGAGTGGGAACTGCAAGTTAGTACTGCCTCCTATCTGCCTTTTTTTCCTATAAGTTATTTTTTGAGTAAATTTAGGTAATTTATATTTTTCTAAAAAATCTGTTTTATCCAGATTTTAAGGCTAATATGAATATGTTTTAGCAAAGGGTTGTCTTTTCTTTTATTTCCCAATGTAACAGGTTTTCCATTTTTACTTTTAAGCTAGCATATTTTTTATCTTTCCAGTCTCCCTTGTTTAACTAGTAGATTATCTAGTTTCCAAAAGAACTTCTTTTTTTTTTTTTCAAATTTTCTTTAAGGCTTTAAATTTTTTAATCTCTACTTTTAAAATTAAATGATCTCTGCTTTCCTTACACTTCTTTGCATTTTCTAACTTCTTTAGGTAATGTTTAATTAATTTATCAAGATTATATGCTTCATCCAAAATGAATCTTATTTCACATTTTAATCTATAAACACCTTCCTGTCAAAATGCTAAAATCAATTTGTTTATATTTCATTTTTTTCTAATTTTCCCCTTGACCCTTCTCCCCTAAATTTTATGTTCTAATTTTGCTATAGTCTCATTTCTATATCACCAGAATATATAACATAAATATTCTCCCAATAATTACATTTCCCATAATTTCTTAACATAATTGAATATAGTTTTCTGTTTTTAAGTTTTTGACACTCATTACCAGGTATTTCAGCATCGCTTTTTCATTCCTTTCCTGATTAAATCAACTTCATCATCTTAAATTTTTCTAAGAAAGAGTCTTAAGGTACATTGTTATTTTTTGCTTGCCTAATGTATCATATTTTAACATTTTAGTAATATACCTTCTTATATGAAATCAACCTCTCCTAGTCTTAGTACTTATGGCTTAGATGAGGCTGGCTTTAACATCTAGTGGCAAGAATAACCCAAATATAACCAAATAGGTGATCCTGTCCAATTGGCCACAGCAATTGACTCAATCTTTGTCAAGATAGAATAGTGAGATTTAGTGTTTGAATATTTACTGAAATCAAGGGAACAAAGTGCTGGCTTTGGAGACATGTTCAGTAATAAATCTGTACCCATCGCTGCCATTAGGAAAAGTATTCTAAGAATAAAGACAATACAGAGGAAAGCAAAGTTTGTACATAAAGAAAAAGAGAATCTTGATGTGATTTTTTGAGGCTCTGCACTCAATTTTGGTTCAATCCACCTGCAGTCTCCAGTGATATTAATACTGAGCCAACTCTCACCAGCATCACCACTCCAGTGTCCTTTCCATCCTGGTCATTTATCATTGATCACAGTATTGAGTGATCCACCTTTCCCTTTTTATCAAGAATAAGACTTACTTATGGCTCACAGTTAATCCAATATTTTAAAGGTTTTTTGCTTTCTGTATGTAATGAGTTAAGACTAAGATAACTCATTATAACAGTATTTTTACCAGACACAAATCTAATCACCACCCGCCAACACTCCTTCAATCTTTCATGCTAACGATGTGCATCAAGTGCATTCAGGGTCTTTTTATTGAGCCCAATTTACTTGCTGTAATATAATGTGACACAGAGTTACGTGTCCTCCAGCCTTCCTTCATGCTACCAGAATTTCCTGTTCCAAGAATCTACAGACCACTGGTTAGGAGCTCTGAGAACTCATTGTGAAGTCCTTGTGTGTCTTCTGCTCAATTTTATCTAACACTCATTGTGGTTGACAGCTATTTTTTATAGTTTGTGGTTTGCAGTTTTCTCTACTTTCTGGTTTTGCCAAATATTAAATTTCTTCCTCAATTCATATGTTTTTTGGCCAGAATCAAAGAAGAGGGTGGAATAAAAATGTCCAGGGGAATTTTTAGGTGACTCCAGCATTAATATATATGATATGATGCAAATGTTTTCTGAAAGAATGCAGATATTACATGGTTTTTTTTTGGCCATTCTTGTCATTATTCTTATGGAAGTTATGATAAGTTGTATATATTTATCATAATTTTCTATTTAATAGATACTAACAAGACACTTGTCAGTTTGCTTCACACTCTGCATATTGTACATAAGCTTTTGCTTATCATTTTGTATCCCCAAATACAATGTGATTTCTAGGAAGAGAGAAACTGTTTCATTTATACCTAACACAATTCTTGGTCAATATCAGGCATACAAATAATTGTTGTTGAATAAATGAGTAAACAAACAAAAGCTTAGAAAAGAGGAGAGGATCTTGTAATAATTTTCCATCCAAGAAACTATATTATTCAGTTTCATCAAGGATACATTAAATCAATGTATAAGTTGGCAGTGAGATTCAGCATGTGTTTCTGTTCATTTAAGCATTCTTTTAAAAATGATAAATGCTATCATCATTTAAGATAATAATTGCTTAATAATATAAAATAGCGTTCAAGTTTCTCTATTTATTTGCTTGTTACTGTTGGTTGTTTAAAACAAGAGAGTCATTCAATTTTATTTTTTAAAGCTTTTATTCAGAGACATAGAGTTATATTTTGGTAGATACATTCTTTCTTTACTACAGAAATGTATGCAGAAATATGATTTAATTAATTTATTGGCTTATACTATTTCTTTTAGCTCTGAGTTTCATTATTTTACCCCATCGTCTCTCTTTTACCATATGGTTGTTTTTAAGATTTTTTTTGTCTTTAGTTTTCAACAGTTTTACTAAAATTTGTATAAGTGTACATTCTGGTTTGATTTGTAGTGCTTTTTGAATCTGTGCTTCGATGCCACTCATGATTTAGAAAAAGAAAAGACTATTTTATTTTCAAATATGGGTTCTGTACCTATTCTGTTTCTGAAATTGAAATTACATGCATATTATAATTTTTTCATTTTACCATCTACAGAGCTATACTCTTTTGTGAATTTTCATTTTTTTCTTTCTGTACTTCATTCTGGATTTTTTAAAACATATTTTCTAAGTCACTAATTCTTTCTTCAGATAAATCTAACTTGCTATTAAAACCAGCTGTTGAATTGTTTATTTCAGTTTTTATATTTTCCATTTCAGAATTTTTATTGGGATATTTACTATAATTTGTAGTACTCTGTTGACATTTTCAATCTCTTATTTTCTGGAACTCATTGCCATATTAATAGTTAAATCCGTATCTGATATCTTCATTATCTAAACACCAAATGGGCTGTTTCTATTCTTTATTTTTAAAAACAGTTGTGAGTCATGTGTTGTTACCACCTGTGCCTGATTATTTTTATTGAATTGCATATACGAATTCATGAATTACATACATTTTACAGCTTGAAACATTACGGAAGTAACTTGAGACATCAGATCATGTTATCTTTTCCACAGAGAATTACAGGTATTTCCTCAGGAGGACTAAGTGCACTCAGATTATCCCAGACCGCCTTATTCAACCAGGAGTTGAAACGATTCAAAGCTGAGCCACAGTCCTTTCAAGGGCTGTTTCCACTTTTCCCTTAATCCTCAGATGTAAGCCTGCACAAATCGTAGCAGGTTTGCCAAGGTCTAAAGGCCTGGTGCTCAAACTACATTTGTTTTTCCTAGTCCTGTGAGTCTTTTGAAAGCTCCGCTCAGCTTATCAGCCCTTTAGTCATCTTACCATAATATAAACGCCATATACATCCTTCAGTTAAAAATAACCTTCAATATCAGAGCCCATATCATTGTCCTTTCTTGTTCCAGAACGGACTCTCTAATTCCTCATTGCCTTGCTATTCAATGTATTTAAACATTAAAGTTTTCCATCTTTTTCAGTGGCTCTCAGCTGTCAGTTTAATCTGAAGTAATTAGTCTTTACCAGAGGAGAAATGCTGATTTTTCTTTGCACTTTCTTAATTTTGATTTTTTATGTGTTCTGACACCTCCCAGAATGTTTTGATATAACTGAATTTACAGTTAAAAGGTACTGAAGATATTTTAAAAAATAGATTCTTTCAATTTTGAGGGAGCAATCATTTTAAAAATCATATTATACTGACAATAGCATAACATATGGATGATAGTTATTAAATTCTGGAGTAGTTTTCTACCATCCTGTATTTCATAATCAGAATAACGTTCTAAAAAACAATTTTATCTTGCCACTTTCAATTTAAAAGCCTTCCATCTTAGCTGTATTTATTATATGTATTCTCTCTTACAATTAAAACCAGCTTATGATTTAATTCCTGAAGAGGGCTTTGTACATTTCTATTTTCTGTCTTTGCTTAGATATTTCCTTCTTCCCAGACCTTCTATTTCTAAGTCTATCTGCTAGAACCTTACACGTTTTTAATGACTAACTTAAATGCTACTTCTTTGTGACTATTTTCCCAAGTATACTCATTAAAAAGTCTGATCTTATCTCACTTTTAAAGGGCATATTATTCATTGTACAACATACTTATGATATATAGATTTCTATCGTTTGTATTTGTGTCTTACATCTCTTCCTCAGTTTCAAACATCTTCAAGGCAGAAACGTGTTGTATTTGCACACTATTTAGAAGGCAGTGTACTGAAGGGTACAAGTTTTTTCAGAGACAAATATGATGTACTTATCTGAAAAGAAAGGATGATACACATACACAGGTAGGTATGATGGGGTTGAAATTGTTTCCTTGAAACTTAGTTGAAGAAAGTTTTCCTATAAAGGTACGTGTTATTTTTTAATCAGGCTTAAGTGTGGCATATTTTATTGAATTTCATACTTTTCCTAAAGATAAATCATTTAGAGCAGTGTTTTACATTAAAATTAATATGTTATGGTATATGTATAAATTCTGCACAAAGTCTAAAGATAAAACACAAGAACTCAAAAACTATATAAACTGCTATTAGTTTTATTTGTCAGTATCTAAGTCTTCCTGCTATCTTCTCAATAGGATACTTTAGAAAGAAAATGTATGAAAATAATTGTATTAAGGGAAGTGCCACAGCGAGGGAAAAATTTGACATTAAGGAATCTAATTAACAGTAAAATGCACTTTAAAAAAATACTTGGTATATGAGACACTGGAAAAACTCTTCATTTACAAATTCCAGTGTAAATATAAAAGTATATGCAAAAGTTCAAGAATATTAAACTAATGGCAAATTATATCCTGAAAAATTGGAAAGTTTTATAAAATTTTGTAGCTATAAAACTGAGCTCTTATATTTTGATAGGAGCTTAAGAAATCTACATACCACCACAGTATTTAATTTGAGGTAATAATAATTATATTTGTAACATAATCTTCATTGTCTTAATAATATAATTATATGGGAACTAATTATGTGTATTATTACAATAAAATATTTATTAACAATTTTTTGATAAATGATTTTTTTCTTCTATAATGATAGGAATAGCCTTTTCTAAGCATATAAATGTTGCCAATCATCTTCATCTAAAGTTTTTACTGTTGTTTCACTCTTAAACAACCATCCAAGAAATCATGCAACCAGTAGCAAATTATATTGCACATTGGACAAGTCCTAAATTATGCAAGATAATAATAAAAATTTACCTCTTTTCAATCATGTTCTTCCACTGGTTAAATGCTATTTGAAGTATTTTTAATTATTTGTATCTTTTTTGGAACATGTAACTAATGAAAAAATGTTAGGTCTCTGTTTATTAGACAATTTCAGCCTCAAAACATGCAAAACCATGACACACTGGGATGGTCAAACCAGGCTCTTCACTCTCCATTCAACTTGCCATTTGCATTTCTTCTCCTTCAGCCTCTATAATTATATTGTTTGTCATTTAACGTACCTTTTCTTAATCTCTACTCACAGGCTTTACAAATCCTAAAATGTCACTTGATCTATGTTGACAGAAGAATTCCTCTTTTTGAATTCTGAGAGGCTTTTTTTGGGAACCTATTATGTCTCAAATGCTATGTACAATGGCAGTTGCTTCAGTTCCAGAATATTCAGTTTTGCTATGAAATTGATTGATTAATTGGAGAATTAGGTATATCCTTTTGTGTGGTATTTGGCTTACAGATTCAATCTCTGTATATAGTAAACTTATTATGGGAAGAAATCATTTCTCAAACTAATATAATAGTTACTCAAAAAAGAAACCATTTATACATTTTAATTTAATAAATATTTATCATTAATCTTGAACAGGATT
Organism: Rhinopithecus bieti; assembly: GCF_001698545.2. Taxonomy (NCBI): domain Eukaryota; kingdom Metazoa; phylum Chordata; class Mammalia; order Primates; family Cercopithecidae; genus Rhinopithecus; species Rhinopithecus bieti. The sequence continues at coordinate 662,848 of NW_016804554.1, read as the reverse complement.
TTCTGATAGATTATTTTAAGGTCTAGAGAGAGAAATGTGGGTGAAAGATAAAGCAAGCGTCAAATATAATTATAACATAATTTGTTCTGCAAGCGACATATAAAAAATACAAAATACAGGAGTCCAAAGAGGAGATTCTTATTTGGTTTAATGTATTAGGACATTTAAAGGTAGCTTTTAGGATGAATACATTTTTCAAGCTATAAAGATGTGATTAAGTATAAGGGGCTAAAGAGATAGCAGAAAAATAGTCATATACAAGAAAGTAAAATATATTGAATGATTTTGCAAATTATTTGAGTTAGAAATTATTGGAAATAAACATTATAGACTATTACAGACAAGGGGTAATAAAAACCTTTAATATGGCGACTATTACAAAAAAGGAAGATGAGTGCCAGCATATATTTCAAATATTGAATGAATAACACATGACAACTGATATGCAAATAGTTCAGAGGGAGAAATCAACATTTTTAAGACTGTGGAATGGAAGATTTTCGGTGTGATTAAGTCAAGGAGAAAAGTCAGGGGAAAATGGGCAGGTAATAGTGGATGAGGAGAACACCTAAATCAGTGGGGTTCTTAACATTGTCTGCACATCATCTGTGACATTTTTAAAACCACTAGTGACTCAGTTGCACCCACTGAAATTCTCATGTAATGAATCTAGAGTGTGTCATGGGCATAGGTATTTTTTAAAAAGACTCTCTAGGAAACTCTCTTATTAAGCTAGGAAAGTTCTGATCTAGATTTTGTTCACTTACCAAAGAAATTCACAAGCCAGTAACATCCACATTATCTGGTAACTTGATAGAAATCCAGATTTTTAGTCTCCACTGCAGAATGCCTGAATTAGACTCTGCAGTTTAAATGCTTCCTCAGGTGATTCAACTTTTTAGTACTGCTTACTTTGAACACACTAGAATTATCTGTGGTGCTTTTAGAAAACAACTACCTAGTTCCTGTAACACAGGAACAGAAAACCAAACACTGCATGTTCTCACACATAAGGGAGGGTTGAACAATGAGAACACATGGGCACAGGGAGGGGAACAACACACACCAGGGACTGTGGGGGTGGTGGGAGCCAAGGGGAAGGAGAACATTAGGCAAATACCTAATGCATGTGGGGCTTAAAACCTAGATGATGGGTTGATAGGTGCAGCAAACCACCATGGCACACGTATACTTATGTAGCAAACCTACACATTCTGCACATGTATACCGGAACTTAAAGTAAAATAAATTTTTAAAAAATGTAAAAAAAAAAAGGTGGACAAAGGGCACAAGGCAGTTAATTAGCACAAATAAAATACACATGGCCAATAAACAGAAGAAATATTTAACAACGACCAAAAGCAAATCTAAAAGACATATTTTTACTCTGAAAAGAAGTAAGTATGGTAATAAAATATAAAGAAGACGTCATTATTGCTAGTAAAACTATATAATATATCCAGAGTAATTATCTAATGATGATAAACAAAGCTATTTATTTTAATAGAAATTTTCTAACTTGATTTTTTTTTAATTTTAAGAGAATGACTCTATGTAGGGTTAGGGTTAGGGTTATGAAGAAAGAGTTCACTTATGTTTGGACATAATATACATGATATGTTAAAATAAGTATTTTGCAAAAAAATACTCATATTGACACATAACTAAGTTTGTCAGAATGTTTCATCAACCTTCCTTTTCTTATTAAGGTGTCATAGTTTTCTTTCTCTTAAGCCTAAAAAGGTACATTAAATACGGATAATGAATTATTCACTGAAAAAATAAAAAAAAAGAAGACAACCACCTGTAGGCCCCACCCACAGAAATGCTGATTTAATTAGCATAGGGTGGGGCCAAAGCACTGGTATTCTTTTAAACCGCCCCCAGAAAATACAAATATGAGCCAGGTTTGAGAGCTATAGGTAGAGAATGGTATTAACTATACATCCAAGAGTCTGACTCCCTAGGCAGTTTTCTTTTCCTTTCATTGTTTATAACAGCATTAATATGTAACTAGAAGGAGAATGAGAAATGTTTTCTTTCTCTAAATGTATTGCAAGATAGAAGAGTATTTAATGAGAAGCCACAGAAATATTTTATGTGACTGGAATTGTAGCTGTATTTGAATCAGTTTGAAATAAAATGGAAGCATAAAGTTGTACAAAATAGATCTCCCAGAAAGCACAATAAATATCCATACCATCAATATACAGTAATCTACTGAGAGTTCAGGTAAACTTTTTAGGCATCTCTGGTTTTTTTCTGTTGAACTGATATGGATAGCAACCCTGTTTCAAGGGACTTTATAATGACAGCCAATGTGAATTGTTGCCACACTCAATTTGCAAGGGCAGAGTTTCAAGCTAGAATAATTGCCTGTTCCACTACAGAGATGGGATGCTGACTGCTTCATTACCAGCTGGATGAACCAGGGCATGAGCAATTTCAGACAATGTGAACCATGCTCCTTTACACTACCCATGGGCACTAGTTCCCAAATGTACTTACTCTCTGTCCCCAGGAGACGACAGACACATTTTGCTTGCTGAAAGGTGCTCTTGATGGGGCTAAAAGAGATGTGCATATGCACCTGTGCCTTGCTCTGACATCATTCTACAAAGTGAATCATTAACCATATTGGAATAGCAGATAGGCTCGCGTTGGCAATCAGTCATTGGGGTTCTTCCATTTTTAATTGTTTTCCATCCAACTTTATCTTACTTCTGAGGCAAAAGGATGGGCAATTATATAATCTATTATTAAACAGATTGCATACTAATATTGGAATATAGCAGGCCAATAAATATGACTAATAGGTTTAACTCACTATTTAGTATCTTGTAATTCCAGGTAGTTCTATAAAAACTACTAAGAAGAGCTGATAAGCCTGGGGAAATAATTGCTTTAAAAAAAATCTGCATTTAAAACTTTGCATAGTTAATATAAACTGTTATGAGAATCATTTTGGGGCACAACTTTTTTTTGCTCAATTTAAATTACTTATAATAGGTCAAGTGTGGTACTTAAAATAACCAGACCTCTTTAAAAAACGATAATGGTTTCATTCTGATTTAGAGCAAACGTTGCTTGCACCACAAGCCAACGTCAGATTTTTTTTAGTGAATTATTAAGTACAACTTTAAACCAGAATCAGGCATATACATTACTTTTCAGTACAGCAAAAACTATGATGGAAATATTGGTAAGAATGAAATTGAAGTAATCATACTCAATCTATTTGTTGTTTTATTCATCCTGAATTACTTGATATTTTATCTATCTATAAACATATGTGCATATAAAATGTGGATTTAAAGTATAAACAAATAAAAATCTAAAAATATTTATGTCTATCACCAAAATTAGAAATACAACAGTCTCAACTTTCCTAAGTCTCTGAATGTCTTCTTCATCCCTCATGCTCATTATACTGCCTAGACGTAAATGGGTTTTTGAATTTTCCATACTATTTTAACAGCTATATTAAGATATTTACACAGCATGCAACTTACCCATTTAAAGTCTATAGCTCAGTGGTTTGTAGTATAGTCACAGATATGTTCTACTATCACCATAGTCAAATTTAGAACATTTTTTATCACCCTGAAAAGAAACCTCATAGCAACTAGCAATATTCCTTATTCTACCTCCCTAGTTGCCACTCCAGATAACCACCATTCTACCTTTTTTTTTTTTTGAGATGGAGTCTCTTTCTGTTGCCTGGACTAGAGTGTAGTGGTGTGATCTCAGCTCACTGCAATCTCTGCCTCCCAGGCTCAAGTGATTCCATGCCTCAGTCTCCCGAGTAGCTGGGATTACAGGCATGTGCCACCACGCCTGGCTAATTTTTGTAGTTTTTTTTTTTTTTTTTTTTTTTTTTTTTTTTTTTTTTTTTTTTTAGAAATGAAGTTTCACTACATTGGCCAGGCTTGTCTCAAACTCCTGGCCTCAGGTGATCTGCCCACTTGGGCTTCCCAAAATGCTGGGATTACAAGTGTGAGCCACCACACCTGGCCCACGAATCTACTTTTGGTGTATATATATTTGTCTATTCTCCACATATCAGATAAATGAAACCATGGACTATGTGATACTTTTGTGACTGACTTTTCACTTAGCATAAATGTTTTCAAGGCTCATCTATGTTGAAGAATTTGTCAGTACTTCATTTATTTTTGTGGCCAAGTAATATTAGATTGTATGGGTTTACCACATTTTATCAATTTATCTGCTGATAAATATTTAGGTTCTTTCTACTTTTTTCTATCACTACTATGCTAAAAATGTTTATATACAAGTTTCTTCATGGGCATATGTTTTTATTGTTGGGAGGGTACATACCTAGGAGTTAAATTGCTAGGACAAATGGTAGCTCTATATTTAATCATTTTAGGAATGCCTAGCTTATTTTTCTTAGTGGCTGCACCATTTTATATTCTCAAAAGAATTGTAAGAGGATTTTAATTTCCCCATATCCTCACCAATACTTGCCATACTCTGATTTTCTGATTCTAGCCATTCTAGTGTGTGTGAAGTGGTACCTCATTGTGGCTTTGGTTTGCATTTCCCTGTTGACTAATGACACTGAACATCATTCTTGTCTTCATCAGTCATTTATGTATTTTCTTGGGAAAATTTTCTCTTCACCTTCTTTGCACTTTTTAAATTGAGTTAGTTGATTTTTAATATATTCAGTTGCAAAAATTTGTATACATTCTGAATGCAAATTCTTTATTAGAATCATGATTTTCTAATATATTCTCCCATTCTGTAACTTATCTTTACATTTTTTTCATGGTTTCCATTGAAGGACAAAAGTGCTTATTGCTATTTACTTCTTCATTTGTCTAGTGATGGGCTGGATTATTTTAGTAAGGTCTCTATTTAGGCCACTGTGTTAAGCATCTGATGTTGCTCCTTAGGGAACCAAAGGCTTGGATATGCCCACATCACTCTAGCAGAGCAGTGGTTTTGGTGGAACTCTCTTCTTCTTTAACCACAGGCAGATGGCTAGCCCCACCAACTGCTGTCTATTGTTCAGCTGATTTCAATAATGCTCTGGGTCATAAACTGCTCTTCAACCTACTCTAATCATATTGTGGGTCCTTTGAAGGAATAATGACTGAGGTCATTGTTTTATATATATATAAAAAACATATTATATATATATAATATCTATCTATAATATATGTAACATTATATATATAATATCTATCTATATATCTGTATCTCTATATATTTCAGGAGGGTTACTCTCAGTTGATTTATTTCCATTTACCCCTACAAACCAACAAGACTACCATTAAGCTTGTAATCTGAATCTTCTCTTAATTGCTTTTCATTGAAGCCTCCAGTGTTTCTGAGGGTACCCATAGGCTTGACTTTCTCCATGCTGTGTTGCAAATGACAACACAAATTCACTCTCTGATCGTTTTTGAAGCCAGAAGTTCAAAATCACTTTCACTGGGCCAAAGCCAGGACCGTACTGTTTCTGGAGGCCCTAGAGCATAATATGTTTTTCTGTCCCTTTCAGCTTCTAGAGCAGCTCCGTTTGACTCATAGTCCCTTCTTCCATCTTTAAATTCAGTGTTGTAGGATCCTCTCTTTTTCACTCTGCTTCCTTCACATAATATTTTCTCCGTGTCAAATTGACTTTACTCTTAATCATGTGAAATTGGCTTTACTCTTAATCGTGTCAAATTGGCTTTACTCTTATCAGAAACTTGTGAGTGTATTTAAGGCCCATCTAGACAATTAAGATAATCTTCTCATATAAAGACCTCAACTTATTCACATCTTCAAAGTCAACTATATAACATTCTTAGGTTTCAGAGATTAGGTCGCTGATAGCTCTCAGAGGGGCCTACTACAATGAGTATCCTTCTATCCCACCTCCAAGAAGACTCTCAAAATGGGAGTAGTGAAATGGTCTCTTTTCCATACAGAAACAGAATAAACAAATATTTCTCCATTCTTCATCTGCAGATTCAACCCATAACACATGTAGGGCACTTTTCCTGCCTCTCATCCCATTGCACTGTAGGGCTGCTGGACACCTTAACACTGCAAAGTTAAGGTGGATGTTGATTTTATTGTGACCATAATAGTACATTTGTCTGTGATCCAAAAGCCTTACATGCATAAGTTTAAAAATCACATTATTTATCTTGATATAAAGGCTCAACTAATCTATTTGCAAGAAATGAAAAGATAAACATATGTGGTTAGAGATTTATTTTTTGAGACAGAGTCTTACTCTGTTGCCCAGCAGTGGCACAATCACAGTTCTCACAGTTCCCTACAGCCTCAGCCTCCCTGGGCTTAGGTGATCCTCCCACCTCAGCCTTCCTAGTAGCTAGGTCTACCGGTGTGTGCCACCAGGCTCTGCTAATTTTTCTATCTTTTGTAGAGATGAGGCTTTGCCATGTTGCTCAGACTGTTCTCGAACTCCTGGGCTCTAGCAGTCTACTCACCTGGGCCTCCCAAAGTACTGAGATTACAGGCATTAGCCACGGCACCCAGCCAGAGATGTTTTAAAATAAAGCATTTTGAACTGGGTGTGGTGACTCATGTCTGTAATCCCAGCTCTTAGGGAGGCAGAGGCGGGAGAATAGCTTGAGCCCAGGAGTTCAAGATGTGCCTGGGCAATATAGCGAGACCCCATTCTACACCAAAAGGAAATAAAAAAAAGACACACAAGAAATAGGGCATTTTGAAAGACTTCTACGAAACATTCATATGCAATGATGTTTTGTGATCCTAAATATCTCAAAATAGAGCGATTTATGACAAATGACTCAGCCTAGAGTGAAACTGCTGACCCCTTACAGTGATAAGCATATGTATGTACGGTGGACCCAGGTTATAAGATAACACCTGCTGTGGCCAGGCACCCCCAAGGGCTGACAAGAAAGTGAAATCAAAAGACAGATAATGGCTATGGACACTCTAACAACTGACAACTCTTCATTCACCTTGGTTGGAGTTCTGAAGGAAAATCATAGCTACTTCCTATGATTCTTTTCCTCTACTCTCTTATTACTGTCTGGGTGTGTTGAATATGTTGGCATGATGGTTGGTGTGTGAAAGCCTCTCAACAAACCATGAATTCAGAAGAATGTAATTAGCCACTGAGTCGTTGTGAAACCTTCCAGCCTCCCTGTTGGAGTTAGTATAATTAGGCTGAGTCAACCCTGACACTAGAAACACTTATGCCTCTTTGGGTTGGACTTTGTGTCATAGGCCTGATGCTCTGTCAGTCCCAAGTATCTTGCAAGAATGTTTTTGTTGTGCACTGGAAGAAAACACAGATTTTAGATTAGATAGGCCCAGGTTTAAATCTTGACTCTGATACCCATTATTTCGGATTATTTGTTGGTTCCACCGGGGTCTTGTTGCTAGAAGCATGGGAAACCAATCACTGAGATAACAGGAAGAAAGACTTTTTTGTGGGTACTTCAGCTTAACCATTAAATTCCTCTCCCCAACCCACAAAAGTTAGGGGTTATACAACAGGGAGGGGTAAGGAAGAGTAGCTGGTCAAGAGGCAGCTAGTGTGTCTCATTGTCCAGATGTGGTGACCTGTAAAGATCCTTGACAACATCTGGGAGGCCTGACAGTCAGTCTCCTGAGAAAGGAATTCAGATAAGACAAATGTAAGTTTCTCAAATTTCAGTTTTATGGGAAAATTTGGCCTGTTTCATATATACATATCATTTCATGTTTTCAATCATAGAGTGGTCAAAACCCTACCTTGTGAGGATTATAGAAACAAAGAAAATGGCTGTATTTGGTACATAGCAGACAGCTAATAAAGATGGATGTTGTCATAATGTTATGTTACGGGCCTGTAAATAAAAGATGGAAAAACAGGAGATCTCATAAAGAGATCTTTGTATTAAGTATTTTTTATGATTTTAGAACCTACTAATAGTTTATATGTGTATACACATGCCTATACATGTATGTGTAATTGCATATTTATCTTGTATGTGACTTTTTCACATATAACATCTCATTATATATCCCATTTAAGATATGTAACAATCATACATGTAACATACCTTTTTAAGAAAAAAGTAGAGACACACCCTCATTTTTATAAAATTAGTGAGGTTTTGCATCTTGAAAGTTTTAGCAGTTTAAAATTTACATTATCTTAGTTTATTTTTCCGTCAATGTTTAGAATCATCTTTATTCCTAGAGGAACTCTTTAAACGTGTTTCTGAAAACTCTCATAATAACACTCAAGCTATACATCTTTTCACTAGGGGGTTGTAGAGTATTCATTCATACAATCCCTTAACTGTTCAGGAATATATATTAAGAGATAATGAATCAGTAACACACCTATTTTCATTCCTTTAAATAAATGGGTTTATATATGAAGTAAGAAAGTTATCTATGTGAAGTACTGAGTAATTCAAAAATTTTGACAACTAGACTACTGTAGCATTAAAACCACAAATACAGCTGGGTCTGTTCTCTTCCTGTTGTGGGTACATATACTTTTGTGTCCAAATTTAGCCAAAAGTATTTTTATTTTAAGTACATGCTTTGGCAAGTGCCTTTTTTCTTTTAAGGAACACATTATAATGCCTCATTTTGGCAGGAAGCTTGAGGGGGAAATATTATAAAATTGGGAAAACAAACAAAATGAAACTAATAAAATCAGATCAAAATTTAAGTACTGTTTGAACCCTCAGAATTGACTGCATCTTGTGCAGAGCACAGGATGTAATTAATGTGAGGTCTGGAACAAGTTATACACACATAATCACATTGGAGACTTTAGAATTGTTTCGAATTGGCTATATTCCTTTTATCCTTGTGATTTTTATAAAATAAGTTACCTGCTAAATCAAGTAAATCAGTCACTGTCTATACTATAAAATAATCATTTGGAATATATCTAACAACAAATATTTTTCATTGCCTAATTGGCAGGAATTGTGCAATATTATCAAAGAATGGTTGTCAAATGAAAAAGTTTGATAATGAACTTTTATGTAACTACTAGAAATGTACTGTAAAGTTTTGGGTTAATCTACTCTATAGTATTTTATATATTACATATTACTAAGTGGTCTCTCCCTCTCTCCATTTATACACATTATATACACACACACACGTTATATATACACATTATATACATATACATATATACATACATATATGTATACATATATACTTTACATTTATACTTTACATATATAGATAATATATGCATACATGTGTGTGAGTTTGTGTGTGTATATATGTTTATATATATGTGTGTGTGTATACATATATATATAAAGTAATGACATTGAACTCACCAGTTTATTCTTTGGGCATTGTATCTGATAGATAAATTAGACCTGGATTTTAAAAAATGTATACATAGTAGTAAAATCGTATTACCTCTCCAAAAACAAACAAACAAACAAAACCCAACAGATAGCATAATAGACAACAAATATACAAAATAAAATTAATTAGAATTTATATTTTATGGGTTCAAGTTAGTATCTACATCTTATTTTTCTAAGGATCCAAATTAAAGGTACAGATGTTTTCAGAAGTTTAAAATTTCAGCAGAAATAAAACTTCTATGAACTGGATGGATATATAAGTTGGTATTTATAATCTCAAAGTTAATTATAAATGAATCATTAGAAGTCTTTCTAATGAGTTATTATCAATCAAGTTCTGCCACAGTCAGTCAACATTGGTTCAATCATGGTTAATAAAATTCATTGAATTAAACTAACTTTAGTTCCTACTTCTTTTGTATAGCTCATGCATTAAATTTTGAAGTTAACTTCCCAACATATTATACACCCATGAAATGTTATTTTTTTAACTCAACTTAGTCTTAAATTTAATAGCATATATTGTCTTTAGTAGGAATAAGAGAGAGAGAAATAGAAGTTACAGGGCATATACTATGTTCACATATTATTCATGGTCATAGCTTTTCACCAGCTCTCTTATTTATTCCTTAAAATATCATTGTGAGGTGTTCAATTATTATACCATTTTGGAGAAGAACAAAAAGGTTCAGAGAGCTTTAGCAGTTTTCTGAAAATTAGACAGTATGACTGAGCTAGAATTAAGGCTTAGATATGTTCAATTATAAAGTTCACAACCTTTCTTCTAAACTATTACACTTTAGAAATTGGAATAATATTCTTCAAATCATTTTGCAGAAATATAAGATGACTGATTTCTGGATAGACTAGGTTACCCTGAAGTAACAAATATTCTGATAATCTTACTGATTTAGCACAGTAGCTCATGATACACCAACACAGGTTGCCTGAGGCTTGGTTCTCTAGTTACAAAGAGACCCAGGCTAATAGTAGTTTTAATTTTCCCGGTCTTCCTTAATCACCTCAGAAGTGGGAAGAGACATGGCAAACGGTGCACCAATTCTTAGAACTTCAGCTAGGAAATAACACATATAATTTATTCTTACATTTTCTCAGCTAAAGAAAGCCACGCAGAGTCATGTATAATTTCACAGGTGGGAGAGAAGTCCAATTCTACCAGGTGCCTGGAAAGGGGAGAAGGAGAAAAAAAACAATTTTATATAAGCATGAATGGTTACTTTTGCTTATCTTTTAGTAATAAATATTTAGTACACCTTTCCACAGGCAAAATATACTCATCCTTACTCAAGTGAGGCAAAGCCAAAATTTCTCATCTATTCACAGCTTCAATCTCAAAATTCAAGATTTCTGTGTGATATCCAGTAGCATCAACATCTGTTTCAACATAGAGGCTCTTGATGTCAAGTTTTGTGAACCCAAAAGTGAAGTTCTGTGCCCCTTGCCTATCTAATTCTTAGAGGCCAAATGGGGATAAACCACTGTAAACTGTTTCATTCTGATAGAAGAGGATGTGAAACTATCTAATTCTCAGTGGCCAAACGGGGATAAACCATAGTAAACTGTTTTATTCTGAAGGAAGAGGATGGGAAACACCAGCAGTTACTGCTCCTGAAATTCTGAAATCCTGCCTAGCAGAGGTTAGGAGGACTCCTACATTGAATAAGGCAAAGCTTCTTAATTAGGTCTGAATTCTCCTCCCTTGTAGCAATCTTCAGTACCTTGGCTGTGACCTCTGGAAGCTTTTTGTTTTTTTATTTTTCCTTCTTTGTTATCTTTCTGGGCCACAACACATCTGAAGTTGGCATCAGAAAATATGTCCTCCTTGGGGGCTGAGCATCTTTCTCAGCTTGATTCCTACCTGCACAAGATTTGAGATCTATAGGTCATTTTAAGGCTTAAATAATCAGAGACTTTTTGAGTGTAAGCTCATGCCTTAGGAGTATAACTCTTAAAGGCTTTTTTTTTAATTCTACTTGGTTCAATAAAGAATACTAATAGAAGACTTCTTAGGTTTACTTTTTGTTTTCCTCCTTTCTTGGGCTTCATGTTTCACTTTTATAACTTAGTTTCAGTTACTTTGAGTTAATCCAACTGAAATAGTCTGTTCTCACACTGCTATGAAGAAATAACTGAGACTGGGTAAAGTACAAAGAAAACAGATTTTATTGACTCACTGTTCCGTATGGCTGGGGAGGCCTCAGGGAACTTACAATTGTGGTTGAAGGTGCCTCTTCACAGGACGGCAGGAGAGAGAATAGCAGGGAAAATGCCAGACACTTATAAAACCATCAGATCTTGTGAGAACTCATCATCATGAGAATAGCATAGGAGAAACTGTCCCCATGATTCAGTTACCTCCACCTGGTCCCATCCTTGACAAGTGGGGATTATTACAATTCCAGGTGAGATTTGGGTGGGGACACAGAGCCAAACCATATCATTCCACCTGACTCCTCCCAAATCTCATGTCCTCACATTTATTTTTTATTTTTTTTTATTTTTTGAGATGGAGTCTCAGCCTGTCACCCAGTCTGGAGGGCAGTGGCACAATCTCAGCTCACTGCAACCTCCACCTCCCGGGTTCAAATGATTCTCCTGCCTCAGCCTCCTGAGTAGCTGGGACTACAGGTGCCTGCCACAATACCCAGCTAATTTTTTGTATTTTTAGTAGAGATGGGGTTTCACTGTGTTAGCCAGGATGGCCTTGATCTCCTGACCTCGTGATCCACCTGCCTCGGGCTCCCAAAGTGTTGGGATTATAGGCGTGAGCTACCGTGCCTGGCCATGTCCTCACATTTCAAAACACAATCATGCCCTTCCAACAGTCCCCCAAAGTCTTAACTCATTTCAGCATTAACCCAAAAATCTAAGTCCAAAGTCTCATCTGAGACAAGGTAAGTCCCTTTTGCCTATGAGCCTGTAAAACTGAAAGCAAGTTAGCTACATCTTAGGTTCAACGGGGGTACATGCATTGGGTAAATACACCCATTCCAAATGGGAGAAACTGGCAAAAATAAAGGGGCCACACGAGCCATCCAAGTCTGAAATCCAATAGGGCAGTCATTAAACATTTGAGTTCCCAAATGATCTCCTTTAGCTCCATGTCTCACATCCAGGTCACACTGATGCACGAGGTGGGCTCCCAAGGCCTAGGACAGTTCTGCCCCTGTGGCTTTGCAGGGTGCAGCCCCTCTCCCAGCCGCTTTCTCAGGCTGGCATTGAGTGCCTGGCTTTTTCAGACGCATGGTGCAAACTGTTGGTGGACCTATAATTCTGGAGTCTGGAGGACAGTGGCCCTCTTCTCACAGCTCCACGGGGCAGTGCCCTAGTAGGGACTCTGTGTGGGGGCTGCAACTCCACATTTCCCTTCCGCACTGCTCTGGCAGAGGTTCTCCATGAGGCCTCTGTCCCTGCAACAAACTTCTGCCAAACATCCAGGTGTTTTCATACATCCTTTGAAATCTAGGTGTAGGTTCTCAAACCCGAATTATTGATTTCTCTGCACCTGTAGGCCCAATACCATGTGTAAGCTGCCAAGGTTTGGGGCTTGTACCCTCTGAAACCTGAGTTGCACCTGGCCCTTTCAGTCTCGGCTGGACCTGAAGCAGCTGGCACATGGTACCGTGTCCCAAGGCTGCACTGGATCAGGGGGACTCCTGGGCTCTGCCCATTAAACCACTTTTCCTCCTTAGTCCTCTGGGCCAGTGGTGGGAGGGGCTGCTGTGAATTAACTGACATGCCCTGGAGACGTTTTCCCCATTGTCTTGGTGATTAACATTCAGCTCCTTGTTACTTCTGCAAATTTCTGCTGTCAGTTTGAATTTCTCTCCAGAAAATGGGTTTCTCTTTTGTATCACATAATCAGACCACAAAATTTTCAAACTTTTATGGTTTGCTTCCTCTTGAACATCTTGTATGTTAGACATTTCTTCCACCAGATACCCTAAATCATCTCTCTCACGTTCAAAGTTCCACAGATCTCTAGGGAAGGGGAAAAATGCTACTAGTCTCTTTGAGAAAGCATAGCAAGAGTCACCTTTATTCCAGTTTCCAAAAAGTTCCTCATCTCCATCTGAGACCACCTCAGCCTGGATTTCACTGTCCATATCAGTATCAGCGTATTGGTCAAAGGCATTCCACAAATCTCTAGGAAATTCCATACTTTCCCACATCTATCTTCTTCTGAGCTCTGTAAACTTTTCTAACTTCTGCCTGTTACCTAGTTTCAAAGTTGCATCCACATTTTGGGGTATCTTTGCAGAAGCACCCCACTCCCAATACCAATTTCCTGAATTAGTTTGTTCTCACGCTGCTGTGAAGAAAATACCCAAGACTAGGTAGTTTATAAAGAAAAGAGGTTTAAATGACTCACAGTTTCTCATGGCTGGGAGGCCTCAGGAAACTTAAAATCATGGTGAAAGGCACCACTTCACAGGGCAGCAAGAATGAGAATGAGTGCCAGGAGAGGAAATGCCATACACTTATAAAACCATTAGACCTCATGAGAACTCACTCACTACACAAGAACAGCATGGGGGATAACACCTCCATGATTCAATTACCTCCACCTGCTCCCGCCCTTGACATGTGGGGAGTATTACAATTCAAGGTGAGGTTTGAGTGGGGACACAGAGCCAAACCATATCACCAACCTTCCTTGGAAAGCCTTTAGCCTCTTTTTCCTACGCTATTTTGTCCAACTGGAATGATTTACTAGGTAGCACAAACATGGCAGTGTTCCAAGACACCTTAATTCATTCAGAGGTTTTAACAGTGGGTGCTGTATTTGTTATCTGTTACCGCATAACACATTACTTCAAAACTTAGCGGCTTAAAATAACACATTCTTATCATCTCACCGTTTCTGTGGGTTGGGAATTTGGACATAGTTTAGCTGGGTCCTCTGTGTGAGGATTTCTTATGAGGCTACAATGAAGTTATCAGCTAGTGCTGAGATCTCATTTGACCTGGGAAGGATCCACTTCTAAGCTTATTTACATGATTGATGGAAAGATTCAATTTCTCCAGGGTTGTTAGAGGGAGGGTCTCATTAACTACATGACTCACTGCTTAGAGAGGGCCACCCTAAGCTTCTTGCCAAATACAGCAATTTACTCCATAAAGGCCAGTGAGAAAGACAGTTTGCAAACACAGTAGAAGCCACCATCTTATGTAATGTAATCAGGGTAGTAACAGTCTATTATTTTCGCCACCACTAAGATGTAAGGTCCTCTCCAAAGCCAAGGGAAGAGAATTCCTACAGGGTGTGGATACAAAGAGGCAGCAATTATGCCTGTCTTCCAAGCTGCCTGTCATAAATGTGATAGATACCCATAGGCTTGATTCAATCTTTGTGAGCATGTGAGATTTAATTTGCACTTTGTCTTCTGTCTCTCTTAGGACTTCTCAGTTTAATCTTTTATCAGTTAGTATTGAAATGAAATTACCTCTTTAAAATGGTAAATTCCTGGTTTTGGGGTCTCAATCATTCTCTTTCACTACCACTTTCTAACTGGCTAATTACTGTGCAGTATCTTGCCACTTCAACCAGCTGCGTCCAACACACACTCCTAACGATCTGTTTCCAGTCTCTTCCCTAAGGCTGCTGTCCCATAAAAGTTCAGAGCCAAGAGAGTAGGTGAAACGGCATCAGATCTCTTTGCTCCTGGCTCCAAATGTAGCCATCTCCTCTACTATCGCCACACAAGGTGATACAGGACATTTCTCCAGTACTCCAGACAGGCAGCAAGAGGTAAATTCCATAAATTTCCAGACTGTGACACTTCTCTGCAGAGTATATTCCACCATCATCTTTTGAAGCCAACCGTGAAGGTAGAAGTGTCAGAGGAATCCCCTCTGAGCCCCCACACAAGGAGGATATTCCTTTTTGATGCTGTAATTCATTCAAAGGTAGGGAAACTTTCCCTGGAAAGCTGATTAGTACATCTCTTTTTACTATTGCAAAATGTGTAGATTTTGGCATTAACCTTTCCACTTGAGAATTAAAATCCCTTCTTTTCTCCTACCATATCATTCATAAAATGTTTTGATTTTGAAAACTGAGGACTCCAATTTTATTCTGCGCTGGGATGTTTTCCTGGATAAGTTCAACTGCCTAAGCTGCTAAGACAGTTTGAAGAATGAAACGAGAAGATAAAAGAATTACTAGTACTGAAAAACAGAACAGATACATTTGAAACATTGTCTCATTAGGTGTGCTTTCTTTTATTTATGTTTCCCTTATCGCTTTGCTTTCTGTCTTTTGCCTCATAGACTTTTATGTGTCTTTAAATCCTCTAGCGTTTTGGAACTATATATTCCATTTTCAATTCTACTGCTTGTTATCTTTTAGTTTTCAAAACATTTTAAGCTTTCTTTTCCTATAATTTTCACTCTCTCTACTAAAAGCCATTTTTAGTATTCTGTCTTGTTTTATCTTATTCTTTTTATTTCATGTAGATGCTTTTGATCTCCATCCTCATTCTTTTTTGGCTCTATTAACTTGTAACTCTTGATACATGAAGGCCATAACTTACCACAATTACTAGGGAATACCATATTCCAGTTACTTTCTTCTACATGTCACAGTAGATCCTCTCTTGAAGTATGCTGTTCCTCTAATTAATCTTCATATTGTTTTTTGTTTTTATGTTCTTCAATACTTACTTGGTTCTGTGTTTTCTTTTTTTTTTTCTCAATACTCGTATTCAAATAATGTGAGATCATGATACTGGGGTAAATATTTTTCATAGGTAAGAATCAAAAGATTGCCTTTCTACTTATCTGGCAGAGGAGATTCCATGATCACAAAAGTTGTTTTCACAGGGTGAGGCTTATCCATTGTATTCCAGATATGCTGACCCCTGCGATTTTCCCAATTGTGGGAAATTTGACTGCATAATTTGTGTTAGTGGTGGACTGCATTCACAATCTCCCACAGAGATTGTGATATCAATCTCTGATATTATAATATCACAGGCATCACAATTTATATCTCTGATATAAATTTTTAAAAGATGAAAAAGAAAAACATTGCTTTCGGCCCTACCGTTTATGCTTCAATAAACACTTGAAAAGAAACTTGATATGTTCAACTCCAAGGGCAATTTTAGACTTTAAACAGGCTTTATGTGATTGCTTACCTCTTCTATTGCTAAACCTTGCTCAGAGTTATGGAATATTATAGAATTACAAGAAAAATTAGGTTTTCTACCCTTTTCCTATACTACTATAAACTTTTATGAAAAAATTGTCTTCAGTGAGTAAAGTGTGATGACTAAACATCCTATCATTCTTATTTTTTACCATATTGTTATTTAGAATTTATATCTTATCAAGGAAAATCATGCGTGTGTGTGTGTGTGTGTGTGCCTGTTGGAGGGAGGTATACACGTGTGTGTTGGGGTTGTAGCCTGAATTGAAATACAGAACAGACCCCAAGGGAGAAAAGGAATTTATGCCACAGTTCAGATTTGTATATTCTCTCAATCAGGTAACAAATGAGGGTTGAATGCATGTCTATCAACATTGTTTTCTAGATTATCTAGTGTAGTTGTGTGAAGCTGAATATATTATTGCTTAATGGACTTAGGTCTCAACAGTATTTTTTTTCCTTCAATTAAATTTCATAAGTCCTATAATTTTTTAAGTTCCTACAAGATTTTGGCTTGTCTTTCAGCACTAAATTTCAAGTTATTGACGTTTTAAATCTTTTTTGTGTCTTCCCAGTTATTTTGTGAGGAAGTGGAAGAGGATATCAAAGGCTCTTAATGAAGCCATTAAGCCTGCTTTCCCATATGTATAATAATATGATTATATTTAAAATTATATTTATCTTCCTATTTACAACCCTACATTTTAAAAATAAAAAGTCTAGAATAATAAAAGTACGTATTAGAAACCTGAAAATACCTTTGTAGAATTAATTGAAAATTCACAAAAGTCACATAGCAACGGGGCTACTGCCCACTTAAAATACTTAAATCAATCAAGAGCAGTAGAATTAACTTGTCTCTAATCGGGCTTTGGCTCAAATGTCAATGATAGTGTGCTTCAGGAAAGCAGAAAGATGTAGTGTTAATACTTAAACAGATAATGTCAGTACAATTGAAATGTGAATGACTGTGCAACATTAATTGGATTTATATTCTATAAAATACATGAAAAGTGTTGGTAAAATTATGTGATATTTCATTTATATAAAAGGTAACTCAAAAAGAGATGCATGTCTAACACACTCTTGGTGTCAAGGATATTTTTGAATTATTTCCAATGCATGATAAATTATGGCAAAAATAAGTAGGCTTGGAGAGTAACTGAATCAGAACCTGTCTTCTAGACGTTTCAGTATCATACTTTGCATACTGAGTATATATTTATATGGTTTTGTCTGTAATAATAAGATGATGAGTCACCGATTTTATTTTTTGTCTAACATCAGCAAATAATAGACAGCCAAAATAAAGAATCCTCAAACAACGTATTAAGGGTGTCAAGGGATCTATCATTCAGAAGTTAAACTGTAGTAAAGATTTTCCTTTACTTATTTCATATCCACCACTTAAAGATATATATAGCAATACATATCTTTCCAAGTAAGATCATTTGGAATCATATAAGTAGAATATACCTCTTCTAAATATCTTCTTGCAAAATTTTCCAAAAAATGATTGAAAATTTCTTTTGGAACAGTACTGCTTAAGAAATACAGCTCCCCTGAATCCTATTTCTTCAAACAGCCTTGCCATTGTACCAGATGGAGAGAGATAACACATGTAATTCAGTGGTGTCAGGCTAACACCTCAATGTGTTTTCACAAAAATGGAAATCTTGCCCTCCAAGAAGACAGTAATAAATAACAGGAAAACTCAAAATGAGAATGATTAGGAAGCTCTTTTTTTTGTAATTCTTTCTAAATTTATATTTAAATTAAATTGTGTATGTTATAATATGCATGAAATAATTTTATATTTAAATTATATCTACAATTTAGAGATACAGGATTTATTTAAGGATGCACTACAGTATTCTTATGTATAGCAGCCAATTATGCTTATTGCAGTATAAAAGAATATTAACTTCTCATATATTATTGTAGCTAAGAGAGTGCATTATTTTTTGACAAATGTGATATATTGTAATGGTTTCTTTGTGCCTCAAAATGAATATTCCATCAAAACAATTAAATTTTTATTCATTCAAGTATGAATTAATATGTACTATATTTTATTGGCCTTTTTTGGAAACAGGTATATATTTCTGCATTTACCTTAAGTTTAATGTTGGCGATAAAACATGATACTGTGGTAGAAGTTGACAATAAATATCCTCTGTAGCCAACTGGATTTTGACACACAATTAAGGAGAACCTCACAGTGTAATTTCCACATAGATCAATAACATTAGATTCTCCACACAAGTCAGCCTCTGCTGATATAAATGAAGGCCTCATTTTAAATTAGTTCAGGTAAAATGGGATGGCTCAAGCAACATTTAGAAAAAATATCTTTCCTTAGCCAAATTGAAGTCTTCACATAGGAAAGATAAATATTTATGTATTAATTTGATCATAGATTAAAAAGAATTATTTTCACACAGATAGCTTATTTTACAAGAAAGGATAACTTTATAATATAAACTGATAGATTGGTAGAAGTTGTTCACTGACAACAATGTACTTGGCTAATAGATAAAATCTAACTTTTTTGTCCCCATAAATTCATTTATACATTGAAAAATCATCTAGGGACAAATCAGGAAGAAAGGATACAATAGGCCTATTCTACCAATAGATTCGATTTCTTTATTTTTGTGTCTCCATATTGTCACGAAATTTTCCTCTGAATCATATTTTATCTGTCTAAATTATACTTTTTTACTCAGAACCCACTTTATCCCCTCTATTCCTTTCACAGGTTCAGAGGGGAAAGGGGACAATTTGCTCATAAAATGGAGCCCTTTCAATTGGGCTATGTGACAAGAACCTGCTATTATTGGAGAAAAAAAGTGCTTCTTGTACAAAAAATGGTAACCATTAGTTCGTAGTCCTAGAAGACTGAGTAAAAATCAACCATCACTTATTTTGTAATGGATATTTTGACTGGATGAAAATGTCCTTTGTTATATGGTGCAAATCCCTGAGAACAATTTGATGAACCACTTCTTGTTCCACAGGTCTTGTTCTTACCAAGAAGTTAATAATATTTATTCTTATGTAAAGTGAGAATTAAGTTCCAAAAATGTCTCCAGATGTTACTGGGACTGTAAACTTCTCGAAAGCAGAAATTCTGTATGATTGGTTTTTACACTCAACAGCATCAAGCACAATACTTTGCAGGTAAATATTAGATCACTTGATATATTTCTACCTTAAAATATTAAGTAATTTTCTACCTTAAAATATTAAGTCTATTGATTTGGACATTCATACTTTCCTTCTTGGTGGAAATGATTATTCTACTGAAAAAATTTTAAGGCAGAGAGAATAGTAGTCACTTTCAAAAACAGGAAGGTTTAGGTTAAAAAAAAGTCTTGACAGACTTCATCACATCATACATACATGAGACAAATGCCTTAGACTATGTGTAACGAGAGATCAGTCTAAAAAAAGTTCCAATTCAATTATGTAAAATTAAATTTAAAAGATGCAGTAGAAATACAAATTGAAATATCAAATATATACAGAATACAATATCCAACTTTTTATTATTAGATTCTACAGACTTTTTTTAAGTTTCTGTGAAATTTTCTAAATGCTGACTCTGTACATACTTATTTCATCATGAACAAGTAACAAGGAGGTCACAGGTGAATACCAATCCCCTAGCCACACTTTGAGAAGCACTGCACTAGATTGGCTTTCTAATGTCAATCTTTATTTTCCAGTTCCTGTTACAGCCTTGGTCTCCTTATTATCTAGTACAACACACATAAAAATCTGTGTGATACAGTATAGATACAATATAAAAATATGTGTGTTGTAATATAAATATAATATTAAAATGTGTTTGTACTAGATAATGATATTTAATAATGTTGAGTGTTGAACTGCTCTAAGCACTTTACCTGGAAGAAACCTTTTTTTTTTTTTATTGTGGGGAAATACAACATAAAATTTATTTACAATTTTAAGCATTTTAAGTGTATAGTTTAGTGGCGTTAATATATTCAAAATGTTGTGCAGCCGTCACCATCATCAGTCTTCATAACTCTTTTCATATTGTAAAACTAAAAGTTTTGCTCATTTAAAAATTATTCCCAATTTCCCCCCTCCTGAACCCCTGGAAACTAGCATTCTACTTTCTGCTTCCATAGTTTTGACCACCCTAAGTACCTCACATAAGTGAAATTTGTCTTATTTACCTTTTTGTGACCAGCTTATTTCATTTAGCATAATGTCCTCAAGTTTTGTTCATGTTATATAGCATATGTCATAATTTTCTTCACTTTTAAGCTTGAGTAATATTCCATCATATATAGCTCACATTTTGCTTATCCATTCATTTCTCAATGGACACTTGAATTGCTTCTGCATTTTAGCTGTTGTGAATACTGCTGCTATGAACATGGGTGTATAAATATCTCAAGAACTTTTTATCAGTTTTTAAAATATATAGTCAGTAGTAGTTTAGCTGGATTATATGGTAATTTTATTTTTAATCTTTGAGGAAATATTTTACTCTTTTATTCAACAGCAGCTATACCAATTGACAACTGGCATTCCTACCAACAAGGCATAAGGGTTCTCAATTCTCTACACACTCACTGATACTTGTTATTTTCAGGGTTTTTTTTGTTTGTTTGTTTGTTTTATGGGAGCCATGTTAATGGGTACAAGGCAATATTTCATTACAGTTTTGATTTGCATATCCCTAATGATTACTGATGTTAAGCATCTCTTCATGTGCTTATCGGCCATTTGTATATCTTCTTTAAAAAAATATATATATATATATACTCATTCCTTTGCCCATTTTTGAATTACGTTTATTTTTTGTGGTTGAGTTTCAACGATTTTCTACGTAACCTAGGTATTAATCCTTTATCAGACTTAAGATTTTCAAATATTCTCTTTCATTCTGTAGGTTGCTAATTCTCTCTGTTGATAATATCTTTTGATGCTGTTGTGTCCAGAATTGGTTCCTTCTGGTGGGTTCTTGGTCTCATTGACTTCAAGAATGAAGCCACAGACCCTCGTGGTGAGTGTTACGGGTCTTAAAGATGGTGTTTCTGGAGTGTGTTCCTTCAGATGTTCAGATGTGTCCAGAGTTTCTTCCTTCCAGTGGGTTTGTGGTCTCATTGACTGCAGGAATGAAGCCACAGACCTTCACAGTGAGTGTTACAGCTCTTAAAGATGGCACATCCAGAGTTGTTTGTTCCTCCCAGTGGATTCATGGTCTCACTGACTTCAGGAATGAAGCCGCAGACCCTCATGGTGAGTGTTACAGCTCATAAACGTAGTGCAGACCCAAAGAGTGAGCAGCAGCAAGATTTACTGTGAAGAGCCAAAACACAACCTTCCACAGCATGGAAAGGAACCCAAGCAGGTTGCCGCTGCCGGCTCAGGTGGCCAACTTTTATTTCCTTATTTGGCCCAACCCACATCCTGCTGATTGGTCCATTTTACAGAGTGCTGATTGGTCCATTTTACACAGAGCTGATTGGTGCATTTACAATCCTTTAGCTAGACACAGAGCACTGATTGGTGTGTTTTTACAGAGTGTTGATTGGTTCATTTACAGTTTTTTAACTAGACACAGAGGGCTGATTGGTGTGTTTATATTCCTCTAGCTAGACAGAAAAGTTCTCCAAGTCCCCACGAGACTCAGAAGCTCAGCTGGCTTCACCTCTCATTATTATACTTTGGACATTTGTCCCCCCAAAATCTCATGTTGAAATCTAACCCCTAATCTTGGAAATGAGGCTGAACTGGAGGTAGTTGGACCATGGGGATGTATCCCTCATGAAAGTCTTAGTGCCCTCCCCACAGTAATGAGTGAGTTTCCACTCTATAAGTTCATATGAGATCTGGTTGTTTAAAAGAACCTGGCATCTCCCTTTTGCTCACTCTCTATTGCCATGTGATGTAACTTGCTCCCCCTTTGCCTTCTGCCATGATTGAAAGTTTCCTGAGGCCTCATTAGAAGCAAATGCTGGTGCTATGCTTCTTGTACAGCCTGCAAAACCTTGAGTGAAATAAGCCTCTCATCTTTATACATTTCCCAGCCTCAGGTATTTCTTTATAACAACATAGAAGAGACTAACACAGATGCAGTTTTAAAATTTTATAAAGAAAATTTGTCTCTTTTTTCTTGTATTATCTGTGCCTTCAGTATCAAATCTAAGAAAGCACTGACAAATCTCATGTAGTAAAGCTTCAGCCCTATATTTTCTAATAAGCTTTTTTTTTAGTTTAATACTTTTGATCTATTTTGAGTTAATTCTAGTATATGGCTTTAGGTAAAGATCCACCTTCATTCTTTTGTAAGAGGATATCCAATTTTCCCAGCACTATTTTTTGAAAAGACTGCTTTTTCCCTATTGCATGGTTGGCAACTTTGTGAAAAATTGTTTGACCATATATATGAGGCTGTATTTCTGAGCTTTCTATTCTATTCCATCTGTCTATATGTCTGTCTCTATGCAGTACCACACTATATTGATTACTGTGGATTTGTAGTAAGTTATAAAATCTGGAAGTATGACTTTTCCACACTTCTTTTTCAAAATTGATTTGGGTATTTGGCATCCCTTAAGATTCCACTTGAATTTTAGGATTTTTTTTCTATTTCTACAAAAAACATCATTGAGATTTGTAGAGATTACATTGAATCTATAGACTGCTTTGAGTAGCACTGCTATCTTAATAATATTACATCTTCTAATTCATGAACATAAAATGTGTTTGCAATTATGTTTTCATTTATTTCTGTCAGCAATGTTTTGTAGTTTTCATTGTGCAAGTTTTTTACCCCTTTAAGTTAATTGCTAAATATTTTACAGTTTTTTATGTTATTATAAATTAAATAGTTTAATAATTTCTCTTTCAGGTTGTTCGTTGTCAGCGTATAGAAATGCAACTGACTTTCACTTGTTTGTTTTACATCCTACTACTTTGCCAAATTTATTTGTTAGCTTTTTGAGTTTTGTGTGTGTGTGTGTGTGTGTGTGTGTGTGTGTGTGTGTGTGGAATCTTTAGTTTTCTACATATAAGTTTATATACTGTGTGAATGGTGATAATTTCACTTCTTCCTTTGTAATTTGTTTGCCTTTTATATCTTTTCCTTGTCTGATTGCTCTGGCTAGAATGTCCAGTAATACTATGTTGGCTAAAAATGGTAAAAGCAGTTATCCCTGAGTGGTTCTTCATCTTGGGGGAAAAGCTTTTAGTCTTTTACTATTGTGATGTTTACTGCAGGTTTTTAATGTATGCCTTTAATTATGTTGAGATATTTCTGTCCATTCTTATTTTGTTGAGAATGTTTATCATGAAAGGATGCTGAATTTTCTTGAAAGCTTTTTCTGTGTCAATTGAGATAACTATGTGTTTTTGTCTTTAGTCCATTAATATCATATATGACATTGATCAGTTTTTGTATGTTGAATTATCCTTGCATTCCAGGAATACATTCCACTTGCTCATTGTGTATAAAACTTTCAATATGCTGCTGAATTTGATTTTCTGTTATTTTGTTGAGAAATTTTACATAAATGCTCATAAGGAAAATTGATCGTAGTTTTCTTTTCTTGTAGTAATTTCATCTGACTGGTATTAAGATAATGTTGGCCTTATAGAATGAGTTGGGAAGTATTTCCTCCTATTCAATTTTTGGAAAAGTCTGAGACAAATTGGTTTAATTTTTTAAATGTTTGGTAGAATCACTAGTGAAACTATCACCTCTAGGACTTTGTCTGAAAATCTTTGACTGCTGATTCAATCTCCTTACCAATTGCAGACATATTCAGATTTTCCATTTCCTTGTAATTTAGTCTTGGTAGTTATTGCACTTCTAGAAGTTTTTGGTTTCATCTAGGTTATCTAATTTGTTGGTGCACAATTGTTCATAGTACTTTTTAAATAATATTTTTTATTCCTGTAGAATCTGTAGAAATATCTCCACTTTCTTTTCTGATGTTATTAATAGGATTTTTAATTTTTTTTCATACATTTAACTAAAATTTTATCAGTTTTCTGGGTCTTTTAAAAAACTACCTTTTGTTTCATTAATCTTTAAATTGATTTTCTATTCTCCATTTTTAAAATATTTGCACTAATCTCTGATTTTTTCTTTCTCCAGCTTGCTTTGGATTTAGTTTGCTCTTCTTTTCCTAATTCCTTAAATTATTAAGTTAGGTTGTTGACTTGGGATCTTTCTTGTTTTTCAATGTTACCATTTATAGCCACAGAATTCTCCCTTAGCACTGGTCTTAGTGCTTCAATAAATTTTGATATATTCTGTTTTTGTTTTCATTTGTCTCTAAGAATTTTCTAATTTCCCTTGTAATTTCTTCTTTATTTCATTAATTGTTTAAAAGTATGTTGTTTCATTTTCAATAATTTGTGAATTTTCCATTTTTTTCTGTTATTGATTTCTGACTTCATCTCATTGTGGTCAGAGAATATTATATCTACATTTTAATCTATTAAGACATAATTTCAGGCCTAACATATGGTCTATTCTGGAAAATGTTCCATGTTGACTTGAGAAAAATGTGTATGCCATTGTTCATGGGTAGAATGTTCTGTATATGTCTGTTAGATTTAGTTGGTCTGATGCATTATTTGAGTGTTCTATGTGCCTTATTTTGTCTGATTGTTTTATACTTTAGCGAGAGTGGGGTATTGAAGTCTCCAGATACTATTGTTTACCTGTCTATTTCTCTCTTCAGTTTTGTCAGTTTTTGCTTCATGTATTTTGATAATCTGTGATTTCGCATGTAAATGTTTGTGATTATTATAATTGTTATTTATTGTTGCTGTATTGAATCTTTAATTAATATGCACTATCTAATTTATCACTTGTAAGTTTTTTGATTTAAAGTTTATTTTGTTTGATATTAGTATAGCTGCTCCTGATCTCTTTTGTTTACGATTTGCCTGAAACATCATTTTCCTTCCTTTTTACTTTCAATCTATTTGTGTCTTTGGTTCTCAAATTCGTCTCTGGTAAACAGCATATAGTTGGATTATGTGTTTTTTTTTTTAATCTGTTATGCATATCTCTGTTTTTTGATTAGATAATTTAATACATTTACATTTAAAACAATTATCGATAAAAGAGACTTCTGTCATAGCTTTCTGTTTCTAAATATCTTGTAGGTTTTGACTTTCATTTCCTACGTTACAAATTTTGTATTTATCTGAATTTTGTAGTGAAGTGTTTGCATTTATTTCTTATTTTCCTTTTTGTGTTTTCTGTAGCTATTTTCTTTGTTGTTACCATAAGGATTATATTTTCCTGCATAAATTTATGTCAGATTAATTCTAATAAAATGTAAATAGTTTCTTTATAGCTCTGTCCCATCCCTTTCAGTTTTTGATATCATAAAATTATGCCTTGAGAGATAGTATGCCCCAAAACAAAGTAATAAGTATTTTTAAAGTCTTTTAAATTATGTAGAAATACATGTGGAGTTCTAATTAAAGTTGTGTTAATACTAGCTGTTAAACAATAAAATATTTTTTAAATGTATTTGTTTCTTAAGTGATGTACATTAAAAAGCAGAGTTATAAGCCTTTGTTAGAATAATGCTAGCTTTTATAATTGCCATATATTTTCCCTTATTGAGATATTTATTTAATTATATGGCTTTGAGTTATTGCATAGTCTTTTATCATTTCACCCTCCAAGACGCCCTTGAGAATTCCTGGCATTATAAGTCTCAGGGTAGTAGATTCCTTCAGATTTTCTTTATCTGGGGATGTTTAAGTGCTCCCTCAATTTTGAAGCACAGTTTTGCCAGATATCAAATTCTTGTTTGACGGTTTTGTTTTGTTTTGGCCCTTTTAATATATAGGTCCACTGACTTCTTGCACCTGAAGCTTTGAATGAGAAATCTTCTGATAAACTTCTGATAAACTTATTACTGCATTTGATCACAGAGGCAGCAACAAAGATGTGGGTGGTTATTGCTTTTGCACATCCCTTCATTGTTAAAGCCTCTCCCTTCTGCTAACATTACTTTCAGGAGATTTAGAGAGCCAGTACTCTTCCCTACTTTCACTATTCTCTTTTTTTCTTTTTTGTGCACCAGACATTAAAGATCTGGCCATTCAGAAAAGAACTGCATGTATTGGAAAAACAATTAAAAGGGAAGAGTTCAGGCTCAGAGAAAAAACCTGATAATACCTTAAGTTTAGAAGTCAGTCTGATCCTGAGCACAGAGATGACTTCAACAATTAAGAAAAATAGAAAGCAATAAACAAACAAAGAAAAATAACCAAAACAGGAAACCTTAAGAAGGGGAAAATATGATTTCTAGAATTACCAGATTATTTGATTTAAATGTCAGTTTTCAACAAAAAATTACAAAGCATACCAAGAAAGAGGAAAATATGGCCCTTTTATGTTACAAGTCATTTTCTTTACTGAAGCCTTCGAATTCTCTCTTTGTGTTTGGCTTTAGAGAGTTTGATTGTAATGTGCCTTGTGGATCTCTGAGTTCATCTTACTTGAAGTTCATTGAGCTTCTTGGGTGTTTATATTCATATCTTTTATCAAATTTGAGAAGCTTTCAGCCATTATTTTTCCAAATATTCTCTTTTCTTTTATCTCTCTTTCCTTCTGGAACTATCATAATGCACATGTTGATTTGCTTAATGGTACCCCATGAGTTTCTTAGGGTCTGTTTACTTTTCTTTAATCTTTTTTCTTTCTGTTTCTCAGACTTGATCATTTCAATTGTCTTACCTTCAGGTTCACTGATTCTTTATTCTGCCTGCTCAAATCTGTCTTTGAATCTCCTTAGTCAATTTTTTATTTCAATTTTTGTGTTTTCAGCTCTAGAATTTCTTTTTGGTCCCTTTTTATCTCTTTGTTGACATTTCTAGTTTGTTAATATGTTTTTCTCTGAACTTTCTGCACGTATTCCTTTGATTCTTTAAGCAACTTTAAGACATTTTAAAGTTATTGTCTAAAAGATCTACAATCAGGTCTTTTTCATGGCTGGTATGTGTCGACTAATTTTTTCCTTCAAATGAACCATATTTCCTTCTTTCTTGGTGTGCTTTATAATTTTTTTTTGTTGAAAATGGAGCATTTGAATCAACCAATCTGATAATTCTGGAAATCATATTTCTCCCCCTTCTCAAGCTTGCTATTTTTTTGTTATTCTTTTTTGTTTATTGTTTTCTTTTTTTTCTTAATCATTGCAGTCTTCTCTGGGCTCAGAATTAGACTGACATCTAAACTTAAAATATTCTCAAGGTCTTTTCTGAGCCTGAATCTTTCCCTGGACATGCATGATCACTTTTAATTTTTCCCCTTATATGCAATTGCTTTCTGATGGCCCAATCTTTAATGTATGGTGCTTTAAAAGGAAATAAAGAGAATAATGAAAGTAGAGAAGAGTTCTGGCCCTTTAAATATCCTGGAAGTAATGTTAGCAGAGTTAGTGGAAGGGAGGGGCTTTAAAAATGGAGGAATGTGCAAAAGCAATGGCCACTCACACCTTTGTTGACACCTCTGTGATCAAATGCAACAATAAGCAACCACAGCACAGATCTTTGATACTTGGAGAACACATTTTTTTTTTTTTTTTTTTTTTTTTTTTTTTTTTTTTTTTTTTTTTCTCTCTCTCCACACTTTTTTTTTTTGCTTACCCTGGCTCCTACAACCTTTTAGTGAACTGCTGTTAGCACTCATACCCAGCTGCCTGTCATAAAATTAACCACAATTTGCAGTCCAAGCCTTTCCCTGGAAGTTACAAGCCTTCGACAGAATCCAGAGTTATAAAAAATTATATGAGACAGATTTTTCCAGTGTAATTATTGTTCAGATATGGAGACAGATTTTTGGTGCTTCCTACTGTGCCATCTTCCCAGCTCCACAATATACATTTAATTCTCAGAACAATTGGATGAGAGAGGTATATGGAAAGTGAGACAAAGAAGTGCTCATAGATTGAATATTGACCAAGGTTTTACATTTGGTTGTAGAGCTGGGATTTAAATCTATCAGGTCTGATTCCTGAACCCACAGTCTTAACCACCATGCTATAGAACCTCTCTCTGTCACTCTTCATGTCCTCTGTGGCCCTCTATGATGACATACTTTACACTGCATTAATTAGCACTAGAAAACTGAAGTTACATTCATACTTTTAATTGTATACATTTTAATTGCACACTTGTATTTTAAAAGACTGTACAAAAATGCTTAGTGACTATTTTAATAAAGTCTGGCTGTCAAGGCTATAGGAAATTCTCATTCAATTGAGCAATGAGTCTTTCTTGTTAAGAATATGGAAGTTGTGAAATCTGTTTATTTTCTCTTTTCTTTGAATCTTTTCATGTGTCAGCTGTAATGCTGTTTCAATCAAAGACATTTGATTACCATCTATGTTCTTCCCTTAAACTGAATGGAGAGCTTTGAGGAAGATTGGCAGGCTCGCATAATGGACTATTTTGACATTTGCAAAATATTGCAACAGGAGAGAACTTACAACTCCTCTGCTGTATGGTTGTCAAAGCACAATTCAGTGCCAGACTTGGCAGGGGTTTCAGAGCTTTTTGCTTCACCAAGTACTGGTTCCCTAAAAAGTCCAAGCCATCATCTCTTTCTATTCTACAAAGGCAGGCCCGTTGGATAGAGAGTATAAAAGTCTATAATAGTTGTTCCTCCATATGAAAGAGATCCCCATTTTTGTAAGTGCTTTTAGAAGAAAACTATATATATACACACATTGGTTAGGAGAAAAAGAGGCAATTCAGTCTTTTTGTAATTACCCATCCCTCCTTAGTGGAAGTATCACTTGATTTAATATGAAAGTGTTGAGGGTGAGGAGGCAGGAAAATCATACTATGCAACACTCATTCTTCCCCATTTTCTCAGCAGTTACACTGATGGTGCTTCTTAATTTTAACACTTTTCTGCTGCTTCATACCTGATAACAAATTGTATTATCAAAGCCTGTCACAAAAAAATTCTGTGAAATTTTAAATGCCAACTCCATAAACTATATAAAGTTTTCCAGTTTAGATATCAATGTGATAAATTATACTGTCAAACACTTTTAATACTTGATGACATAAATAGCTTTCAAAACTCTGATGATTTAGGATTAATTACCTCCAAGTTCTCTTGACTAGCACAGTATTCCTAACTAGTTCATTTTTAGAAAAAGTATTTCTCCAATGCATTAGAAAAAAATTGCTCCCCACATTCTGTTCCAGAACATAGTAGGAACCAGAAAAATCCTGTAGATCCAAAATAAGAAAGGTTATAAGGCAAAGTTTCTGCAAACATATTGCCAACATGTATATCTGAATGTTGAACAAGATCTCTTTCCTTATAGATGGAAGCACACTGTTCTTGCTATTTTTTTAGATGCACCTCGATGAATAGCAGCAGCATATCCTATCATATCCAGATAACAGATATGTTTTCTAAATGTTGAATGATGAACGGCCTACAATCCATCGTGTGTTCCCTCCTAGAGAAGGTAACCAGCCCAGGGAAATAGTTCATTCCTCAGAGTCTAAGCAAAACGTGGAAAAAAGCCACCATGAATGGTGGGAATCCAACAGAAGACAGAGAACTGGGAGAACAACAGTGCTAGGAAACAAGATTTTTAGAAATACAAAAATTAGTTGGTCATCCAACAATGTAGTCTGAGTTAGTTGCTAGGGATTGAATCCAATACAATTGTTTAGATCTTAAATATATTTGAAATATTTCTGCAGATCAAAATATGCTTATTTATTTATTTATTTATTTATTCCAGAGTCCTGTTCTGTTGTCCAGGCTGGAGTACAGTGGTGTGGCGTTAGCTTACTACAAACTCTATCTCCCCAATTCAAGCGATTCTCCTGTTTCTTCAGCCTTTCTAGTAGCTGGGACTACAGGCACCTACCACTGTGTCCAGCTAATTTTTGTATTTTTAAGTCAAGACGAGGTTTTACTGTATTGGCCAGGCTGCTCTTGAACTCCTGACCTCAGGTGATCCATGTGCCTCTGCCTCCCAAAGTGCTGGGATTACAGGAGTGAGCCACCACACCTGGCAAAAATATGTTTTAAATGTTCACACCATATATAGGTAAATGCATTAAATGCACACATTATTTTGATGGATTTTAAAGTATTATTATATATTATAAGAATCACATGATTGGAGTAAGAATAATTGAGATGCTAGAACTTCGTCCTGAGCTGGTTATTAATCTATGAGGATTTCAATAATAAGGTTAGGATACTGCTGTCCATCTCAAAGGGGAGTTGTGAATATTAAGTGGGAGAGATTAGTCAAAAGGTGCCCAACAGAGAAACAGCTAATAGGAAACACTCGATAAACTTTTGTGCCCTTTCCCTGCCCTATTATTAATAATGCTGCATTATAAACATTAAGTATTTTAATGGCACACATTTTTAAGTACATTGCTTCTGATACTGTTCTATACAGAGGGAAAGAGGTGAGTAAAAATAGAAGAAAAAATATTCATATATTTGTGGCTGTTTCTCTGAGCCAAACAGCTTAGGCAGGTGGATCATAACTGTGAGACTACTTAATATTAATGGTGTCAATGTCCTGATAATAATAAGCCTACTGTTGATTAAGAAAGTTATATGTGCACAAAAGGTCTACGTGGTATTTGTTGTACGAGTTTAGAAATTCAATTTCTATCTTTCCATCATGACAATCTTTTTTTATATATAGAGATGTGACCTTAAGCTCACTCAAAAGTAGGTTCCACATTTTCTTCTAATAGTGGCTTCATAATAGCTTGTGAATGTAGCAAGTTGAGATGCCAAGTTGCATTGTTTAATACAAAAGAAACGATTTGATCTAAAAAGAAACACATTGTCAACCAATCTAATTTTAGAAAATTCGGTACCCACTAAAATGAACGAATTTTAAAATGTTTACTTGACCACTGTGAAGAAATTTACCTGTAGAACATAATTTTATGTTTTAAATTTTAAATGTTGGAGAGCATCACCAAACTACTCTTTTTTTTTTTTTTGAGATGGAGTCTGTCTCTGTCACCCAGGCTGGAGTGCAGTGGCCAGATCTCAGCTCACTGCAAGCTCCGCCTCCCTGGTTCACACCATTCTCCTGCCTCAGCCTCCCGAGTAGCTGGGACTACAGGCTCCCGCCACCTTGCCCGGCTAGTTTTTTGTATTTTTTAGTAGAAACGGGGTTTCACAGTGTTAGCCAGGATGGTCTCGAACTCCTGACCTCGTGATCCGCCCGCCTAGGCCTCCCAAAGTGCTGGGATTACAGGCTTAGCCACCGCGCCCGGCCCCAAACTACTCTTATAGCCAGCAAGTTGATCTGATGCATAAGTCTGCCTCTAGGTCAAGATATTAAAACCACATCAGTATAAAGAATGTTTATGTCATTATTTTCTATACAATGCCAGTTAAGCTAATTGTCTATTAGGTTGTTGATGTACAACTTGAAAAGGAAGATGCTAGAACATAGTCCAGTTTTACACAGTTTAGAATTTGTAGTAATGTTAGACGGGTCTTGAAGATGTTTAAGCAGCTGGGATTATCTAATGATTATACATTAATGAACTCCTATTTAAAGGATTCAGGATAGATAAGGGTAATCAATAATATGGTAGTATTTTTTCGTTTATTTTATAGGTTAAGTGATATAGAATAAAAATATTAATGATAGCTATCACTTATAAATGTACCATAGGTCAGGCGTTGTGTTGAATTCTTTATGGGTATTATTCATTTAACATTTAACCTATCCCTTTAAGAGATGGAGGACATTATTAATATTTTTAAACAGTGAAATTTAAACTTGGATTACAAAAGGAATTTGCCAAAATTTTACATTTCTAATTTAACTGGAATGCGATATGTATATATTAAAACAGCAGGACTATGTACAAACCTAATTCCAGTACCAATGGATTCTTAGGATTAATGCAGCTTGTGTGTCTTAATGAGTATCATGGTTTCCTCATCCCTCCCACTGTTACTGGCATGAAAACTGAGAGCTAAATAACTCCTAAAATCCCATCATGAATCAGAC
The DNA here is from genome assembly GCF_001698545.2 of Rhinopithecus bieti. NCBI lineage: Eukaryota > Metazoa > Chordata > Mammalia > Primates > Cercopithecidae > Rhinopithecus > Rhinopithecus bieti. Next base: position 630,266 of record NW_016804554.1, on the reverse strand, counting down.
AACTTACTTCTAAATGTCTTTGTGATTGGAGCCAAATCCTTCTGATTTTTGAAAGCGTGTATCTTTCTTTTGAGGCTGAGATATGTCAATTGCCATGAAAACATTTTTGACAGTAAAATCAATTATGCTTTGAAAATGTTTAAAATGGTAGTAACAGAAGTTCTATCCAGACAACATTTACAACATCAGAAAAAGAATACTCCTTATATACAATATTCTGGGAAGTTACCTCTGCTGTGAAATATTACAACACTCTTGTAGAAATTAAGAATTAAGTGAACCTAAGATAAGATTTAGGGAAACATAAATTAGATTTCTTTTTTGGTTTGTACCAGTTAAGATGCTATAAACATGCAAGTAACATCTTAAGCATTAACAAAGGAACTTTGTAGGCTGAAAGTATTTTCTATAAATACTGTGTTGAGATCAATTAGCATCCCTAATGAAATATACACAGCAACTCTAAATGACATAAACTGAAGTATGCAAAAGCAGAGGAATGTAAGTTTTCTGGGAGAAATTTAATAAATTTACTTTGGAACCACATCAAAGCTTTTATCTTCTGTGAGCGACATCTAAAATCATGTCGAATAGAATGACATTAGATATATTGTCTTTAATTGGGTTATACTGTATTGAAAGGATCTGGAAGAATAAACTTCTATAAATATACTTTTAAAGTATCTAATAGAGTGGCTTGTGCCAACATTTACATTAGGGACCATTAAAAAATAAGCATGTGTGTTGGAACAGTAAAAAGGCAAGAAGATTTGTGTGAAAATGACCAGGACTTTAATGGGAGTAATGAATTAAGAGAAAAATTGTCAAGGGTCTAGATCTACCTGCATAAGAAAACAAGATTTTAAAATTCTCTTCTTCGTATAATCCAGAAGTCAGAGAAAGAGATCAGATATATGATACTTCTATAACAGACCACAAGCCAACATACCCATTAAATCCTAATATAGAGCATCTGTTTTTAGAGTTGTGGCAACAGAGGATACAAAGGTCTTTAGAGCAAAGACGAAGGAAGGATGAATAAAGGGGAAACAAAAGGAAAATGGGGAGGAATTAGAAGGGGATTAGCCAGGAGAATGAGAAGAGGTAGAAGAAGAGAAGGAGGAAGAAAGTAGGGAGAGGTATTTTGAGAGCAGCAAGCTAAATAAGGGTTCCAGGACCAGAGTGGCTAGCAACCCTGTCCTAATGGAAAATGAAGGGGAGTTGGGCAAACGCCTCAATCTTTCCTCTAAAGAAAGGGAGAGCCCAGTCCGCTAGGCTTGGCAGAAGAGATGAATCTGAGTTATCTCTGGCCACTGGCTTGAGCTACTTGGGTGAGGTATAGAATTGGAAACTGTGTCAAGCATGACTGAACATTGCTTCTAGTTTAAGAAATTTAAACTGGTATTCAAAATGGATACTAAGGCAACAACAAATTATAAGAATTCACTATGACACGGAAAAGTGACACAAAAGGAAAATATCTCCTCTTGCAAAAGTAATCCAATTACATTCTTTTATGTATCACTCCAAATTAAAAAAAAAAGAAAGTTGTATTTACTTCAGAATAGTCATGACTCTCATGTACTGCCTCAGTTTCTTTCCATTTTAATGATCTTGTCATTTCTCCATTCCCTGGTACCCCAGCACATCCTGATGTTACTTCAGGTCATTTTCCTCTGTCTCTTCTTTAAGCATCATAGAATTTCCTTTTCTTTGTCTTTTTTATTTTTTGGTTGGTCTTTTTGCTCATGCACTGTAATATAACAATTTAAAATAAAAGTGTTTATAAAAATAATTGCAAATAAAATTAAATGCCAAAGGAAATCTTGCAGAAAATATTTACTTTACATATAATAAACCAAAAATAAATGTCTTTAATACATTAAGGGATTATTCACACAAAGAGAAAAGTATATAATCTAGACAAAAGGAAAATACCATCTAGAAGAAAAAACGTGGTCCGATGGTGAAAGAAGTAAATATCCAGTAAATATACAAAAATATTTAACTTCTGTAGTCATTTTGTTGTTGTTATTGTTGTTGTTGTTCTTGTTGAGACAGAGTCTCGCTCTGTCATTCAGGCTGGAGTGCAGTGGTGTGATCTGGACTCACTGCAACCTCTGTCTCCCGGTTTCAAGTGATTCTCTTGCCTCAGCTTCCTGAGTAGCTAGGACTACAGTCGCCCGCCACCATGTCTGGCTAATTTTTGTGTTTTTAGTAGAGACAGGGTTTCACCATGTTGGCCAGGCTGGTCTCAAGCTGCTGACCTCAAAGTGATCCGCCCTCCTCAGTCTCCCAAAGTGCTGGCATTACAGACGTGAGCAATGCAGGTACTTAATCAATACGCAGAAACCTATGCAAAATGTGAAGAAATGAGCAAATTTCTTCAATTAACGCCATCATAATGCTTTATTATTGTCATCTATTAAACTGTAAATTGAAGGAATATTTGCACTTGATTAGCAATTTCTCTTTTAGGAATCAACTTTAAGGAAATTAAGAGTAAAGAATATAAAGTGTGTTGATTACAATTATACTTTTAATGGTGTAAACCTAAAGCCTTTTTAAATCTCTCCAAAGAGAAATGTGGTTAATTATATGAATGGGCATATAGAGATATGCATTAATGTATGTCAACAATGTTTTTAGATAATCACACTATTGATGGGTCTTATATTATTTTTATGTTTTCATATCTAAAAAAATTATATACTAATATGTCTACTGTACTTATACTCAATATATTTGCCAAGTTCTACATAATTTTCTCTAAATTGCATTATTTATTCTTCAAGATTTCCCACTGTGCATTTTTACCCATTAATGTGTATAAGCAGTTATACTAACTTTAGCTACTTTTGCCATTCCTCTTCAAACATGCACAGATACCTGTATTTTGGTTGTATAATGGGAAACTCCCTAAAAGCAAGTTAATCAATAAGGAAATATATGGGCTCATATGACTGGTAAGTTCAAGGGTGTGCCTAGAACTCTTTATCTAAGATTAGACTCATGTCATCGAAAATTCAGCTTCCTTGATTTCTGGGCAGGCTTCTTCAATTTGCTAGCAAAGAAGGCAGTAAAGAGTTCGGGCTTCTATGGATCTTAATGCCTACAAATAAAATAAAATACTTTCTTAAAATGTGAGCAGCTTAAATTCTAGATTAAGAATTTTGATTGGTTCTATTAAGTCATATACATTTAGAACTCTGATTCACTAGTTCTATTCGTGAATAGTGAATAGAGGCTCTATTGACCTCTCTTTGGCAGAAGAAGAAGAGCTCCTTAATTGACAACCCTACTAGAGGGAGGAGGACATCCTAGTAATAACATGAATTTATTGTTAACAGTTCAGGCAAAAATACAGTTTTCAAGTACAGTATACAAATATTGTAATTCTTTCCCCAAATGTATTTCTTACCTTAATCTCTTTTTCTGTTTTTTTTTTTTTTTTTTTGCCTTCTTCTGTCTAATTTATACCATAATTTTTACAGAAGTTTTAAACCATATTTAATTGCATATTCTGATGGGCTCTTTCTTGCTGCATTCTTATGTATTTTGAGAAATGGCTCATTTCTTCACATTTTGTATAGGTTTCTTCATATTGATTAAGTACCCACATTGCAGTAAAATCACAAACCATGTCTGATGTTAACACTGGTCAGAAATGTCGCTTTTTGTGGGGAACTACTTTTATTTTAAAAAGTAGGATCACGGCCGGGTGCAGTGGCTCACACTTGTAATCCCACCACTTTGGGAGGCCGAGGCGGGCAGATCACGAGGTGAGGAGATCAAGACCATCCTGGCTAACACGGTGAAACCCTGTCTCTACTAAAAACACAAAAAATTAGCCGGGCGTAGTGGCGGGAGCCTGTAGTCCCAGCTACTCGGGAGGCTGAGGCAGGAGAATGGCGTGAACCCGGGAGGCGGAGGTTGCAGTGAGCCGAGATCGCGACACTGAACTCCAGACTGGGCGACAGAGTGAGATTCCCTCTCAAAAAAAAAAAAAAAAAAAAAGAGGATGACATCGATCCCAGAAATAGTGGGAACAAATGTCCACCATTCCATTCTTCCTTTAATGCCACTGACCTATCCTTGGTCCCAAGGACAGTACTTCTTTGAGGTTGTTTCCTTGTATACTAGGCCTCATATCCTTTTGCTTATTTATTTGTCTTAATTTAAATAAATTATGTTTCATTAATCTTAAAAAATAATTTTTAATTCATAAATCAAACATCAAATTTTAAATATATAAATTTAAATTAATATGTTTGTTTGCTTTATGAGTGGTGTTATAGAAAATAGTGCAAGTTGAACATTGAAAGACTTACTTAGGCAACCCTTTGGATTGTCCCTTTGTCTTCCCATCTCATGTTCATTTTGAATTATCAATGTTCTAATTCTTTCCAGTGTTCACTACATACTCTTTGGAATATACAGTGTATAACCCATACCACGTTCTTAATGAAACTTGTATTCACAATGAGATTTTGTCATAGTAATATTTATTTTACTGTGAGATGTGCCTAGGAAGACAGCTGCTTTAGTTGTTAAGGTAAAACCCTTTAATTAAGGAGGTATACTGTGGTTGGCTACAGCTTTCATATTTCTGGTTTTTACTTAGTTAAGAACATCACAATAATTTATAGAGCTTTTGACACGTGAATGTTGATTAATCTTGCAAATTACCACTATCCAAATAAACAATATTCCTGCTGGAGAGGCAATAAAGAATGTTGATTTATTCTTAGATATCGAATGTAGAGTCAACTGTCAATTAACTATATTAATTACAGAGATAGAACACTAAAAATTCCCAGGTAATTTATAAGCATTACTTTTGACAAATAATTGAAATCTATCCTCTGTTATTTATTCCATAACAGAAAGCAAAATTGAATGAGTTGAATTACATGTTTGTAAATTTCTCTGTGCTAATGAAGAGAAAAAAAATGGGCAAAAGTCATTTAGCAGAAGGAAGGAGAAGAAGTCAATGGCCTGGATAATTTACAAACTTACAATCAGCTCTCAAACAATCATGAGTTCACTGACTCTCTTCTGGAAAGTGATATAAGGGAAAAGAGTATCGAGGTTAAATAATATAACTGGAAATTTCATTTTAGACGATATTTATTTCATAACTCTTGCTAACTTTATTAGTTGTCTTTGAAGTCAATTACATTAAACTTATATAAAAATTCAATAACAACTTTTTTCAAGGGAGGGCAATATAAGAAAAGAAATTTGACATAGGATGTCCTGCCCTTAAGTCCCAGCGAACACTAATGTGATATTTTACTTTAGACACTTCAAGTAAACTTAAACTATTGAACCTTCATTTGGTGTAAGTTCCTCTGATAATTACGAAGCAAAGGCACAAATAAATCATATTTTGAGAGAAATGTGTAGTTTGTTGTAGGGGGAAAAGACTTGTTTATAAATAATTCTAATACAAGTTGCTATAAAGCAATGTACTAAGGAACAATAATAATTATGAATTACTTCTCAGAAGGCAAACAGTCACTCCTTCCTGGAGAAAGTAGTATTTAAAATGCTCCTAATGGGAAGGATTCCAAAATTTAGGGATCATGAAGAGGGACAGTAAAAGGTAAATCAAGTTATGATAATAGAGTAATGGAGGAAGAAATTCTGAAGGCTTGATTAAGGGTTGTCATAAGTTTCAATAAACTACAGAAAATATGAAGTCAATGAATGAAATTAAAGTTGGAAGAAAAAACAAGAGTTGAAGCCAATTCATGCAGGGCTTGCAACATTGTGGACTTTAATGGCAGATAACTTGATAACCTGGGAAAAAGAGTTGCCTTTGAAGTGAGAACATGATTTCACCTTAGATTTGTACCTGATGAGCTGTGTAAGCAATGCAACTACTCTGTGTTTACATTTACTCATCTACAGGATTATAATAATACTTCTTGGATTAGCAGCAAGCCTGGAAACTCTACAAGTAAGGGATCTACAGCACTGTCTGCACCGGATAGGTATTGCCTGCTCTGCAAAATATAGGGAGTCATGATCTAGGATTACTATAGAAAAGTACAAGGGTATCACTGTCGGAAAGCGGTTTGGATAAACCAGCTTTAGAAATGGAGAGACCAGATGGAATATTAAACCAATACTCCTGAATTAGGTAAATGTGATTATGTGAATAGTGCAACTGATAGGGATGAAAAGAGCTTTGTAAATCAGAGGAACTTGAATCTGGAAGCATCAGTTGGGCAGCTTTTCACTAATCATTCAGAAGAAAGTTTGTAGAAGGGTACAAAAGTACCCTTTACCCCACTAAAAATTACATAGGTGCGTGATGTTTTCCTGGTACTGAAGAGCACTTCTGGAAAGAGCATCAAAATTCTTGAAGTTAAACTGGGGCTTCCAGACAACCTAAGTGGAAGAACAACAAAGGACATGAAGGATGTACATTGTTTTTACATTTATGAAAGAATGCATTGATATTTGTTTAAATAACCGGTGTGCAATAAAAAATAAAAATTTTAAAGATGCAAAAGTTTGTATTAACTGACTCCTCTTTCAAAAACTATGACTTGCTTAGGCACCAATAAAACCAGCCATAGTAGTTCATAGCAAAATCTGGGATTGATAACTATCTATTAATCAAATATTCATATGAAGTTACATAACAATAGACATAAATTTTACAATAGTTATGCTGATGCTGCTAACAATAACACCACCAATAATAATATAAAAATAATAAAAAGCCAGTATGTATTTATTACTCATGACATGATAGAAATTAAGAGGATAATGTTAATTTCCTCAGATTATAAGAGAGGAAATTCACTCCCAGAAAAGTTAAGTTGCACTGAATGGTCATGCTGGTAGAAAATGGCGTTATATTTTACCTTAAGTCCATTCTTAAAACCCCCCATTTCCTACCACTCGGAATGGAACAGAAGTTTCACACGCCATTTGCAGGTCTTGAGTGATGAAAAACCAGTCAAGATAGGGAGAATAGTTAAAAGATAACTTATTTGATTCTTATATGCATGTCTCTATGTCAGAGTCCTGGGCAATACCTACTATTTTAAATAGCTCAGGATATTTTATCACACTTTTTAAAGTTGTTCTCAGTCTAACCTTAGTAACTCTTATATCTTTGAATAAATGTATTAACCATTAATGAAACTGTATTGGAGATAAAATAAGAGGAAGAAAATAGGAAAGAGAAAAACCTGGGTAGCATTGGTTTTGTCATTTTTCATGCACAAATCAATTATAAGAAAAAAATATGTGATTCAAATCCCCACACAATACAGATAAAGAAGAAAATAAAATCAAACAAAATATAATAGCACTTTTTAAATAAAAGTTTTTCTAAATTTAGAAACATAGAAATATGAATGACATCAGATGTTTTTCTCTCAATTATTATATATTAGAGATAACTAAGCAACTTTTGCAGATGTTTTAGAGTTAAAACCTGTCACTAAAGATGTCTATATTGTCAGGATATCATTTGGGAAGCATGAGAGGGGTATCCCCATGTGTATAAGAGATCAAGAAGTAGAATGCTCATGTATTTATCCAGAAACAAAATACTGAAAGTTTATTAATGGTCCTTCAGAGATTGATGAAAATAATTAATTTAAGAACAGAAAAGCTACAATATATTTTAAAAGAACACGTTGACAGAATCATGGCCAACAGCAAAACACCAAGTCCAAATAATTGATAAAACATGAGTTAAAATTAAAGCAAATGTGAAAATATTATTTAAATATTCAGTATTCAAAGTTAAAGAATTTATTACAGTTTGGATCTGTAATAAATTTATTTTCAAAACTACAAAAATAGGTTGAATGATAAAGGAAGTATCAATTTTATCTTGTTATTGAGAAAGCATGTTCAATATTAAGATTTATTTGAAATAGACAAGTTTCTTTAAAAATATAATTTAGCAAAGTGAAACAAGAAGAGAGTCCTAATGTGAACAATTTATAACTATCAAAGAATTATTTACAGAGAGTAAAAGTGAGATGAACATGTCTTCAGAAATATATCTACAAAGCCATTTAGAAACAAACGCAGACAAGACTACATTGAAAAGGTGGGAAAATTTATAAGTCAGTTATAACTGTGCAATCAACTTTACGGTAACATTACAGTTCAGGAAAATTACAAGCCAATTTCATTAATAACCACAGGTGCAAATCCCTACACAAAATATTAACACATCAGATGCAAACATTTATAAAATGAAAGCTGTGATGTCACAAATTTGTATTTTCTTAGGAATAAAATATTAATTTAACATTTGAAAATTAATCAAGGTGTTTTATCACATTAGCAGAACAAGAGTAAACTTATTAAATCAACCCAATGGTGTCATAAAATCATTTGATGAAATCAATGTATATTTTATAGACAGTTACTAAACTGCAAATAGAAGTCAATGTGATAGAAGGTAACTACAAAAAACATAACTTATTGATAAACAACATGCTTCTAAATATTACATTTGTTAATAGAATTTTGAAAGCTTCCTGTCATATGCTACATGAGACAAGAGAATTCCTATTTTCACTATTTTCATTAAATATTTTAGGCAGTATAGTAAGGCAGGAAAAAATGGTATAACACATAAAAAGGAATAAATAGAAGTGTGTTTACCATAATATGATCATATACATTGCAAATATAAAAGAATATATATACATTATTAGAATATGTAAATTAAACTGTTATTTGTCATATCATTATATAAAACCATTTGTATATTTATAATCAGACACAATGGTGAGATAATACAATTATCAAAATTTTATGATTTACAAAAGCATTAGAAACATAAAGCACTTAGAAATATATCTAATAAAAGGCCATATTAATAAATGCAAAGATGTGATATATCCACAGGCCAGATTGTCAGTTTTCCTTGAATTGATCTATAGATTAAATTTGTTTCATTTAAAATCCCCAAATTGTACATCTGCATGTGAACTGGCAAGCTGACTCTAAATAGGGGAAAAGCAAGGGCCAAGAATGCAAGTACTCTTTAAGCAGAATAATAAAATTGAAGGACATATATTACTATGTGTCATAATTTATTATAAAGCTACAATAATTAAAACAGTATAGTGTAGATTGAATATAGATAAATATAAAAAATATAAAAATGGAACAAAACTGAGAGTCCAGACTCTATCTTCTTGATTTTTGGAAAGGTGGCATTGCAGAGTATTGATCCTTTCTGTTCAATCTAATACATTATCACAATTGGTTGGCCATATGAACAAAACATAAAAAGAAACCATGCCTTCCTTATGCCACTTCCCAGATAAATGTCAGGCAGATTGCAGTGTTAGAGTTTAGTTCTAAAATGTAAAAACTAGACTCTCTCCAGAAAATAATATAGGAGAATGTCTTTATGATCTTTTGGTGAGCAGTTTTCTTAAACATAACAGAAAAATACTGACTGTAAAGGAAAACCTTGGTAAATTGTTTCACATTAGATATAAGAACTCTGTTTATCAAAAGAGTTTGAATAGCTACTGAGTGTGAATAGCTAACCAGTGAGGTTACTTGCAATACATGTCACCAAGAAATAGTTTATATCAAGAATATATAAGGAATTTCTACAAGAAGATGTAAATAACCCAAAAGAAATATTGTCTTTCAATTTAAACTGGACATTCACAAACAGAGATGGCTAATAGATAAAGGAGAAGTTTCTCAGCTTCTTTCATGAAAATAAAAAATAAGAACATAAAAAGGTAACACGTGTCATGATAGATATAGCTAATAGCTGAATATTTAAATGTCTCTGGAAGTGATCTACCATCTTAAACATTTTAGGATTTTATATCCAATTGTAACCTTTGAACTTAGCTTTCTAGTTGTGCTAAATTTGGGAAGAAGAAGAAACAGATTAAAAATAAACTGTTCAAATCAATGGAGATGCTCCTGAGATGCATAACTAGTCATTCCATGATTAAGACTGTTACCAGACTTGATTCTACAAAGAAATTTAAGTGATACTCACCTGCTTCAAACTGAAATATTATTCTTACTTAGAAACACTGCCACATTGTTGAGTAACATGGCCAAACTCCGAATAACAATAAATATATTCCATTAAGTTCATTTTTTTCTCTAGGGTTTATTTTGATACATTTCTTTCATGGGTAAGATATTAAGTCATGTTTGGTCACTAGCAGTTTAGCAAGGATTTGTTAGAATATTGTATTAGTTTCCTGTGGTTGCTGTAACAAATTGCCACACCTGATCGATTAAAACAACAGAAATTTATTATCTCACAGTTCTGGAAGCCAGAAGTATGAAATTAGATGTCAGCAGAGCCCACACTTTCTTGTGGCTAAATTACTTTTGATCTCTGCCTCCATTTGTGGATAGTGTTGAATCTCATTCTTCTTCTCACTTATAAGACACTTGCCATGGCAAATGTCCACCCAAGTAATCCAGGATAATGTCTCCATGTCAAGATGTTTAATTTAATCTCATCTACAAAGATAATTTTCCTTATCAAATAAGATTTACAGGTGCCAGGGTATAGGACCTGATACCTTTGAAAAATCATTATTCAGCCATGTACAACTATTAAAAAGAGTTTCAGCCTGATGGGAGGAAGTAGAATATAAGCAGCTGCATTTGATAGGAGAAATGAGGCAATGGTTCAAAGAGCAGAATATCTCTTGATGGGGGTCATAATTGGAGCAGAATTAAGGCAGTGAACATGAGGATTAGGGCAAAGTAAAGAAAAAATCCTGAAATGATGTCTGTGATAATAGTGTTGCACTAATGTAGCTGTTAATGGAAGCTAGACACTATCTTTGAAACCAGAAGATCAGGGTTGTTCTAAGTTTTTTGTCTGTGGAAGAAATTGGAAAAAAAAGAAAAACCACACTGTTCTGATCATAATTCTTCCACACTTTCCCTGCTTCCCGTGAACAGGTAGAAATATAGAGTAGGTTTAGGTAGTTGACATACCTCTTAGAACTAACTACTAGATAATATAGAATAATTAAAAAATTGATAATTGAGGGATTCTAAATCTGGCTCTGGGCCTATAATATATTACACGCATGGTAGGAATTATTTCCCTGCAAAGATCTGATTTTAGTTTACTGCTTTATTTGTGAATTCACTCAGCTTTTATTTGCATCGATATTTTTTGTATAACATTATAAATTGGATATCTCTAGCCCAACAGAGCTAACTTCCTTCAGTATTATAATAAGAGTGTTTAATGCACATAGAGTCTTTATGAAAAAGGTGAATATATAATGTATACAACCTAGAATCACTACTCTCATGAAACACACAAAATAATTTTCTTTCAATCCTGGGGCCATCTGCTTGGGTTTTCTACTTATTGTACAATAAAGTTTCAAGAGAAGACTACTAAAAAATAGTAGTCTTTGAGGAGACTACTGTCACTTGGGCTATCAGCGCTGGGCAATTTGAAACCCAACAATTTTCTTTTTGTTGTTGCTATTCTTTGGATGAATAGTTTGTCTTATTTCCTCTTAATGGTTGTGATACAACTGTCATCAACCCAGCCTTCCAGTATTCTGACCTGCTGTGCAATGAAAAAAAGATGAGTCAGACTTCACAGAGTTATAGAGTTTGAGACAGGGGTGATGATTACTACAGTTCTCATTTGGTTGCTAAGATATATAACAGGAGAAAATATGGTATTTCCTTAGTACTTAAATGTACTTTAGAACGACAACCAGGACCTATGTAATTTACTAGAGTCAACTTTCCAAGCATAATGATATCAGTCTTTTAAATTTATGAGACAATTTATGATAATAGTATTTCTTTTAAAGCAGCTGAACAGTAAAATATGAATGATAAAATGAGATTCATACTTTTAAAGTATATTTATTCAGTACCTTTTGCCAGAGTGTCTCGGAAACCTCCCAACTAGTCTTTGTGTCCATAATTTTCTACTTATCATGTATATCAATCATTTTGCTCTCAGAGAAATGTTTCTAAGCCTACATACTTATGTCCCAAATGCAAAATTAAACATTGATTTATTCATTCAACAAATTATTGAGTGAATAAAAAGAATAAAGGTACAGTCCTTAAAGGTGCTCAACATTATGACTTATGTACATAGAAAATATGTTTAAATAATTACAAAGCAAATTGTAAGTAAAGGCACAGTGAGAAAGGTAAAAATAAATTCTAAGAAGTTTAGAAGAGAGAGAGATTATTTCTTAATGTGAGGAAAAAGGTGTGAATCTGGAAGAGGTAATTCTTGAGCTTGGACGTGATTTCTGGGCTTATTTGCAGACAAAGGAGGTACAGAGAATAGTTAAGAAATTTAAACTTAATTATTTAGATGACTTTTTTTTTTTTTTTTTTTTTTTTTTT
>NW_016804554.1:601032-617705 GCF_001698545.2 Rhinopithecus bieti | reverse complement strand
CTTGTGATCCGCCCGTCTCGGCCTCCCAAAGTGCTGGGATTACTAGATGATTTTTAATAACTGGTCTGTTTTAAGTGGAAGACTTCCACGATGTTTACTTTTCTAATAGAATAGCATTTTTGAAAGTATGACAAGTAGCCATGTCAGCATGGTATGAAGAAAGAGCAATGAAATAAATAAGCTGTTACAATGATGGGTATATATGTTAAGGAATTATTCATTAAAGTGGATAGGAATTGGTTTTTAAAAAGTAGAGCAAACAAAACTTGTGAGCAGTTATAATTTTATTTGGAATGGTGAAAATGAGAGCTGAAGACTAAGCAATTTTCTCTCTTAGATTTGATGGATGGTGATGACATTATCTAACAAAGAAAATTAAAAAAGAGAAAGTTGTGACAGAACAAGAGCTGAGAGTTCTAAAACTTTTAACTAATTTGGTATCCTTTGAAATATATATTCTTTAAATGCTTTTTTCATCTTTTAATTAGAGAAGACTTTGAATGCCGGTTTGAGAAGAAGTGAAAAAGGAAGATTTCTTGTGGTACAGACTTAACTTGTGCATCCTAGTCAGTAAAATGAGTTTTGTAGCTAGATGGATCCATTCATTATAGGAAACAGCTTAACAAATATCAGTAACTATTGAAACATGTATCTTTGAGGGCAATCTTTTCCCAACCCTCTTATGCAATACCACTTTCAATCACATAGAGTTCTGGAAATTCAATATTATCTATCTTGTTATATTTACAGTGATATTTTGACTTTCCCATAGGTTGGAAATTGGCTTCCTGGCAGCTACTGAGCACCCTTGACATTTAAAAGAGATTTAGTTAAGAAATAACATATTTTGTTTGGCTTATTTGTGTTTAGGGACTTGGTGGTGGGCACAATGCACGTCTGGAATGTAAAAGAGCCTACAGCAGGAAATATCACTTTAAAAGCTATAGTGATATTGATAGTTAAAATCATGTTAATTGATGTCTTCTTGGTAAGGAAAGAAAAATATAGAGAATCATGAGATTAAAAGCACTTGAGCACTTTGGAACACCAAGATTTAAAGAAGGAATGAGGAAGAGCAATTGGGGAATAAAACAGAAAAAAAAAAAAAAAAAAAAAAAAAAAAAAAAAACTAGTCAGAATTGTAGAAGAGATTAGAAACATTGTGTATGGAATGACAGGAATGACAGGAAAAGATGAAATTTTCAAGAAGGTGATGGTGAATAGTGTGGGAAAGTGAAAAGAAATATTTGGATGAAGGCAAAGAAGGTGCCAACAATCTAATACTTGGAAAGTCTTTGGTGAGAAATTGTAATAGAACTGTTTAAGACATATTGGAAGAATTGAAGAGACATAATGAACAGAGATCAATTGGTGGAGTCTTCTCTTTCAAAGTTTGGGAATGAATAAAAAATATAGATTTTTTTCTGAGAGAGAGAATTTCCAATGTCTAATTAAATAATGTACTTTGATAAGGGGTATAGTTATAAAATCAGGAGAAGGAATCAAAAGAGAAGGAGTGATTGATTAAGGATATAAGAAATCGATAGGAACATTAATGGTCTAAAGTTCCCAAAGAGGCAATATAATTGTTTATGGGAGTAGGGAAGTGGACACCAAGAATACAGGAAACAAAGAAAAAAAAAAAAAAAAGGAAAGTCTGCATCGAGAAAATAGGAAGACTAACATAGCAGGCCAGTTGGACATTAACAAATTGAGCTGATTGTGGTAACATTTGTAGCTACTACTGTGTGTTAAAAAAAGAAAAAAAATAGTTACCTAAGTAGGAATGAGTTAATTAAATTCTCATTAGTATTGATGATAAGATAATATCACATATGGTAGCTTAGATGAGAGATTAAGTGATATCCTAAGTGCTAGTATCTGAATGTGTTCCCCAAAATTCATATATTGAAACTTAATAAGCAATGTAATAGTAATAAGAGATGGGGCCTGTAGGCAGTGATTAAGTCATGAAGGGGCAGCCCTCATGGAAGGGACTAGGGTGTTTATAAAAGACCTTCAGTAAAAGTGTTAACCTTTCTGTATCCCTTCCCTCATGTGAGGACACAGCGTTTATCCCCTCTGGAAGATGTGGCATCAAGGCACCCTCTTGGAAGCAGAAGACTGTGTCTTCACCAGACACCAAACTTGCTGACAGCTTGATCTTGGACTTTCCACCCTCCAGAATTATAAGAAATACATTTATATTGTGCATGAATTACACCGTCTCAGGTATTTTGTTATAGCAGCACAAACAGACTAGACACTAGGTTTCAACATTATTGGTTTCAGGAATTTTTGTTGTTGATGTATCAAAAATTATCACAGCTTAACATGTTTCTCTGACGAAATCGACTTAGGTGGCCAGGGTTTTAAAGTATAGAAAATTATATTATGCTAGGGTAAGTACATTGGTATAGATTGTGTTTGTTTGCTCTGCTTTGTGTAGAAATCAGTTGAATAAAAATCAAGAAGTGTTTTTTTTAATCTCAGTATTAAGATAAAAGTTCTAAGTTACTCTGATTGGGACTTCAAGTTTATTGATTCACACAGAAGTCATATAAAGCCTTGGATTTTGGTAAATTATTACTTAAAGACATTTTTAGCAATTGATTCTTTCCTTAAGACTCTTGAAGCACTCAACTTACACTTTCATGTTAACATGATTCATTTCATACTAGTATTTGATTAAATGATCCAATATTTATGTAAAATTGGGTTTTGCAGTAATACATGAAAATTTCATAAGCCCTTTGGACTAAAATAACTGACTCCAACTTATAAATGCAGATATGCCTAAGTTACTGGGTCCTCTAATTATGAGCTACCCATATGCATACTCACAAAACACACAAATGGCCACAATCAATAACAAATCAGCAACTCATTGTGCCAAAGTTCTTTTGGGTGTATCACAAAGCATAAACAAGTTAAAATGGGATGCTGAACATCATTTGTAGGTTATTCAAATGTATTACTTATTTGTTCTTTGCTTCTCTGCTTCTACATTTAATCTATCTTGTTATCCATGTTCTCAAGATCTCTTGAGAACTCTTTCCAGAGAGCTTATTAACATATTTTCCATTAAATATAAAATTCGTATAGGTACAGGAAGTCCATGACCTCCTTTTAAAATAATTTTCTTTCTTACCACACTGCTTACATTTCCAGGGCTGTGTATTGCCTTTTTTCTTAAGACATGACATATCCCAGAGTCTAGGATAAGTTTTATCTTTTTGGTATTGGAACCAGTGAACAGACAATCACAAGATGGGGCATTATACATATTGTAAAGAATGTTGATGCTATTTTATTTCACTTTAATTCCAAAACAGTTCATTTGGGAAGTGTGGAAATGAACTGCAAAGTTTCCTAAAATAACATTTTCACAACTTCAATTAATTAGAAGTGTTTAACTTGAAGCCATTGATTTTTGCCATTGAGCATTTTTTTCATTTATCCATTTGCTATAGACATATTACCATTTCATGATATTTTATGTAATGCTTTGCCATCAGACTTAGACCAATTTGTTATGAATATCTACAAGGTTTTCCCAGTCAGATAATAGTTATTGGCAATAATTAGATGAGCGTTGGCTATTTCTCTACACCCTTATTTTCAGATTGTAATTAAGACTGAGACCAAATTCTTCCACATATATAAATCTTCATTACTGAGCAGGCAGAAGAGAGTCACACAAACTATTTTGTTGAATAACTTTAGTGAAGTTTTCAGCTTTCTGTTGTTTGAGATGTTGAATCACAACTTACATGACAGGTTTATTCAAAGCATATATAAAAAATTCTAAAATCAACATTCTTTTAAGTTAATGTCCAACAATTACAACTTTCAAGTGCATGAATGGGTACAGTAATTAAACCTAGAGTGTTTTTATGATTTCAATAATTCACTTTAAAGTAATTCAACATAAGCAAATATGATATATTACACTTAATTTTCATTTCCAGATGCGGTCAGTTATCCTAACCCATATTCCATGAGTGATCAGCTTACTGTGTTTCATTGGAGGTAACTTCAAGAGATACTGTTGTCTATAACAAAATTTTGTGCTTTTTACATTAGAACAGTGAATGTCAAAATTGATTTTATTGTTGGAAATAGTGGCCTATTAACAATTATCTTAACGATTGGACTGTTAACTAGCATAGTAAATTGGAATAGATAGTTAGAGGTACTCAAGATATGCAAATTAGATATTCCCTAAATTTTTATGATCAAGTTGTAAGAACTCTGTGGATCTAGGACCTGAAGCTTGATTCCCAAATATGCTTGTGCCACTGTTTATTTAGGAGGATTTCTGACTTCCTGATGCCTCTTATACAGTGTAACAGAGTTCTGCCTTTGGAATGTTGTCATATCTGACTCTAGGGAACCTTTCATGCAAAGATTTGATCAGAGAACATAAAAGGATAGAGAGCTGGAAAATAATGTACCTGACAGAATAGGTTCTATAAATTGTTTGTGCCTGCTTTCTGATGAATGATTGCTTAATAAATGTTTATATGTGTGGCAAAATTTGGTTTAAGGCATGCTTTTATTGTAGCATAGTTGAGAAGTTGTGATGAAATAGCTAAATCTCTGCCCTCCGCAAAGTTCTCTAGTGTATGCATGTATTAGGCATTTCAGGTTAGCCTATGTCAGTTTGCTATGAGGATCCTTCTTCTTTCGCAAAGATGGGAAGTGTTTCTAAAATATGTCAGCTAATCCATTTTGTTGACCACCACTATACGGCCTAGTGAAAACCCATTTATTTAGGCCACTCTGTTAATCAGCAAATCCTCTGGTGCTGATAGAAACTAAAGCTCTTCTTGTAGCTACCTAAAGATTTTCTGATAAGAATAATAACTGACAGTCTTTATTGTGTGAATTCCTGATTGATGCAACTTACTGCACATAGAATTCAATGTAAATATATACATAATATATGCATAGCATCATACTACTTATGCTGAAATATTCAAAGTGAATTATATATATCTTGACAATCTTTGACTTTTAAGTAAGATTTTCATAGACAGTATAACCTCACATGAATACAGGAAATTATAGATAAACCTAAATGGCTTCCTAGGTATTTTCTTTTTGTAGATTTGGTACTGAGAGGGTTTGATAGCATCAGTAGACACTATCTACTAATAGTGCTTTTCAATGGGGATGGTCTCATTCTCTCAGTAGGCATTTGGACATATTGGGGAGGGAACTTTTACAGGTATCAAAATGATTCTCATAACGATTGAAGAATGCTACTGGGAGGCTATATTCCATAATATATGAGGTTTAACATCCAAGAAATACAAAAAACCATCCCCCCCAAAGTTTCAATTGCATTTCTATTGGAGAGCACTGCCAGCCTAAGCAATATCATTTTTCTCATACTTCTATTATATCATGAATTTGGCACATTGTAATTACCATTTCCTCTTTCTGTATCTCCACTCATCTGGAAAATTTAAGTGTGGACTGCCATTTTGGATTTTAGTGTATTATAATTACTATTTCTTGTGTCTATATTTCCACTCATCTAGATAATCTGAGGGTCTGTCAACTTAATCTTCATTTGTTAAGAATTCTTACAGTGTTTGGCAAACAAAAGGTTTTCAATAAGTGTTTAAAGTTGAATAAACAGCATGTATATGCTACACAGTGGCTTTGTGTCCTTTAGGAAATGCTAAAGTTTGCTTCCCGAAGCTGACTTAAACATTTTCAGGGATTTGATATCAGCAATATATAATTTTAAATAGTTAAAGATAAATAAATAAGGTTGAATTGATTTTTCCTACAACTGGTAGGAATTTTCTAGTTGGTGGAGTTTTAAACAAGGGTGGAGAAACACAGTAAAGGTGCTCTCTAATTTGGTCTTCCTAGATAAATTAGAATCAGATGTCCCTAAAGATAACTCAGGTTTTTACTATTTGTTCCTCTAATGTTAATGTTGAACAAGTTTCAGCACAAACTGGAAAGCTACATCTCCACCTCCACTTTCTAGAGCAATACTTTTCTGAGTTTATTTTTTTCATGGCTGTCAAAAATGTAGGGCTTCAATGCTATTTTTTGGTAGAAATTATATTTGAAAACTATGACACATGTTGAGACATATACTGTTGTCTTATGAAGCATCATAATGCCCTCTAAATGTTTCATAATTCCATCAGAATATTCAAATTTCATTTTGTATTTTGTGTACAGAATTTTGTTCTTTGAATATTCAATAAAATATCCAAGTTCACATAAACCTTTTCATGAAAATCTTATGGAACCTCAACAGTCTCCAAGACTGTGGACTATAAATCACACTAATATCTTGCTAACATACTGGAGGAGACAAAGCACACCACTACTAGATTGAATTTTACTGCTTCCTTTGGGTCATTTGGGATTTCTCTTTTAGTGCACAATGTTGAGGTGGAAATTGGCATTCTTTTCCACTTTTATATTGAGCTTGTTTATGTGTGTATATTTCTTTTCAAAACTTTTGATTTCCATCTACTGTGTAAAATCAATGAAATAAAACAGAGGTTTTTAAAACTAAAACACTATACAGGCTGATAATAATTGATTCAACAATCGTTTCATTGGGCTAACTAGATTTTACTTAACCTGCAGCACTTCAGCAGATTCAGGGGTAAAGAGCTGGTTTTAGGAACCCATCTATTACATCATTAGTCTATGATGATAGGCTATCTGGAGCTTAGGATAAGCACAAGTGAAATGATATAATTTCAGGAATGGGAATATTGTACAGATTGAGAGAATGTTAGGAGGTTTGCATCACAGTGTTGAATTGAAGCAGGAGAGTGTATCATTTAAAGAATGTCTCTGCAGGGCAAGCGTATACCTATATTTGATTTAATACTTTGGAATTTGCATGACGATAGTATGCTTACAACTTTCTGTTATCTCACTACCATTAATACAGAGAAGAGTAGCTTTGAACATAACTTAAGTTATGAATAGTTTTTTAAATAAAACTGCTAGAAGCTGGGCCAGAAGATCATTGAATTTCAAATTCTCCCTCTGCATTCATAATTTCAAGTTCACGTTCACAATATTAGAATGTATAGCTGTTTGAATTGTTTGTTCTGCAAGTAACACGATGGCAACAAACAGCAAGTAGCTTCATTTTTTATCTAGTTGAAAATCTCCAGTCATGTTTATTCTAAGACTGGGTCAAATAAATATGACCTTACTAGCAGTGAGTAAAATTAGCAAAGAAAACATGTAGAATATGTTTAGCGGGAGTGCCTTCTTAGATAGGACATGAAAAGTTGTTTTATTTCTTGATATCATTACAAAACCACACACTGATCTGCCATCACCACAAAGAAATTCTGCTTTAAAATTTTTTTGAGTTAACTCTCTTGACCAATTTATAATATGTCACTTATTTTATTTTTCACTAGAACTGGTTCATAAAATAAAGACAAATCTCATATATTCTTGTCAAAGTCACCATGAACTCCCACACCAAACATACAGTCAGACATCCCTGTAAACAATAGTCACAGTTTGACCTTGAGTTTAGTTTGGTATATATTAAATACATTGTTTTACTTTTAATTTACAAAGGCAATACAAACCCCTCAATCAAAAACCTATGACTGGTTTAGTTTAGATTCACAATATTATTTTGTTGGTGAGAAGGGAATATACAATATCTAAGTGATATTGGCATGGCATTTTGGATATTGTTTTCACGAAGTTAACACCGGTGTGCAAGGAACTGGTGAAGTGAGACTGCCAAATCATGACTTATCAATTCTAGAATAACTGTCAGATACCTACAACATTCAGTTACTGCCGTGATTTGGATAGAACTAGAACTGATATGGAGACTGCTTGAAGGCTACCAATAGCCAAATTCATTGAATCCCCTTTCTGTTCTACCTTTGAAAGCCAATACAGTCATAGTAGAATTTGTTGGTACAGTTTCTTTTTAGTAAGTACAATACATTTATTTGTTTTCTCTTTTCATGATCTACTACTAATATTATCTACTACTGAAAGGAAGAAAAGTACAATTTTAAACTTTATGAAAATTTTAACTTCCTTTGCTTTTAGTTACCCACATCTTAATATTTCTTTTAAAATTTGTTGAATAAAATATTTATCTCACTGATAAGAGATCTTTCTAATTTGTTCTACTCTAATGATTGAATTCATTTAATTTCTAAAATTTTATTTTATTTATTTAAATGCAATATATTTTTCTTGTTAAATATTACTATTTCGATCATCTGCAAGGACCTAGTGGCATGGAAGTTTGAATTGGGTAGAGTCTGAGACAAAATAAAGGGTTGGGGCCTATGAATCACTTGAGAGGGCATACCCGGGTCTAATTATATTTAAATTCCCGAGTATTTCCAACTGCATGTTTGTAAAACGAAATGTTTTTGTGGACTTCTAGGTTACAAACCTATCCAGCTTGCCACTGTACTGAATATTATAGGCAATTACAATACAATGCTAAGTATTTGTGTATCTAAACATAGAAAAGGTATAGTACAAATACAGTATACAAAACAAAACAAAAAACAAAACAAAACAAAAAAAACAAAAGATGCACTTGTGTAGAGCACTTAACACAAGTGGAGCTTCCAGGACTGAATATTCTCTGGGTGAGTCAGTGAGTAAGCGGTGGGTGAATGCAAAGGCCTAGGACGTTATGGTACACTACTACAGACTTCATAAACACTGTAAACTTAGGATACACTAAATGTATTAAAAACATTTTTTGTTCAATAATAATTTAACTTGGCATACTGTAACATTTTCACTTTATTAACCATAAATTTTTAAACTTTTGATTCTTGTAATAACATTTAGCTTAAACCACACATTGCACAACGGTACAAAAATATTTTATTTTTAATATCTTCTTCTATGAGCTTATTTGTATTTAAGTTTATACTGTTTCACTTTTCCAGCTTTTAGTCAAACACTAAGACACACACACACATATTAGCCAAGGCCTACACTACACAGAATCAAGGTCATCAATATTGTTGTCTTCCACTTTCACATTTTGTTCCACTTAAAGGTTGTGAGGGGCAATAAACCATGGAGTTGTCATCTCCTATGATATCAATGCCTTCTTCTGGAATACCTTCTGAAGTACCTGTCTGAGGTTGTTTTACAGTTAACTTAAAAAAAAAGTATAAGCAGAAGGCGTACACTTTAAAATGAAAATAAAAATTATAGTATAGTATATAAATACATAAACCAGTAACACAGTCTTTTATCATGACCAGGAAATATGTTATGTACATAACTGAAAGTACTATACTTTTATATGACTGGCAGCACAGTAGATTTGTTTACATCAGTATCACAACAAACACATGTTGCACTACAATGTCATGATGGCTATGACATCACTAGGAAATAGAAAATTTTCAGCTCCATTATTATCGTATGGGACCATCATTATATATGTAGTCTGTTGTTTACTGCAATGTCATTATGCAGTATGTGACTATATTTTCTTGAGGATTTTTGCATCTGTATTTATCAGGGATTTGACCTGTAGTTTTCTTCTGTTATGATATTTTTGGCTTTCAGGGCTCCCAATTTCCTCCTCTTCAGCATGTGTGTCATCCCTCCGTCTGCTCCCAATGCCTTCCCTCTGAAGATTGGCTAGGAATGTACCAGTCTACAGTCCTCCTGGTCCCTCAGTGGGAGCTGTTCCTCCTGGCTCCATCTAGTCATCCATCTTGGAGTAAAACTCAGCCATCTCTCCATGTATTTATAGACTGGCTTCGTACATGGAAATAGCTTTACCAATCAACCTGGCTAGAGATTCTATGGGCCTCTCAAACCTTTTCTGTGAATGTGTCTTCTCTGGAATTGTGTGTGTAGATTTATAATTAGAACTACTTACTGTTTGTATTTCTGTCAGTAACATCTTTTGCATCTACTCTTTTTCATCTTCTTTGCATTAGATACAACATTAACATGTCTGAACATTACGGTAAACAACTTAATTCTACATATGCATTCATGATGAGAAAAAAATAATCATTTTAAGTGAACAATTCAACATTTTGAAGATTGACATTGTTTTACATGATTTCTTTTCTCAGTTAATGATGCTTATATCTACCTATTTCCCGAACTGAAAACATCCCCAAAACATCTTTAGTTCATATCACTTATTCCTTTGGTTAATCAATCACTGAAACATGTTGATTAGAGCTCCGAAGATTCCTTTGGAAATTTCACCACATCATTCCCACTGTGATTCTCTTTTTGCATAATCCAATATCTACTATTAACACAAACTCCTGTTCCTAAAACTCAAATGTTATTGGTGTAATCATCTGCTAATCTTTTTCTCTGTCTCTCTCCCCCCTCTCTCACACACACACCCACCCACACACACACACACACACATACAAACACACACAACCCTTTACCTTTTCCACCCCTTTACTTATGGTAATACCACACTAGTATGTCCAAAATCATTAGAATGATACATAAGACCCCTTTTCAATATTTTAACTTAATCTTATAGCTTTGCATTTTCCATTAAGACACATGATTTGCTCTTAAAACATGCTATAGTCTCTATTACCTTGTGGCTCCCGATTTCTTTCACACCTCTTTGCCATTGAATCTACTATTGAAACAACCTTTGCAAAAAATATAGCTGTGAGAAAATTATGACAGTGAAAGAGATCTGACCTAACCAACTCCATCTTGCCTATAACCTTCAAATTGTCCTTGGTCATTCCTAGGAGTGGGCGAAGCTAATTTTGTGAGAAATTTAGTTTATAGTTTAAATGACAATAGCCATTCACAAAGCTAAACTGACTTTTAAAGTTAATAAAAGCCCCAAGTTTAGGATTACAAAAGGGGCCTGAATTCTGGTAAGTTGTAGGCATAGTTAAATGATTACCAGATGATTATCAGACATTGTTCCAGATGTCACAATATTTGTAACTTCCCCAATTATTCCTGTAAATATCACTATTGTAGAAGCTAAGATTGGTCTTTTGAGATGTCTTTTCAGACTTCTGAATTTCTGTTGACTGGCTGACTCCACCTGGACCTGCGACTCATAACTCATCTGGCCCCATGGCCCCCACCCAGAAACACACTCAGTGCATGAGAATTATTTTCCACAACCCTGTAATTGCATCCCCAACCAATCAGCATACCCATTCCCTAGCCCGCTGACCACCAAACTATCCTTGAAAACTCCTAGCCTCCAAATTCTTGGGGAGGCTGATATGAGTAGAAGGAAACATCGGTCTCCCATTGAGGTGGCTCTCTGTGTGTTAAACTCTCTCTATTGCAATTCCCTTGTCTTGATAAGTTGGCTTCATCTGGGCAGTGGGCAAGAAAAAGAACCCACTTGGCAGTTACACTATTCTGTCTGATTAAAATTTCCTACTTGGGTTAAGTCTGCCACATCTCAGTCTGATTTGTATATTTAAATAAAACTTGGACCCATTTTCTCTCTCTCTTTCTCATTTCTATCTCTATCTAACTCTAAAACATATTGTTTTAAAATTTTCTAGATTTCTTATATTTTCTATATATGGAAAAATATGTTTTCTATTTTCTATTCTCTTGATTATGTATTCAAGTTACAGGGGAAATTTAGGCATTCTTTTGTAATGTTAAGATGTATTTCTATATAGCTAATAAGAATATTAAAATATGTAACAAAATACAGAAAATAGAAAATGCCTTTAATTCTACGAAAAAATCTCAAAAGATAGTTGAAATGTTCATATATCCTTTTGAGTAGTGCACTTCACACATACACACACACAAATTAAGAACATGTAATATAATTTTTAAAAGCCATTGAATATTGCTGTGTTTGGAGCATTCGTTGTTTAAGAGTGGCATTTGAGATTTGTATTCTTGAATAATGATTTTATCAATGATCTGATATTATATAACAATTATTCATGACATAAGGCAGTTGAAATTAATTCACTAGAAAAATAATAGCCTACACTTTTGCTTCTCCATTAAAATCCATGATTTTTATGTTTGTCTTTCAGATAAAAAATTTATTTAGAGATGTAGGAAAGGCACAAAATGTTTTCTTAGGTAGCATATAGTACAGTGCAGCATCTGAGAAAAGGAGCAGCTACACTCTCACAAAAATTGCATTCTATTATTTACAAATATATAGTTACAGAGATTGTCATATCTATCAAGTAGATATTGTAGACAGGGAATGCTCTTCTTTCATGTCCTTCTATTTGCCTTTCTTTATTTCCATAAGCATTTGTTAGACATCTTCTATGTAACATCTTCATGGAAATTATCACCACTTTTGTATTTTTCAACTCCTGAATTAGCATATGTTTCATCATAATTGGTTGAGTTATTTTTGCTATGTCAAACATTTATCTATTAAGTCTAAATGTTTACCAGAGCACAAATTGTCCATACATATATGTCCCAAGTCAATTTTATATCTTCAGATATTAAAGAAATAAAAATCCAACAAAATAAAACAAATAAATACAAATAAGCAGAATTAGAAAAGGGTATAATGATAACAGATTCATTAATTGTTAGGAACTGAAAATGCACTAGAAAAATATGATATTCTATATCTAGATTATAATAATTATTTTTTGTCATTGACTTTCCAAATCTTACTAGAAGTTTTCTATCTCTTACCTTAATATTTGGTAAATGGAAAATCACTCTAGATTGAAATTTGTGTGATACAGATCACATGTAATTTATATAGGTTCGACATGCCATAGAAATTCTCATTTTCCTTTTCAGTTTAAAATACTATAAATTAGAACATTTTGTGCATTGAATAGAAAATAAAACTGAAACTATATTTATGCCTTGAAGTTTGTCTCTTCAAAGCAAAGTGATAAATTTTCATCTGATTTTGGTATACTGTTATTGCAAAAAGTTCCTTTTTCTGATTTTAATCACCTATTACCCAACACCAGCCCTATTAACTTGCAAATAAGTATGCTGTCTTCAGTCACAAATGTGAAGGATTGCTGGATGGAGGTTGTGCAATACAGAAAAGAATGAAGATGCAAAGTAAATATTATGGCAATATTCATTGGTAAGCAAGGAAAAATATAATGTTTGATTTATTGCAAGGTTTTATTCTGACCAAGATTTTACTTTGTTTGATATTGTTACCATACTCACGATAAGCTTTTCCATAGTAATACAAACTTGTGTGAGTATAGTATATCTCTTTTGTCCCTAAGATTGACTTCTCCTTCAGTTCATTAACTATATGAACTACATCAATGGGCTGCTGTTAACAGTCTGTTTTTGGTTTGGGTTGACTAACAAGAGGAACCAGCAGGAGACAGGGGACAGGGAAGGGAATGTGAAAACTGGATTTGACGTAATTATTTATCTGGCTATATTCCTCATAGGTCATATTTGTTCTTTCTGTTTTCTCTATCAGCCATAGTTTGTGTCAGGTACGTTTTTCCATACAACTACTCTATTTGCCTGGATATTGTGAAGGCTTCTTGTTCTTACCATCCTCTGTTGTACTACTATCTTTTTTAGGTTTCCTTAATCCCTCCGCACAAATAGTTTTACGCCGAACCCCTCAAAGCACGCAGTTTCCATGCACCATCTGTTTGTGGCCCGGAACCTAATTTATACAGTGAAAGAGAACAATGTTTATATTGCTTCTGAAAAAAAATCTATTTATAAATTTGAAGAATTAGTAGACTACTTACAATCATTCTATAAGTTATTTTAATACTTAATATAAGAAACAATGTACAAAATGGATTTCTTTTGTCCTTTTGAATCTATTAAAACAAAGCAACTCTAAGGGGAACTACTAGAGAGCTGTGTTAGCATATATTTCACACATGTGTGCACACACACCTACCCATTCACATATATATCTCTGAAACTTTAATTCTGTAACTTAATAGCAATTAAGGTATTTCTATTTTGCGTTCACATTTTTAAAAACTAGACAACCCCTATGTGAAACCCAAAGTATACTTATTCCTCTGTCAAACTGAGAATAATCCATTGTTTTACTCTAAAAGATTGAGGTAAAAAGCAACATATTATTTGAGAAAAAAATGAAACGTAACAGAGAAATTAAATTTATCTCTGCTTTTCATGCCTTTCAAGTCTAGCTCCCTAGTTTACTTCCCACACAGCTGCATCTAGTAAATTGGCAAGACATTTTGGTAACTGAGGCAATGGCAGCCTTTAAATCCAATAATTTAAGATCTCATTCAAACAAAATAAATAAATAAGAAAGGAACAAATGCAATTACATAAAAATCACACTGTCATTATAACTAAAAAAAAAAAAATCTAAATTTTATATTATCTGTGGTAAGAAAAAAATCAAGCAAACAGAAATATTCAAGAACACCAACAGACTCCAACAAGCTACCTCCATGGAACAGGGGAGAGGGCAACTAGCAGAGTCTAAAATTAATGCTGAACCATCAGACAAGAATGGAAGATTATTCAACATGTGAAAATAAAGATCACAGGATTAGAATTGATAAGATATAAGGGCATGTAGGATGAAAAGGCAGTCTCCTAGGAGTGGAGAAACACAGTGAAATGAATTGATGGAAATGGAAAAACATTCTTCTGGAAGTGGAAAAAAACAAGATTTTCAGGGCAAAAGAAAATTTAAAAAATTAAAAGCATGCAACCTGGTCCCCACTTCCTCACTCCTCCTAAGAAAAATCTAATACAGAATTATACTTTGTTACAGAGACATAAGTGAGTGATTTTTGAACCAAGATCAAGTGAGTGAATTTTGAACTAAGATCCTTATAAAACAACAGATTGTCAGTCTTGTCAATAAAGATTCAGAATATCAAACAATCTTCTCTGAAAATGGTGACAAAGCTAAAATGAAAAATATAAAGTTATACGATTTAGCTGGCAAAAGCCCTCTCCCCAACCCCCGAAAAAACATGACACTTGGTCAAGCAGAAGAAAATTGAAATATATAAATTGAATTGCAAATCTTAAACCAAGTGTTTATGGATCTGAAAAATCATCTTGAATCAGAAATCAAAAATCTAAAATATATTGTTAATAACAGGAAGAAATAAAACAAAATTGATTGAATCAAGAAAATAAATAGAAGGAATGATAAATTCATATTAGAAATAATATGAAGTTACAAAGTGACCTAGAAAGAATAAATTTGAATGAGAAACATTAAACTAAGACTAGATATAGTTAGATAGTCAAAGAAACAGAGAGAGAGAGAGAGAGGAAGAAAGGAAAGAAGGAAAAAACAGACAGAAAGAAGAAAATCTAATAAAACACATGGGGTAAAATGCAAACAATAGGTGAATCTAGGTAAAGAGTGCATATATATGGGATATTCTCTATACTATTTTTGTTTCATCAACTTAAACAAAATTTTAAATTATTACAAAATTCAGAGTTTAGTATATACATGAAGAACTCTACGGTGTACACATCATGCTGCAGAGTTACAATAAAGACATTTTTTTCTTTAGCACTTATAATCAAGGGAGGATAAGAACTACAAGTGATTTCATTCATAACATTTTTAATCCTTGCATATCATTCTTTTGCCATCTTACTCACTCACAAGTTCTCTTCTGTTAGCAATTAATATTCTTTCATATAGTTGTAAGATGATAGTCTTTCAAAGGGCATACCTCTTCAAGAATACATAGCCATTGATATTCTCATTTAAAATATTAATCATTATTTTTGTAAATTATATGTTTATATATTTTGTTCATTGGTTATTTGGTTAAATTTCATTTTTCTCTGATTTTTAAATATTTTTTATATATTTAAATTTGGTTTAATAATAAAAAAAGGGTCATGAAATAAAAGCAGGATAAAAAAGTCATAAATAAAAGTCAGAGATGAATGTATTAGAATGGAAGAAAGGAAAATAATAAATAATATATGCTTAACAGAAGATAATAAACAAAAAAAAATCCAAAAAAGGAACCAAATTAGTTTGTGACTATAATCCAATTATACTTACCAGAAACAAAAAGAGACCCAAATCTATACTGAAAGAAATTATCATACTCCAGGGAAAACTAATTCACACAATCCATCCAAGACATACTAAAGTAAAACTTTTAGACTTCGCAGATATAAACAATGACAAAATCCTCAGAATACCCAGGTGAAAAAAAGATCAAATAACCAGGACAAGAGACTTATAATGGCTTCAGAGTTTTAAAAACAACAAATAAGACAACGCAAAAATAATGAAGAACTTTCAAGAAACTCAAGGAAAGAATACAGACATAATGGTATGTGTGTGCATGTGTGTGTGTGTGTGTGTGTGTGTATATATATATACATATATATATATATATATATATCCAGCTATGATTTCCTTCAAGTATCAAGGACATAGGAAAATAGTTTTAAGAGGTCAAGGATTTCAATACCCAGGACATAGTCTATGAGAACATGAAATTCATTCAATAGGAGAGAGCTGGGAAATTTTAGCAGCAGGAATAATGGTGAACATTTAATACACTTACTTTTATATCTAAGACTAAAAGCAGAATCAGGTCACAGATGAAAGAATAATTTACTATAGGCCATATGCCATGTGTTGGATATTTTGGCAAAGCAGAAATAATACACATAAAATGAGAGGTGAAAGTTGAGGGAAAAAAATTAGGGTAAAT
>NW_016804554.1:516450-600597 GCF_001698545.2 Rhinopithecus bieti | reverse complement strand
AAAAAAAAAAAAAAAAAAAAAAAAAAAGTGGGAATGAGCTTCACTCACATTCTAAAAGAAATAATGCTTAATTTTCAATTTATCTTGCAAAGCAGGGCCCCTCTATATGATGAATAAAAGAGAGACATCTAAAACAAATGATTTAAAAAGGTTAAAATGAAAGCAAGAGGCAGGTATCAATCCTGATGTAAGGTAGAATTCAAAGTGAAAAAACATTGTGAGAAAGTCGTACACAATCATAATGTTGAGAACCACAAAACACAATGAAGATGTCATAATTATAAATATCTATGCAAGAAATAATTCAGTTGCTTTTATAAAGCAAAATCTGTAAGAGATGAAAGGATGCATTGATAGATGAAAAGTAAGTGACTTTAACATACTACACTCAGTACATGACAGATAAAGTATATAGAAAATAAGAAAGTATATAAAAGTTATAAGCAGCATAATCTATAAGGTAGATTATACACATCTAAACACACACACACACAAAAATGCCTCATACCCAAATGACAGAAAACACAACTTTTTCTCAGGTGCGTACATTAAAATTGATCATATAGTAATGTATAATAAAAATACTGATAATCAACAATATCTTCATAAAATAGTGTGAAAATATTACAAACAAGACTCTTGGATCAAAACACAATATAAAAATAATAATTCTTAACAATATAAGATACAATAAAATAACAATATAAAATATAATAAAAAAACTTTGCACCTAGATATTAAATACCTCCTTTAAACAACTGTTGGGTAAAAGAAGTACAAGGCCAAACTAATGAATTTCTAAAAAAAAAAAAATAGTAATGAAAGCACCAGTTATGAAAATCTGTGGAATACATTTAAACCAGTGATCACAAGAACATTCATAATAATAAAAACTTTTATCAAAAAATTTAAAAATACATATATTTCCAATTCAAAAGCTAAAAAGGAATTAAATGAAAAAGGAATATTAAGAAATAAATATATAAACAAAATTGAGATAGAAAATAGAAGTAAAATAGTTTAATGAATTCATATATCAAAATACTATTTATTTGAAAAAAAATTAGAAAGACAAACCAAGAGATAACAATAAAGTATAACATAGCAGAAAGGAGGAAACACAAATACAGACAATAATGACAAGAAGAAAACAATCTTTAAAACAGAAATAACAATTTTCTTTTTTTGAGCCAGAGTCTTGCTCTGTTGCCAGGTTGGAGTGTAGTGGCACGATCCCAGCTCATTGCAACCTCTGCCTCCCAGGTTCAAGCAATTCCCTTGACTCAGCCTCCCGAGTAGCTGGGATTACAGGCACCCGTCACCAGGTCAAGCTAATTTTTTATTTTTAGTAGAGATGTGATTTCACCATGTTGGCCAGGCTGGTCATGAACTCCTGATCTCAAATGATTCCGCCTCATCCTTCCAAAGTGCTGGGATTACAGGCGTGAGGCACCGCGCCAGGCCCAGAAATAACAATATTAAAAGAGTCTGACAGTGTCTGTAACCACACTGAAAATATTAATTGTATATGTACTTTCAGAACACTTATTCTCTTAATGAACATATAACTAAAATTGCTGTTTATTATCTGGAAATGATGTCTTACAATGGTTTATCCCATCCAAGTAGATTTTATTATTTAATATGAAATATAGTTAAATATGTTGTCACTTTCATCAGTGATTAACAAATTATTCTGTAATGTGAATATTGTTTGATATTTATTGCTTAAAGATCAGCAGATGGTCATATTTGATTGGTTAATTTTGCAATGTATAGCATAACAAATGGACTATGAGAGTTTTAAGTCCGTGGCATTAATTTTTAAATCAACTTGAGTGAATTTCTCTACAGTTATCTCTACAGTTACTAAAAAACTAAAATTCCTAAATGAAATTTGAAATGTCACTGTAAATTATAAGACCAAGATTCTTGTGCTTTCTTCTTTTTTGTTTTGAGATGGAGTCCCGCTCTGTTGCCCAGGCTGGGCTCACTGCAACCTCCACCTCCAGGTTCCTGATTTCTAGCCATTCTCTTGCCTCAGCCTCTCGAGCAGCTGGGATTACAGGCACCTGCCATCATGCCTGGCTATTTCTGTTGTTGTTGTTGTTGCTGTTTTTAGTAGAGATGGGGTTTCGCCATGTTGGCCAGACTGGCCGCAAACTTCTGAACTCAGATGATCTGCCCAACCCGGCCTCCCAAAGTGCTCGGATTACAGGTGTGAGTCACTGCGCATGGGCAGTTCTTGGGTTTTTAAACTGTTCTTTTAAATTTTAATTATTTTTAATAGAATTCATAAAAGCTGCTTATAAAAAATTCTGTAGATTGAATAAAATACACTTTATGTATCTGGACACTGGCTATGTGGCCACCAGGTGATAAGGTGGCAATGTCAGGTTTAGCAAGTGATTTCCATCTCTGGCCCCATGGTGGCTGCTCTTGTTACCACCATTTATAGACAGCAGGAAAGGGCATGTGGACATAAAGGAAAAGGCAGTATTTTTTTTAGGCAAGTTGAACCCAGTACTTCAACATACATCTCAGAGTCTAGTCTTATGTTCATAAGTAGTTGCAAGGGCAGTTGATTACTGACAGGAAACATGGAGAATATATTTTAGGGGTTCCATTAGGTGGCTTTTCCACAAAATAGACTATCTACTTTTGTGTAATTAGAGTATTTGGTGATTGATTGCTTATTGTGAAATGACACTGAACCAGTACAGCAATTACAGATATGGATGGCTGTCATTTATGATTAGGGGATCTCAACATATTTTTCTTTGTTGATAGTATTTTTTATGTGAAAGCAATGGTGGTTACCCTTTTTATCTTGATTTTAACCAACTAATTTTACAATACACAAACATTCTTTACAGTGTTATATTAGATCATTATTTAAGAATCATATTCTAAATGTGAATAAAATGATTTGTTAGCCTATAACTGAAGTAACTTGCTTATTTTCCATTAGTCTCATGACCACATCTAGCTCTAAAAGTTAATAGAAAATATAGTTTTCATTACAAGCATTTGTTTACCAAGCTGAGCTTTGGGGGTTCAATGACCAAGAAAAAAATGGCAAATAGATAAATAAGTGAAAAAGAAGTAGCATCTACTAGCCTGTAGCTAAAATATACTGAAAGTCTATCCACATAATCCCAGCAAAACATGTTAATTTACCTAATTTACTATTTGATTTCCAGTCCTGTGAAAGTGCTTACCTCTTTCATTCAGCTCCATTGTAAAAATACTTGAAATGCTTTTAATTGTATTCTACAATCCACGATTGCAATATCTTGTAGAGCGAGCATCAAATTCAGCTTGATTGGACATATAACCTTTGAAAACCCCCTTCCATTTGTCTACATAACTTTATGATTTCTGGTTCAACCCTTTAAACTTAAAGGTTTAAGGCGACAAAATTGCTTTTGCTTGAACCTGCGAGTGACAACTTCTAGCAGATAGGGTACCCATCAGTGTCACTGATGTCTTTTAAAATAGTGAAAATGTCGACCTGTGTTCCCATGAATGTTCCTCCAGCCATCCAGCATCATGTGAAGAAAATATATTTCCAAACTGTCTGTTACTTCTGGTAAAAAGGCAAACCTCAAGGGCACTTGGAGGTTTAGTTTATCAAAACAATTCTTTCAAAACGTTTCTGAAGAGGAACTGCTCAGGTCATCTGTCTTGATATCATGTCTTAACCATTTCTAATTTGACTCTTCACATTTCTTCGCGTTTCGCCAGATCTCCGGAGAAAAATTCACATTTCAAAGAAATTTATAATTTTTTCTGTGTTCTAAGAATAGAGACAATCTCTTTAAAAACTACATTTACATGAATTATAAAATAAAACAACTTTTAGCTATTTTCTCCAGATACATAATTTAATATTTTACTACGTATCTTTAACACATGGCAGAAACTTTACCATTATGAAAACATCTAAAATTAAAAATGGAAATGCAAGCAATAAAGTAATGTTCTAAATCTCTGTTATGGAAATCTGTGTACCAGTGAGTAATAGTAACATTATATGAAACAGACTTAGCAATTCTGAAGTAATTTTTCAATTCTTGAGAAACACTTTTTCTATTATTGTAACTGTTTTATTTTGCTTTGTTAAATTTGAGAGCAGAATCACATTTGCTACTTAGTAATTAACAGATAAAATCTGCTACAATATGTCATTATAGATCATTGCCAAATAAAAAGCAAGCACCAGATGGTGTGCTTTATGTTAAGCTACAGTGCACATGCATTAGTACTTTTTTTTTTTTTCTCCCAGGAAAATTGCAATTTATTTTAGAGAGATTCTTTACACTATGGAAGCTGTAGAGGAAGAAGCTGTTTTATACTAAACTGGAATCCATAAAGAAGTATGGTATCATCTCATGCTTTAATGCTCTTTGCTGGGTTTCTGTAATAAATAAGGCTTCCTTTATTTTCTTCCTTCTCCTCCTCCCCTTTCTCCTCCTCTCTTCCTTCTCTTCATTTTTCTTTTTATTGTTAGAATTGGACAACTGCATAGGCAACTGAAGCTAAATTATAATAAATCTTATTGTCTATCAGTTGTTAATAAAATCTTAGATTGTCTTTAAGTTATAGATATTCTTTTTAGCCTCTCCTTCATTGGCATTCTATTATATTCTGAGAGAAAACATTTTCCATCCCCCAACAATGATGTGCCTCTTAATATTTGTCTGAAATGTCTGTGTTCAAACACATGGAAGCTTGGCTTGTTCACCTCCCATTGTACTCCTGTTAATAATCAAGCTCTTTTTGTGGACTTTGAAGTCCTACATGCTGAGACCTTTCTTATCATTCTAGCTTTATCTTAAGCAGTCTTCCTCTTGTCCAGTATTGCTGGCTCTACTGGTCACCTCTCAACTCTTAAAACAGAGCCAGCTATTCCCCATTTTAGGACTTTTAAATACGCCATTTCCCTCAGCTTTCTAGATTTCTCTTTTCCTCAGTATGGTTCCTATTTATTTTACTTACTTAATTAATTAATAATTTTTTGAGGGAGGATCTCACTTTGTCACCCAGACTGGAGTGCAGTGGCATGATCTTGGGTCACTGAAGTCTTGCCCTCCAAGGCTCAAGCCCTTCTTGCTTTTTGAAAGCACTTTAAGTATCAGGGAGGCCACATCCTCACCCCACTTCCATCCTGACACTAAAACTTGTTTCTTTGATTTGTGCCAGTTTCTAGTCATGTATTTACATTCTGTTAAATTATTGCTTGTCTCCCTCACAATATTTAAAATCAAGAATGGCAGGGACTATGTAAACTTTATTTACATGTATATATATATACCTGAAATTCAATAAAATGTATTAATTATAAATCACTAAAATCAAAAAGAAAAATAACTATTTGACATACTATCAATAAATGTCATATGCAGTTAATACTTAAGTATTAATGTTAAAAACTACTACAGCTACTGTGGAAAAAATTCAAATTGAATTGGAATCTCTTCTCTACTTTCCAAGTTCTTGTAAATTAGCAGATACAACAGACATATACAGGAAGAATTCTCAGAATTAGCACTTATAGAATTGTTTCACCTCGTGAGAGCTAATACATTTAATGCAATGCAGTTATCCATTGTTCTCCATATTTACTGGGAATTGCAGGAAATAATTATTTAAAGTTTATTAAAATGGACTTAGTTGAAAGATCTTACTGAAAGGGAAAATCTATTATTTTGAGAATATTTTCAACATATTTTTAAAAACACAAATGGGTATGTAACTGCTGTTTTACAAGCAGGAGAAAAATGATTTCTCTAGCTCTGAGATTTTGGGGATGGGCATTATTGCAACCTAAGGAAAAGAATTCCATAGCGTCTCTGTCTCCCTCACTTGAAAGGCGATCTTAAATTTCTGCACCGTTTGGATACACCTTTCTTTATCACTTACTTTTATTATATTAGCTTGACTTTTCATAAAGGGAAAAAGATATTGAGTAATATTATGGGAAATTAAATATACTCAGATAATCAAAATGTTTATATACACTCTACTTCCACTTTGGGTGTTCACACGCTATACTTTTCCAACCATCCATTCAGAAATACGAGATGCTACTTAAAAGCAGAAATTAAAATATATGCAGGCCATTCAGAGATCATTTCCCCATAAAGTTCCCATGGTGCTAGTCAAGTTATTGAAACTTAGAGAAGTGGCAATAAAATCCAGAAGTGAGACACACACACACACACACACACACACACAAACTTGTGTGAAAACCTTTTATACCGTTCCTTAGTCCACTGCTTCACAGAGTGTGTTGAGATGAATAAATCTCCACTGATTCTGCTTGAAAAAAGTATTACATCTTCAAGTAAGTTTGGTGAGTCCTGCATATGAAATGCTCTTTGTGGATACTCACAATGCTGTGTACTCTAAGAAATGCACAGTTGGTAGAAAGCTTCATATTAACATAGGTTACTGTTTTCACTTCTTGTTAAAATATTGGGAATTCCAAAGATATTTCTGCATAAAATGCACTGAAAAAACCTCCTTACTTGAGGCACCCTTGCTCTAAAGCACAGTGAATGATATGAATCTGTCATCTTAAATGCTAATCTTCTACTTGCTGACTTACCCACACTAAAGGGAAGTATGTTTAAACTTTCTGACAGTTTATTGTATTGTGGTTATTTCAGCGATATTGTCTGTTGAGAATTTTAAAATGTGCAAGCCTTTCTATAACTCTACTTTAAAAGTAAAGTGAAAAGGAAAGTTCAATGCTGTAGAATGAATAGAGGTGTCAAAATGGAGATTCACTATTTATTATGAATTATCTTGCTTTTATTGGCTGCAGTCAAGATTTTGAGGTTAAATAAACAGTTTTCTGAGACTGACTGACTACACTTCATTTGTACATAAACATGTTCAAGAACCATAACGATATTAGAGGTTTCAGAGTGTTGTAAACATTGAACAAATGCACACATTGTATCTGTAGACATTATTTATTCAACATTTGTCATGCATTTCGATGACTAAAACTCACATGTGCATAGAAAACATTTCTTTAGGAATCAGCAGATTCTTGTTTTCCTTCCAGAAGAGACCCGACAAGAGAAAAAAGTATCTGAAGCATTCAGTGCCATTCAACTTCACGTACTGAATAAACTTGCTGTCAGTCAAAAGTCAGATATATTAGGAAAAGAAAACAGCTTATAAGTAAACATCAATTCAGTTAGGTTGGAAAATATGAAAACCGCAAGGACAATGGACTAACTCACAGGTAGCTGCAGAGTGCTTCTGGTCTTACTCAGCTTCAGAGAGAAGAGAACAGAGTTTTGACATAGAGGTAGAAGACCACTTTTCATTCCCTGATCCTTAGATATCTAGAATGCCCTTATGCAACCCTTGGAGGAAAAAAAGTAAACTTTAGTGTTCCAGTGTCGTTTGTTTGAAGATAACTTAAAACTCTATTAAACAGATTTTGGTATGGCATAAATATTACATGTTTTCTAGCCTTTATTATTAATAAGGCTGAACTTATTGCAAATATTTCAATATATAATGCAATAAGAATTAGTTGATAAATTGAAAACATCAACAACAAAAAAAACTAATGGGTCTTTAATAATGAGAAGCTAATTTTAAAATCAGAAAAATTAAAATTAACTAGTAATCATTATGAAATAATATATAGAGAAGAAAAATGAAGAAAATATTTTAATTCAAATCTATACATTTTGAATAGCACAGCTAAAAGTTATTCAGCACTGCATCGTTTTTAAAAAAGTGATTTTTTTTTTGTTTTAGCTTTCAAAAGAAAAAGATCCAGAGGATAAGTATTAAGTAATTATTGCTTTTTTCATGACAATTGTGACTGGGAAATAGATATTTGAAGACAGGACATCCCAACTTTAGTAATTAATTAGTACACATTACTTATTTTACTTTATTTTCAGAAATGTCCACACTTTATTGGACTTTCTTTAGTGTAACTTACAAAGAAAACATTAAAATTTGTCATATAATTTATTTCCTTGAAGTATACTGACTAGTGCTTTTGGAATTTCTTAATATAAAAGCAATTTAACTTAAACTCTTAGATCTATTTTTAAGTTTTTTATTACTTTCTATCAACTTCACTTCTATCCCAAAAGGTAATAATGATAAACCAAAAACTTATTTGTAGATTCTCAAAATAGAAGATTTTATAGGAATTTTTTGTTCATCAAAATAATTGCTTCTTCTATCATTAATTCATTCCCTAAATAAATATTTCTTATGTACTTGAGAAACAACTTTTCATTTTACATCCAAAATTTTATTTCAGGCCAATATCCTTCATGAACATTGCAAAAATCCACAACAAAATACTGGCAAAGGAAATCCAGCAGCACATCAAAAAGCTTATCCACCACGATCACGTGGACTTCATCCCTGGGGTGCAAGATTGGTTCAATACACATAAATCAATATATGTGATTAATCAGGTAAACAGAACTAAAGACAAAAAAAAAATGATTATTTCAATAGATGCTGAAAAGGCTTTTGATAAAATTTCACATTCCTTCATGTTAAAAATTCGCCATAAACTAGGTATTGAAGGACCATACTGCAAAATAATAAGAGTCATCTATGACAAACCCACGGTCAGCATCATACTGAATGGGCATACACTGGAAACATTCCCCTTGAAAACTGAAACAAGATAAAAATGCCCTCTCTCACCACTCCTATTCAATATAGTATTAGAGGTTCTGAACAGGGCAATCAGGCAAGAGAAAGAAATAAAGGGCATTCAAATAGGTAGAGAGGAAATCAAACTATCCCAGCTAGCAAACAATATAATCCTATATCTAGAAAACTCTCTTATCTCAGCCCAAAGGTTTCTTAAGCTGATAAGCAACTTCAGCAAAGTCTCAGGACACAAAATCAATGGAAAAAGTCGCTAACATTCCCATACACCAACAACAGTCAAACTGAGAGCTAAATCACCAATGAACTCCCATTCACAATTGCCACAAAAAGAATAAAATAAGTAGGAAAACAGCTAATAAGGAAGGTGAAAGATCTCCACAAGGAGAACTGAAAACCATTGCTCAAAGACATCACAGAGGACACAAACAAAAGTAAAAAACATTTCATGCTCATGGATAGGAAAAATCAATATCATGAAAATGGCCATAGTGCCCAAATAAATTTGTAGATTCAATGCTATTCCCATTAAACTACCATTGGCATACTTCACAGAATTAGAGAAAACTATTTTTCAATTCATATGGAACCAAAAAAAGAGTCTAGGTATCCAAGGTAATCCTAAGCAAAAAGAACAAAGCAGGAGGCCTCATACTATCTAACCTCAAACTATACTACAAGCCTACAGTAACCAAAACAGCACAGTACTGATACAAGAACAGACATAAATCAATGCAAAAGAATAGAAAACCCAGAAATAAGACTGCACACTTNACACACACACACACACACACACACACAAACTTGTGTGAAAACCTTTTATACCGTTCCTTAGTCCACTGCTTCACAGAGTGTGTTGAGATGAATAAATCTCCACTGATTCTGCTTGAAAAAAGTATTACATCTTCAAGTAAGTTTGGTGAGTCCTGCATATGAAATGCTCTTTGTGGATACTCACAATGCTGTGTACTCTAAGAAATGCACAGTTGGTAGAAAGCTTCATATTAACATAGGTTACTGTTTTCACTTCTTGTTAAAATATTGGGAATTCCAAAGATATTTCTGCATAA
The DNA here is from genome assembly GCF_001698545.2 of Rhinopithecus bieti. NCBI lineage: Eukaryota > Metazoa > Chordata > Mammalia > Primates > Cercopithecidae > Rhinopithecus > Rhinopithecus bieti. The sequence continues at coordinate 590,854 of NW_016804554.1, read as the reverse complement.
AATGCACTGAAAAAACCTCCTTACTTGAGGCACCCTTGCTCTAAAGCACAGTGAATGATATGAATCTGTCATCTTAAATGCTAATCTTCTACTTGCTGACTTACCCACACTAAAGGGAAGTATGTTTAAACTTTCTGACAGTTTATTGTATTGTGGTTATTTCAGCGATATTGTCTGTTGAGAATTTTAAAATGTGCAAGCCTTTCTATAACTCTACTTTAAAAAGTAAAGTGAAAAAGGAAAGTTCAATGCTGTAGAATGAATAGAGGTGTCAAAATGGAGATTCACTATTTATTATGAATTATCTTGCTTTTATTGGCTGCAGTCAAGATTTTGAGGTTAAATAAACAGTTTTCTGAGACTGACTGACTACACTTCATTTGTACATAAACATGTTCAAGAACCATAACGATATTAGAGGTTTCAGAGTGTTGTAAACATTGAACAAATGCACACATTGTATCTGTAGACATTATTTATTCAACATTTGTCATGCATTTCGATGACTAAAACTCACATGTGCATAGAAAACATTTCTTTAGGAATCAGCAGATTCTTGTTTTCCTTCCAGAAGAGACCCGACAAGAGAAAAAAGTATCTGAAGCATTCAGTGCCATTCAACTTCACGTACTGAATAAACTTGCTGTCAGTCAAAAGTCAGATATATTAGGAAAAGAAAAACAGCTTATAAGTAAACATCAATTCAGTTAGGTTGGAAAAATATGAAAAACCGCAAGGACAATGGACTAACTCACAGGTAGCTGCAGAGTGCTTCTGGTCTTACTCAGCTTCAGAGAGAAGAGAACAGAGTTTTGACATAGAGGTAGAAGACCACTTTTCATTCCCTGATCCTTAGATATCTAGAATGCCCTTATGCAACCCTTGGAGGAAAAAAAGTAAACTTTAGTGTTCCAGTGTCGTTTGTTTGAAGATAACTTAAAACTCTATTAAACAGATTTTGGTATGGCATAAATATTACATGTTTTCTAGCCTTTATTATTAATAAGGCTGAACTTATTGCAAATATTTCAATATATAATGCAATAAGAATTAGTTGATAAATTGAAAAACATCAACAACAAAAAAAACTAATGGGTCTTTAATAATGAGAAGCTAATTTTTAAAAATCAGAAAAATTAAAATTAACTAGTAATCATTATGAAATAATATATAGAGAAGAAAAATGAAGAAAATATTTTAATTCAAATCTATACATTTTGAATAGCACAGCTAAAAGTTATTCAGCACTGCATCGTTTTTAAAAAAGTGATTTTTTTTTTGTTTTAGCTTTCAAAAGAAAAAGATCCAGAGGATAAGTATTAAGTAATTATTGCTTTTTTCATGACAATTGTGACTGGGAAATAGATATTTGAAGACAGGACATCCCAACTTTAGTAATTAATTAGTACACATTACTTATTTTACTTTATTTTCAGAAATGTCCACACTTTATTGGACTTTCTTTAGTGTAACTTACAAAGAAAACATTAAAATTTGTCATATAATTTATTTCCTTGAAGTATACTGACTAGTGCTTTTGGAATTTCTTAATATAAAAGCAATTTAACTTAAACTCTTAGATCTATTTTTAAGTTTTTTATTACTTTCTATCAACTTCACTTCTATCCCAAAAGGTAATAATGATAAACCAAAAACTTATTTGTAGATTCTCAAAATAGAAGATTTTATAGGAATTTTTTGTTCATCAAAATAATTGCTTCTTCTATCATTAATTCATTCCCTAAATAAATATTTCTTATGTACTTGAGAAACAACTTTTCATTTTACATCCAAAATTTTATTTCAGGCCAATATCCTTCATGAACATTGCAAAATCCACAACAAAATACTGGCAAAGGAAATCCAGCAGCACATCAAAAGCTTATCCACCACGATCACGTGGACTTCATCCCTGGGGTGCAAGATTGGTTCAATACACATAAATCAATATATGTGATTAATCAGGTAAACAGAACTAAAGACAAAAAAAAAATGATTATTTCAATAGATGCTGAAAAGGCTTTTGATAAAATTTCACATTCCTTCATGTTAAAATTCGCCATAAACTAGGTATTGAAGGACCATACTGCAAAATAATAAGAGTCATCTATGACAAACCCACGGTCAGCATCATACTGAATGGGCATACACTGGAAACATTCCCCTTGAAAACTGAAACAAGATAAAATGCCCTCTCTCACCACTCCTATTCAATATAGTATTAGAGGTTCTGAACAGGGCAATCAGGCAAGAGAAAGAAATAAAGGGCATTCAAATAGGTAGAGAGGAAATCAAACTATCCCAGCTAGCAAACAATATAATCCTATATCTAGAAAACTCTCTTATCTCAGCCCAAAGGTTTCTTAAGCTGATAAGCAACTTCAGCAAAGTCTCAGGACACAAAATCAATGGAAAAGTCGCTAACATTCCCATACACCAACAACAGTCAAACTGAGAGCTAAATCACCAATGAACTCCCATTCACAATTGCCACAAAAGAATAAAATAAGTAGGAAAACAGCTAATAAGGAAGGTGAAAGATCTCCACAAGGAGAACTGAAAACCATTGCTCAAAGACATCACAGAGGACACAAACAAAAGTAAAAAACATTTCATGCTCATGGATAGGAAAATCAATATCATGAAAATGGCCATAGTGCCCAAATAAATTTGTAGATTCAATGCTATTCCCATTAAACTACCATTGGCATACTTCACAGAATTAGAGAAAACTATTTTCAATTCATATGGAACCAAAAAAAGAGTCTAGGTATCCAAGGTAATCCTAAGCAAAAGAACAAAGCAGGAGGCCTCATACTATCTAACCTCAAACTATACTACAAGCCTACAGTAACCAAAACAGCACAGTACTGATACAAGAACAGACATAAATCAATGCAAAAGAATAGAAAACCCAGAAATAAGACTGCACACTTTCAACGATTTCATCTTTCACAATCCTGAGAAAAACGAGCAATGGGGAAAGGATTTCCTATTCTATGAATGATGCTGGGATAACTGGTTAGCCATAAGCAGAAAATTGAAATTGGACCCCTTCCTTACACTGTATACAAAAATTAACTCAACATGGATTAAAGACTTAAATGTAAAACTCAAACTATAAAAACCCTGGGGGACAACCTAGGCAATACCATTCAGGAAATAGGCATGGGGAAAGATTTCATGACAAAGACACCAAAAGAAAAAAAAAAAAAAAAAAAAAAAAAAAAACGAAAAATTGACAAATAGGGTCTAATTCAACTAAAAAGCTTCTGCAGAGCAAAAGAAACTGTCAACAGAGGAAACAACAGCCTATAGAATGGGAGAAAAATTTTGCAAACTATGCATCTGACAAAGGTCTAATGTCCACCATCTGTAAGGAACTTAAATTTATATGAATAAAACAAACAATCCTATTAAAAAACGGGCAAAGGACATGAATGGACACTTCTCTAAAGAAGACATATATGTGGCCAAAAATCATGGAAAAAACAAGCTCAACATCACTGATTATTAGAGAAACGAAAATTCAAGCCACAATGAGATGCCATCTCATCTCATACCAGTCAAAATAGCTACTATTAAAACAGGTGCTGGCAAGGTTGTGGAGAAAAAGAAATACTTACACATTGTTGGCAGGAGTGCAAATTAGTTGACCCATTGTGGAAGACAGTGTAGCAATTCCTCAAAGGCCTAAAGACAGAAATACCATTTGACCAAGAAATCCCATTACTGGCTATATACTCAAAGGGATATAAATCATTCTACCGTAAGGACACATGCATGCAAATGGGAATGTTCACTGCAGCACCATTCACAATAGCAAATACATGGAATCAACCTATGTGCTCATCAATGATAGCCTGGATAAAGAAAATGGGGTACTTATACACCGTGGAATACTATGCAGCCATAAAAAGTAATGAGATTATTTCCTTTGCAGAGACATGGATGGAACTGGAGGCCGTTATCCTTAGCAAACTTATTGAGGAACAGAAAACCAAATACCATGTGTTCTCACTTATAAGTGGGAGCTAAATGATGAGAACACATGAACACATAGAGGGGAGCAGCACACATTGGGGCCTATTGGAGGGTGGAATGTGGGAGGAGGGAGAGAATCAGGAAAAATAACTAATGGGCACTAGGTTTAATACCTGGGTGATGAAACAATCTGCACAACAAGCTCCCTTGACACATGTTCACCTATGTAACAAATCTGCACAAGTCCCCCTGAACTTAAACGTTTAAAAATAAATATTTTTTCAATCTTTATATATCCCTTTGTCAAACATAGTTGGTGGAAATTTGTCATCTGAAATGACTAGTTACAATTTAAAAATTCTTTTGGTTCTTATTATATTGATGCTGAGATTATTTTATAGCAAGTAGCAAAAGAAAGTAGGTATTCTTCCTAGTAATTATGCCCAGAAAAATGTTTTAAAACACATTTTGCTGTTCTTTTCTCATGAAAATAGTCAAAAAACTTATTTCTATAATATTTTGAAAGAAAAGAAATCTGCTACAAATCTACTACATTTTACTTTCTGAAGATACAAATCAAATTCTTACCTTTCCTTACTATTTACCATAACTATTAATACTCTATTACTAATTTTTAACATATTACTTTTGAAAATAAATGATATTTTTGAAAAATATACTTTGGCCCTAAAGTAAGTTATCTTCCTAATTTTCAAAGGAAACTCTTTTATTTCTAATACATTATTGGACATATATTGCATCTATAATGCTACAATTTTGTTTTTTATCACCATACTCATAGGTCTGGGGATTACATGCATAAGATGCAATCTGTGCATATTATATCCTAAGTGAACACTAAAAGAAAATGTATAGGCTTCATAAAGTAAAATGCAAAATAAAAATACAGATGATTTTGCTTGAATCCTCTCAGCTGGAAAAGATAAAAATACTTTCAATATTTGAACGTTTTAAAAGAGCTCTCAATGAACTTTAAAAAGAACACCTTGGAATATTTAGTTGAATACCTTATGAAAATGTGACCTCGAGATTGATAACACTGACTTTGAACACATCATCAATTCTTTAAAGAATGGCCTTAGGGTCTTGATGCATTTTAAGTTTGGTGCCAATTTCCAGGATCAAGTCCTTAAATTTGCATGTTTCTAAACTCAGTTTTTTCACATTTACCCAGGACTGTCAGACTCTAGGGAATTCCTTGCCATAAAGAAATTTAAATTAACAAACTAAGTTATAAATTTTAAGCTAGTGGTGGGGATAGGTGTAAGGAGAGAGATGAAAGTAATACTTATCCTGAATAAGGCACCTGCATATCTCCGTAGAATGGTTCTTTGTTCAAAGGACACATCAGAATATTGTTTGAGGAACAACAGAATTAACCCAAAGGAGTTGGATTTTGTTTTGGAATGCATTGAGTTTTAGCAGTTGAATTTAAATTCTTTACTATACAAAAGACTGCAGAGTAGAATAAAAGAGGGTGTCATTTTAAATATACAATTTAGGATCAAGGTTAGCCAAAATCTGTCAATAATCCTGTGGAGTAATACTCAATATCTTTATCTGTAAAATTATAATAATAAGAGTAAGATTGATTATCTCTACCTCAAAGCATACTGTGAGGAAGGTATAAGTTAAACTCTCTTACAAAGTGTCAAGGCTATAACATTTGTTAGTTATTTTATTTTATTTTATTTNTGAGGAACAACAGAATTAACCCAAAGGAGTTGGATTTTGTTTTGGAATGCATTGAGTTTTAGCAGTTGAATTTAAATTCTTTACTATACAAAAGACTGCAGAGTAGAATAAAAGAGGGTGTCATTTTAAATATACAATTTAGGATCAAGGTTAGCCAAAATCTGTCAATAATCCTGTGGAGTAATACTCAATATCTTTATCTGTAAAATTATAATAATAAGAGTAAGATTGATTATCTCTACCTCAAAGCATACTGTGAGGAAGGTATAAGTTAAACTCTCTTACAAAGTGTCAAGGCTATAACATTTGTTTTTTATTTTATTTTATTTTATTTTATTTTATTTTATTTTATTTTAAGACAGAGTCTAGCTCTGTCACCCAGGCTAGAGCGCAGTGGCACAATCTCGGCTCACTACAAGCTCCACCTCCCGGGTTCACGCCGTTCTCCTGTCTCAGCCTCCCTGAGAAGCTGAGACCACAGGCACCCGCCACTACGCACGGCTAATTTTTTGTATTTTTAGTAGAGACGGGGTTTCACCTGTGTTAGCCAGGATGGTCTCGATCTGCTGACCTTGTGATCCTCCCGCCTCGGCCTCCCAAAGTGCTGGGATTACACGCTTGAGCCACCGCGCCTGGCCAACATTTGTTAGTTATTTTAAATGAGTGATGTAAAATAGACTATGTCTAGAATGATAAGTGTAGAAAATAATTTAAAACTGCTTTTCTCTAACTCATTGCTATCCAATAGAATGTGTTTTATATCTGTTCCTATATGATAATCGTTTGTACGTGGCTATCAAGTTCTTGAAACAGGGCTAGTGTGACTGATGAACGAATGTTTTAGTTTTATTTATTTAAAAGTTAAACCTTAATAGTTACATGTGGCTAGACTACTTGATTAGACAGTGCAGATCTATTTAAAAAGTATACATTCCTCATTGTGGGGAGATTCTGGGCAGAAGGATCCAGTACCAAGGATATTGAATATTTCTGACCACCTATCCAGATGGAATGAAAGCAAGTAGAATAGGAAAAACACAGTCTCATAGACAACATTTACAAGACAAAAAGCAATTAGGTGACAATATATCCAAGAGTACCAATACATGATCAAGTAGGGACAAACCACTGACAGGACTACAAGACCTATGTAGTATCAAAAATACAACATGAAAATACACAGAAAATAAATTAGCTGCTAGATAGACCCAAGAACTCTAAAATAATCAACTGTTACTTAAAGGAAAACTTGGAGGGAAGTTTTTAAAAACTGCTAAAATCACGAAGAATGTTGCCCACTCCAATACTAGCAGAATGTAGTATGTCCAAAATGATGTCTAAATTGAATGAAGAAGTAAGGCCCCACACATCCTCAAAACTAGCAAACAAAAGCCGTCTTTTAGAGCAGTCTGCACACTGCAGAGAAACTGCTGGGAACAGAATCTAAATTGAGTATACCATGCATGGTTTATTTACACAAAACTTTATGTGTGTACATACGTATATGTGTGTGTGTGTTTGCACACTGGAAGTGCATATAGTTCTGCTGCTAAGATGTACTGTACAGTTAATTTTATACATTACTTTTTATATCAGGAATCTTACAAATTCACTTATTAAAATTAATAAGTGATATACACACTCTTGTGAATCATATTCAATTTGTAAAATTAGAGTAACTGATTTCTACAATCAATCCAACTTCAAAATGATATCTTTTAATAAGTTAGGTTTGGTTTTCTGATATGGGAAAGATTTTAATTACAAACTCTAATTCTTTAAAGCATTTTTCAGATTTTCTATTTCTTCATATGTCAGTTTTGCAAATTGAAACTTTCTGCTATTTTTTCATTTTCTTTAATATTTTGAATTCATTGACATAAAGTAGTTAATAATATCTTCTTAGATTATTTTAGTATCTGTACATTTTGTAATGATTGCCTCTTTTACTATTTTGTTTTAAAATTGTTTTTAAAAATAAGCTTCACCAAGCTTTTAGGTATTATTTTCCATCAGCACATTGAATATATCATTCCCCTGTCTTCTGCCTTTTATGTTTTCCTTTGATAATTCACCTGTCAGTCTTACTGCTGAAAAATAGATCTGTAAAAGAACTTGGTTGCTCTTTTACATGACTTCTTTTCCCCTTGACTGTTTGTATAGTATTTTCTTAGTCTTAGGTTTTGAATTATTTTACTATGAAGTGGATTGGTAGGGTTTTCTTTTGATCATTTTTGCAGCTTGAGTGTACACGTTGATGTCTTCTTTCAGTTTTGGTATTTAGCAATTTTGCTGTTTTTTCCAAAGACACAAGCGTAATTTTTTGAGCCTCTTTTTTGATAGATTTTTAAGAGATATGTTTTATTAGTTTTTACTTCCCCCCTCTCGATATACATGTATGATATAACATTATATTATATATTAGCTGTTCTTCTAATCTCTTTAAGTTATATATGCTGTAATTTTTCTGTCTCCTTGGGATAAACGATTATATATTAGAAACTTTTAGTCTAGGTAAACATAATTTGGAATCAAATTTTGTTTTAATACAGCTCTATGCATTTCATAAGTTTTCAATTACTGTTATTATTACTTGGTCAAATATTTTCCATCTCCGTTTGGAGTTACACCTTGAGCCGTATATAATTTAGTAATAATTTTCTCAATTTCCAAGCATAGAATTATTTACTCATAATCTTTCTATTTCTTGTTTTTTTTTCTGATTTATAGCTTAATTATTTTGTGACATTTTATCTGATGCAAACTTTTGGAATTTGGTGAGGTATTCTTCATGTTTCATAATGTGGGCAATTTTAGTAATTTTTTGTGCGCTTGAAAGAGATGTGCATTTTTTTCTGTCTCATTGTCTTATTTCTTAAAAAATGTGCTAATATGTCCCACATTGATTTGGATTTATCTATTATTCAAATTCTGACTCTTTTGGCTCAAATATTTCTCATTGATGTATTCATTAATGTATTTTAATACATTCATTTTTTCCTCAGAATGCATTCAGCCACCAAGTTTGCTTTTTCAATGTTCCTTTAGTGGCACCATATTTTCTTTTGCTGATATAAACATAGCAAATACTTTGTCATTCTCTTTCAATAGAATTCAATGATATTGGTTTTATTTCTGGAAGTTAATATTTATTTTTAATTATCCTTATATATGCTCTTCTTTATTCTCTTCATTACTTACTGTATCTACAGTTTTCCATCAGAGATGGGTCACATTTTGATTGAGAGTAAACTCTTTAATATTGTATTTTGTGCTGGCATGTTGATGATCAATTTTCTCAGCTTTCACTTCTCTAAACATGTTTTTCAGCTCCTTTTTAGAAAGATATATATATTTTTTTCTGCATATAGAATCCTAAGTTGGCTATTATTTTCCATCAGCACATTAAATATATCATTCCCTTGTCCTCTGCCTTTTATTTTTTTCTGTTGAGTAACATGTTCAGTCTTATTGTTGCTCTTTTAACAAGACTTTTTTCCCCTTTGACTACTTTTATATTTTCTTAGTCTTATGTTTCTAATTACTTTGCCTGAAGTGCGTAGTAAGTTTTCTTTTGATGATTTTTAGAGCTTCTTGAATGTATGGATTGATGTCCTCCTTCAATTTTGATATTTTCCTTTCATTATCTCATCAAATATTGCTTCTACCTCGTTCTATTTTTTTCTATCTCCTGGATGTTGATTATACTCTTGTTACACTTCTATTCCATGATTCTGTTATGTTATTTTCTGTATTTTCCATCTCATTGTCTCTTTGTATTATATTCTGGATATTATTGTTATTTATTATTATTTTGAGACAGGGTCTTGCTCTGTCACCCAGGATGGAGGGCAGTGGTGTGAACACGGCTCACTGCAGCCTCAACCTCAGGGGCTCAAGTGATCCTCCCACCTCAGCCTCCTCAGTAGCTGGTACCACAGGCATGTGCTACCACTCCCATCTAATTTTTGTATTATTTTTTGTAGAGATGGGAGCTCACTATGTTGCTCGGTCTGGTCTCAAAGTCCTAGGCTCAAATGATCCTCCTATCTCAGTCTCCTAAAACCTGGGATTACAGGTGTGAGCCACTAAACCCAGCCTCTGGTCTGTCTTTGAATCTTGTCTTTTCAGCTATGCCTAATTCTCTGTAAACAATTCTTTATGATACATAGTTTCTGATATTTTCAGTTCTCTTTGTTTCTTTTTGCTGACCTTAAAGTACTTTGATAAAATTATTAATGTAATCTTTTAATTTCTTCAGTGCCTGTATTATACTTATTGTAAAGTGCGTGACTGAAATCACCATTATTCATAACTGTGTAGTTTCTTTCCCTACGCTGATTTTTCTCATTGTGTACAGCTACATGTTTTATTTTTCTTATGCACTGGAAATTGTAAATTAAAACTTTAGAGGCTACTTGAGATTCTCAATGATATTAGCTTCCTCTGAACATGATTGAAACTGGCCGCAAGAAATCCCAGATTATCTTAATTCAATAAAAGATTGAGGCAAATTGAAGCTAGGTGTTTTATCTTTGGGAAGAATGCTCTGTTTTTGTTTAACCTTACTCTTAGGATTTAGCATATCAGCGTCTCAGCCAAATCCTATGGGACTGACAAGGCTTTGTCCAATTCTTCCCCTCTACCTACTTTCATGTGCTCTGTTTAAAATTATTATCAGCTCATTAACGTATCATCTGCTATGCATGGTCAAATTCCTGTTGAAGAAAAGCAGTACCAAATCCTGGGTACACGTTTGCATTCCTACTCACATGGATCTATGACTCACAGTTCCTTACTTCCTTGGAAGATGTCCACAGCCTTGACATACATACACATATGAAAACACACTCAATATATATGTGAAATAAAAAATATTTGATTTGTGTTTAAGGGATGATTACTCCAAACCATTATGCCACTACTTCTACTTTGAAGAACTTGGAACCTCGTCATTTTAAGCACATATTCAATATTGCCTTTTTCTATCAATGGCTAGCATCCATTAAGTTTTCCAGTCTTCTCCAAAAAGTATATATTATGGTTAGGCTTTGTGTCCCCACCCAAATCTCATCTTGAATTGTAATCCTCATAATCCCCACATATCAAGGGTGAGACCAGGTGGAGGTAATTGAATCACGGGACCAGTTCGCCCTTGCTGTTGTCCTCATAGTGAGTGAGTTCTTATGATATCTGATTGTTTCATAGGGGGTTCTTCCCCCTTTGCTCGACACTTCTCCTTCCTGCTTCCTTGTGAGGAATGTGCCTTGCTTCCCCTTTGCCTTCTGAAAAGATTGTAAGTTTCCTGAGGCCTTCCCAGCAATGCTAAACCGTGAATCAATTAAAACTCTTTCCTTTATAAATGCCAGTCTTGGGCACTTCTTTATAGCAGTATCCAAACGGACTAATACAGTATAATTTAACTTACTTACACTTTCTCCTCCCTCTCCCATTGCTACTACCTATCTAGGATGTTGGGTCAAGATTATTTAAATGATATATATTAAAATAAATACTTTTTAGATTGACCATAATTTGATGGATTTTGGCTATTTGAATAAAAATAAAAGAGAGCCCACTTTATAATTTCTGTCACACTTTTCAGAAATGCTCTTTTGCAGGTGTTTGGAGTAATAACATCTTCTATAATCAGATTTGGTATGCTCTTGATCTTTCTGGGGTTTGTTATATTTTCTGGCCCACTGAGGATACTTCTTGTTGCTTTGCAGAGAAACCGTGGAATTTAAACTATAGTAACTTTTTTTTCCGGAATCTGAAGAGTGACTTCACTTACCATGAACCAGAACATTCTCAGTGTTTAAGCATTTTTATTTCTCAACATTTGCTTAGAAATGAAAGAAGCTGGAACATTCAAACTGATTCAATCACTGCTTTGCATATAAAATGTATTTTTGACCAACCATAGGACTGCATTTAAACACAGAGTAATTTTTACACAGTGAATAGAAGAATAAGTTATTCTGTACTTGTGAAATATAAATTTGAATTGTCTACATTAATTAAATATGTCCATCTGGAATATTTTGCTTCCCGTTTACCATAATAACACACCTCAACTTTTCCACTCACTCAAGCTATGTAGACATGAGTGCTATTTCTACACAAATATTATTTAGTATGTAAGGTTTGACAAATGCTTTAGGTACTCTTTATAACTATCTAAGTTCTAATGAGTCAATATTGAGATTTACAAATGCTACTGGCAAAAAGCATAGAATTATTGCTGTTACAAAGTATGACGTATTTTTTGCACATTTAGTACAAAAATAAAATCTTATACGTTTTCTGTAAAATTTTGATCATTTTAGTTTTGATAGTTTTATCTACTATACACAACTTGAGTTATCTCATAATTTAATCTTAATAGAATAAGAGTCCCAGCAAAAAATTAAAAGTAAGACTCTCAGAGTCCCAAATTTACTGTGACAATACAGTGTATTATTGATGTACATACATATGTAAAAGCAATTTGATCATTCAATTTGAGTATTGCTACAGAAACAAAATGATAAATATATATTATATAATGCATTGGCTGTGATTTATTATTACAAGCTTGTCATTTCATAGAAGACATTTAATATGAAGGTTTTAGTTATTTTGCAGGGAAATAAGGCACTTAACTGCTCAACTTAAAACTATTGCCTGCATTTCAGGAGCTAATTACACATTTTGGTCTTTGATATTGTTTTTTAAATAAGTGATCATAACCAAAAATTTTTGAAAACATTTTATCAAATAGATGTTATTATATGTGTTATATGTGTAATGTGTATTTTGTGTTTGATTTCCTTCCTTCCTTCCTTCCTTCCTTCCTTCCTTCCTTCCTTCCTTCCTTCCTTCTTTCCTTTCTCTCTTTCTTTTCTTTTTTCGTTTTTTGTCTTGCTCTGTCCCCCAGGCTGGGGTGCAGTGGCCAGATCTCAGCTCACTGCAGCTATCACCTGATGGGTCCAAGTGGTTCTCCTGTATCAGCCTCTGGAGTAGCTTGGATTACATAATGGCCTCTGCCACCAAGCCCAGCTAACTTTTTACATTTTTAGTAGAAACGGTGGTTAACAATGTTAGCCAGGCTGGTCTTGAACTCCTGACCTCAAGTGATCCATCTGCCTCAGCCTCCCAAAGCGCTGGGATTACAGACGTGAGCCACCGCGTCTAGCCATTTTTTGTGTTTGACTTTTAAATATGCTTTTGTAATTATTTTCCAAAAATACAGAATTATTTTGGCACTGTATTTTTAGAGATGAGCATTTAAGAAGGTTGTATCAAGTTACTTAACTTGAATAGACAAACATGTATGTATGAGGTATCAGTGTCATTATTTTGTCTCTCCTGATTGCATATTTTTATGGAAAGACACTTTAATATACCTTATTAATTAAAATATGTTAAACATCTATAAAAGTTGTCTAATACAGTAGCAATTTTTGTTGTACTTCATTTTAAAAAATTAAAACTATTCTTTACTATATAAAATCAATATGACTAAATTGCTATTAAATCTTCTAGGCTATAAAAATGGAGGAACTGATATATATTTATATTAGTGCAGCATATGATACATTATTATTCTTCTTAAATAGTTTTAAATATATTTTCTCAGAGAATGAAAGCAAGTATAGCCATGATCTCTGTAACCCACTACCAAGCTAGAGAGTGACTCAGAATACAGATTTGTTAGACTTTTATTCACAAGTTGGTAGACTTGACAATACCACCGCTGACTGCAATGTGACAGGCTGACCTTAAAAAATTAATTGGAAGTTACACCACATTAAAGATGTGTCAATTGCTTTAATAGGTATTGTGAGACAGAGAAGCATCTATTAGTCCTCCAGCCCTAATGATTCTGTGTGGATCAGTTAATGAGATGTAAACCTAGCAGCCAACTCAGAGAAGCAAAAATGATAGTGTGGACGGCAAGAAGAAACTTTATTTTTCCTTATCTTATTCAGCTTTCCAACTAGGTATTCTAAATACAGACTATTTCTCCAAAGGTGTTTTATAATTGAGCTAGAAATAGGTCTTCTAATTTCCAGTAAATAGTTACTAATTTTACTAATGTTATACATTTTCACCTTTATTGTCTTGTTTAATAATTCCATGCTGAATGGTGTTTTAAAAACCAATGGTTGGTTCAGTGGCTACTCTATTTAAATGTAAGCTACTAGAGGCTAAGAAATGTCAGAAATGTCAGACTGCTTTGTCTCCTTTTTATTGTCATTATTGTAAAAGAGCTGAACTGGAGAATTTAGGGGAAAATAATCTACATGTGCTTTTCAGAAAATGAAAGCACGGGTATTATCTGGACTTTAAATTGAGGACAATTGTTACCACACACCTCTTATACTTCTTACTATACCTCCTACAATTATCTATTTAAATAGACGGTATTTGGTGGCTGACATTGTATATAACATTCAAAACAATCCTTGAAATATCATTGTAACAACCAGTGCCAGATGTTCTATGTGTTTTTTTGGGCATGTAGGAATCTCATTGAGCTCATTAAACTCGTGGCCAAAATGCTCATTTTCTACCATGAATGCTATTCATCTTGCCAGGCCATTTAATCTCAACAATCATTTCAACAGGTACAGAGTTGTAGTTATAGCTCACTTTATTCAACTGTAATTGCTCCTCTGTGATTGGAACTTATTCCTGAAATTTCTTATTCGATATTTGACATGGGCAGCTAAATGTAGGATATTTGCATTTGCTTCATTAAAACCAAAGTATTCAATTGAAATGTTACTGGACTTTTGTTATTTTTCTTCTTCACATGTGCATGCCGGAGAATTTGGACTCTAACTTTTGTTATCAAGTGCATTATGGGATTTAAAACCTTGGACCTTTTCAAAATCTTTCCTTGTGCAGCAAATGCTTAAATTTAAAATATATAATTTGTTTTTGATTCAGAGTAGTACATATATGCATAAGATGAAAATATACTCAAATGCATCAGCTTTACCTGTATGTTTTAGGTAATTATAAGAAATGCAAAACCATCCATATGATATCACAGATTGAGAGAAGGAGGGACACACAAAAGCTTTTCTGTTTTAAATCACGGATTTCATTAGCTTTATGGCATTTTCAGACTAGTGAGAACAAAGACATTTTGAATTCAGTGGTGTCTGAAGTATATTATATGTGGATGCATAATACTGGGAATTCTGGTTGATTAGCAGAGCATGGCAGTTCCAAACAGAAACTTGGGTGCACCTTTTATTGTGCATGACAGGTTCATGTGTATTTATTTGGATTTTTTTTTAACTTTCAGATCTTTGGACTCAAGTAAAAACATGGTCAGTAACTACATTTTATAAGGTGGCTAGTTTGACTGTAGGCAGCGAATACGCAGGCTCAATTATCTTGATTGGAAAGGATCTGTCAACACTATAAAAATATAATCAGTAGGCAAACAAGATATTAATCTAGAATGGATAGAGATTTTGAAGTAATATTAAAAAAAATTGTTTTGAGCCAGAAATAAATTGGTGTGTGGTATGTGGAATCTGTGTGGATCTGCAATACTGTGCTCCAGATGTTACACTGGCGATTCCACACCCTTAACTGGTTTGGATAGAAGAGAAAAAAAAGAAAGACAATACTGAGGCAAACAACAGTTGTCTTTAGGATAATCACAATCAAAGTCACTATCATCTCTTTCTGAAAATCAGACTTAAGTCCTTATGAATATATAGAAGACCATTCTATTTAATAGAACCTGTTAAGATGTTGGCGTTTCCTTTACCTTTTTAATTGAGGAGTCACCTTTATGAGAAATACAGAAAGAGTACTTTGGTGAAGGCAATCACCGTTCTGAGGCACTAACTTTCTCCTGAAATAAGCAAATATTTGAATTCTTTCCATGTCATGTGTCTACTTTTCTCTTTTATGGCAGTTGCTTTTAAAAGGGTTTCTTTCTAACTGTTTTCTTCTTTTATATCCTGAAGGAAAATAGAAAACAAGCTTGTATTTTCTTTCAGCTTGGAAAGAGAAAAAATATTCCCCCCAAACAAAATATTGACAGTCAAGAGGTCCAGAGAAGATCATTAAGCCAGAACGTGAAAGAACTCAAATAAAACTTTTTTTTTTTTTTGGCCCAAAGGATGTAGGCAGATAGATACAGTACACACTATATGCTCAATTTAATTTTCCTGGGGGTGACATTTCTTAAGGTGATGGACAGGATTGTTTTGTTGTTGTTGTTGCTTTCATCAGTTCTGTTATTATCAGTTAGTTATATTCATGTGACTTCTCCAGTATGTTTAGGCCTCATTATGGAAACAGCAATAATGATATGATTATCTGAGGAACAAAATAAAGAGGACATTTCAAGGACTACTTGATAAATTGTCCCTGTCCTGCATAAAGATTGATTCAGATTGAAATGTTTTGCAAAATAAGGTCCAATAGAGATACTAATACATAGTTGACCAGTATTTATTTGGAATTTATTTGAAACAAACACACAAACAAAAACCTATAAATGACAAAGGAATTTGAGGATAACTTTAATGATGTGATGATTCTTCCAAAGTTACTTGAGATACAATTAACTTATATGTGAAAGTTAAACAAATAGCAACTGTACTCCTCTCATTTATGTTTATTTACATTTTTTTAAGTTATACACAATGACTAAAAGAAAATAAGTCCTGATGCTCCTGTCAAAAATAAGAAATTAAGCATTCTTATCCAAGGTATTTGGTTTCTATTATGATAATAGAGAGCAATTCTCTTAGAAGATAAACTTTTGGACCAGGCACAGTGGCTCATGTCTGTAATCCCAGCACTTTGAGAGGCCGAGGTGGGCGGATCATGACGTCAGGAGTTCGAGACTAGCCTGCCCAACATGGTGAAATCCCATGTCTACTAAAAAAATACAAAAATTAGTCGGGCGTGGTGGCGCGCATCTGTAATCCCAGTTACTCGGGAGACTGAGGCAGGAGAAACGCTTGAACTGGGGAGATGGAGGTTGCAGTGAGTGGAGATCATGCCATTGCATTCCAACCTGGGCGACAGAGCTAGACTCTGTCTCAAAAAAAAAAAAAAAAAGACAAACTTCTTTAGTACAACAATCATTCATTCACTTAGTCATTCAAAAAAGCAGGATGTTTGTCAAGCACTAGAAATATAATGAAAAAATAAAATCAATATAGCCTTTGTCCTCTAGTAGTTTACAGTCTAATCAGGAGAAATATATTTATCTATAAGCCGAGACGGGCGGATCACGAGGGTCAGGAGATCGAGGTGGCCATCCTGTAACACCGGTGAAACCCCGTCTCTACTAAAAAATACAAAAAACGACCGGCGAGGTGGCGGTCGCCTGTAGTCCCAGTCTACTCGGAGGGCTGGGGCGGAGAATGGCGTAAAACCCGGGGGGCGGAGCTTCAGTGAGCTGAGATCCGGCACCTGCCACTCCAGCCTGGGGACAGGAAGTCGGACTCCGACTCTCAAAATAAAATAAAATAAAATAAAAATAAATAAAATAAAATAAAATAAAATAAGTGTAAAAATATTTTTTAAAATTCATGTTACCATGAAACTATAGAACGTGTGGTTGGCTTGTTTTCCTCATATGACTCCTGGAATGAAAGAAGCAGCAAATAAACCATTAGTGGTTTATATTAAAGGTGAAAGAAAAAAAGGCCTGCTATGCAAATTGCTAACTGCTTTCTGTTTCTCATCATCACTCACTTTACCAATATTATTTTTATAGTATTTTCTGAAATACCTTGGTGGGAGGCATTATCAGTAGAAAATGATGGCACAGATATTTCTATGACTGAAAATAGTGGATGGAGAAAAAAATGTTAATGAGGTTATATGCTGAACAATCAAAATTAAAAAGTGAATGTTTGCTTTTGGAGAGAAATATTCATGTTAAAAGAAATGAACAATTTATTTTAAAATTACTGCAAATCAATGTATACTTTAAAAATATAACATCATTTACACAATTTCTATACATGTTATTTGAATCCACATCCATGTAACTGTTGACTTATTTGGTAATATGTCACTGAATTGCAAAATCCTGAATAAATTCTAATACAGATTTTATTCGAAAGAAAAATGAAGAAAATGTAGACTTGTTTTTTTAATGAGCTACAGTAATATTTTGATATAAGAGAATCAAAGCCAAATTTATAGTCCTTTCACCACTAGCATCTTGACATAGTATCTGCAGTTGATACTTGCATATGTATGCATAAATATCTTTGTAAAAGTTTTTATAAATTATTAAGTCTTTATGCTTACAAATCATCTCTAAATGACATGTAAAAAATAAAATGCAAGGGCCAGTTTCTCTCTTCAACAACAACTAGAAGAACTAATAGCTGATAGGTTTTGAAATGACTATAAAACAAGAGTAGGAGTAAAAGTCATATTTTATAAAGCAAAACAACTAATTTTTTCTGATAATAAAACCTGCAACATATGAAAATAAACTGGAGAAGAAAACTCAAATCATTGCTATAACAACACATAAATACTGAAATATTTTGGAGTATTTTACCTTCCAAAATCTATTATTTTGGGTTTATTTGTTTTTACTTTATTTTTATTTGCATACAGATTTCTTTACCCCATTTTATCTGCTTACCTTACAGCGGTTTCCTATGTCACTAAATATTTTTGCAAAATAGTTTAATAGATGCATAACATTTCATCTAAAATAAATCATAGTTTACTAACATTTGGCTCATTATCCGGTGTTTCAATAATTTGATTAGTGGAACACATCACCTGCCCTTCATACATCTGCTGAATCCGTATCATCTGTATCTGCATTGTGGTACTTATATTGTGTAAAATGTAATACTTAACAGTTTCTGTTAATATAAACCAGAGTTTTTCTACGGAGAGTAGAAGTGGAGAGAAAGCAAAAATACAAGAGAGGCAGCAAGGGATGAACAGGTGAGGCACAGAGGACTTTTAGGGCAGTGAAAATATTCTAAGTGATGTACTAGCAGATAGTTGCCATTATACTTTGTTTAAACACATAGAACGTATAACATCAGTAGTGACCCCCAGTGCAAATTATGTACTTTGACTGGTTATGCTGTATGAATGTAGTAGGTTCATCAGTTGTAACAAATGTGCCATTTTGGTGGGGGATGTTGATAATGGGCAAAGTAATACCTGTGTGGGGGCCTGAGGTCTATCGAATATTGCTGTACCTTCCTCGCAACTTTTCTGCAAACCTAACACTAATCTAAAAAATAGTCTTAAAAATCAGAAAACTTAGACATAAGAAAGATAAAGCTGTCATTGGAGTAGCATCATGTTATATCACAATGATTGATGTAGTGGCAGAAAAGAGTTTAATGAGAATACTACTATAGTTGTATACCTACTTAAATGCTAGGTATTTTACATAGATCAACTCCTTTAATGTTCTCAACAATCCAATGATCCAACTACCAGTTATCCACCTTTTGTGGCTGAAGAAGCTGAAACTCACAGAGTCTTGAACCCAGGCTATCTGACTCCAAAGTTTGCATGGTTGACTACTAGTGCTTCTAACAAGATACTTGAGTATGCCTGGGTTCAAGGAAGAACAGAAACAAATACAAGAGTCAGTGGTTCCTGCCCAGGTTTCCATTTTGGCTGCTGGTTTATATTGACATCAAAAATCCCTGGATGGAAGTAATTTTGAAAGGTCACTTAATCTATTCACCCTGCCTTAAACTTTTCTGACAGATGAGTAGCTACCTTAATTCTCTACCCCTTCAAAGGAAAGTACTGCTTCTTTCTGTCCCTTATTTGTGGATGTAACAAACCCTAGTGCAGGAAATCTCATCTTTTTTATAGCATAAATCCCACTCAATGCTATTTAAGCTTGTTGCCTTTTGCTTAGCTTCTTGAGAAAATGCAGTAATGTCTAAATAACAGAATTTCCTAGACTTCAAGACAGATACTAAAAATGTATTTTCTTCAAACTATATAATTCATTTGCCTTTAACTTTTATTTTAAACAACATAGTTGTCTTTTAGTTTTCCTTTTGGCATTAGAGTTCTTTTCTTTCGTGTTTTTATTTTTTTTAATGGAGTCAAATTAGGGTGTTCTAGAGGCAGTTTGACCTTGAGTTTGCTGGCTTTTCTAGTAGATTTTTGTTTAAATCCCTTTAAACAAATTTTTATAGCTGCCCTGTGATCTTCATCAATAATGTCAAAACACTGTGAGTAACTCCGGGTATTTTTAAAATGTATTCTCTTCCAATCACTTGCTTTATTTTAATGACTTAATCAGATGTGTATAGAGATAGCAACACTTGGTGGGTAAAAAATCCACCAATGCAAATGCCCTTCTGACTGAATATTGATTCACTGATGACGTATTTCAAGAGCCTGCTTACTTTCCCTTTTTTATTTCCAGCCTATCTCTAGTCCCATTTAATTCATATTGTGCAGCTAATAGTTTCATCTTTATTCAATGTTTCCATCTTAAATTTAAATGGGATTAATGCAGTGAAAAGTTCTTTTTAAATGATTAGGTTAATAATCTGGAAATTATGGCTTCCCAAATAAGGCATTCCCAAAGCTCTTATCTGAATATTTACTTCATTTTTTAGGACTGCTCTTTGCCTGTCCTCAAATTTCCAAATCATTACTATAATGTTCATATGATTAATAATTCTAACTATAATTTGTCTTCTTTGTGCATTACTTTGAAAATAGTAGAAATCATCTTCTCAATTGATTCAACAGCTGTAGATCTTTCTAGAGGTCACATTGCAAGTTGGCGTTTGTCATCAATCATGGCTTTAATTAAAATTTAGATTATAGCTGAGTAAACCTTCTCCTCTGCTGTTAATTTCTTGAACATTTTTATCCTTGTCTTTTTTATTTTAAAATATAACAAAATAATAATATTTATTGTATATTTTAATGTTATATTTTCTGTACTGCTTAGTATTGACTTTTACAAAAAAACAAGTATAAGCATTAAAATCTAAATAATGCTTTCCATATAGTCAGAAGTTACCTTATTTGTATATGTGCAATCTCTATTACTGTAATACACTGTTTATATTGCTTCTTAATTTTGTATCCAAAACAAGCTACCACTGCTTTTCTTATTACTTGTGTTTCTTGTAAAGCAAATAAACAGAACCCAAACTTCTATTTACTTATTAAAAAATACAAATAATATGTGCTATGTAGATGTGTGAAAAGCAACATGATCTTAAAAATATTCACGGTACTAGAAAGGATCCAATGGAAAACAAAGGTAGTATTTTTAGGATAGTAGGCCCATTTTTTCATACAGTCATATATGCAAACCCCCTGTGAAATCTGAAAACGTGTACTATAAATTCATGCCTTCCCAGAAATCTAGACAATCTGTGTCATAAACTGACCTGTTTAAGAGATCATCATATATCTCCAGAAATTGAGAATAATCAAAAATTGGTCTTAAAATATATGTTTAGACTACAGTAACTCTGTAAGTATATGAATATTAATATCATATATGTTGTTAAATGTTTAACAAGTAGTAAACTAATTTGAGTCTATTCGAAAAAGACTATATTTGTTACTGAGATGTGTATAATAA
Organism: Rhinopithecus bieti; assembly: GCF_001698545.2. Classification (NCBI taxonomy): domain Eukaryota; kingdom Metazoa; phylum Chordata; class Mammalia; order Primates; family Cercopithecidae; genus Rhinopithecus; species Rhinopithecus bieti. The sequence continues at coordinate 569,562 of NW_016804554.1, read as the reverse complement.
AAAATAATTTAAGTATTTTATGAAGTTGAAATCCATGTTGCCCAAGTCAGTGTCAATCTTAAATTACATGAAACTACATTTTTGAAATGATGTCTGTCTAGAGCATGTTATCTATTTATTTATTTATTTTAAGACACAGTCTCCTCTGTCACCCAGGCTGGAGTGTAGTGGTGCCATCTCAGCTCACTGCAACCTCCACTTCGCAGGCTCAAGGTATTCTCCTGCATCAACCTCCTGAGTAGCTGGGATTACAGGCACCCACCACCACCCCTGGCTAATTTTTGTACTTTTTTTTTTTTTTTTGAGACGGAGTCTCGCTCTGTCGCCCAGGCTGGAGGGCGGTGGCCGGATCTCGGCTCACTGCAAGCTCCGCCTCCCGGGTTTACGCCATTCTCCTGCCTCAGGCTCCCGAGTAGCTGGGACCACAGGCACCGGCCACCTCGCCCGGCTAGTTTTTTTGTATTTTTTAGTAGAGACGGGGTTTCACCGTGTTAGCCAGGATGGTCTCGATCTCCTGACCTCGTGATCCGCCCGCCTCGGCCTCCCAAAGTGCTGGGATTACAGGCTTGAGCCACCGTACCCGGCCCCAATTTTTGTGTTTTTAATCGAGAAGGTGTTTCACCATGCTGGCTAGGCTGGTCTCCAACCCTTGACCTCAAGTGATGTGCCTGCCTATGCCTTCCAAAGTGCTGGGATTACAGGCATACTGTGCCCAGCCTAGAACATATTTTTAAAAAATTATAGTTACACGTTCTAAAGTAACTCTGTACTCAAATAAATCAAATACTTACGTATAACTGTGTAGGAATTCTAAAGAAAATTAAGACCAACAGCTCTATCAAGCAGCACATCAAAATATATGTGAATATATGAAATTCCACCTTATATCATAATTTCAAACTTTTGCTGTACCTCTAGATCAGCAATAGGTAGTTTTATTTTATTTTTCTGTTCATTGAGAGTTTACCCAGATTATAAATCCTACTAATAGGAAGCAAGTAAATATAAAGAATGATAAATACTAAAATGTTATCAAAGTTTGTTTATATCCCAATAATAAATCATTTTGGGACATTTTGGATTTAAATCAGTAGATATTACACACACACACACACACACATATATAAAATTAGTGCATAACATTTATTCTGTTAAAATAATTGGATTAAGATTATTGGAATCCATTAATTGTTAATTCCTTTTGCCTGCCGATGATTACCTTAAAAGCATTCGAAATGCTTTTTTGAATAGCCAGGAAAACTCAACAGAATTTTATTTGGTTTTATAAGATTGAACTTGTATAGTTTTGTATAAGAAAATCCTATAAGAATTTCCATTACCTATACTACACTATATACACAAGAAGAACTTTATATTTCCAAGTATTTTTATTATTCTTAACAATTTTAGTGTCCCATATTTTATATACACAGTTTTCATATCTAACTCATTATCTTTAAATTATTAAATAAGTTTGTTTATCTTTTTAAGATTTATTGAATGAAAATTTAGTATGTTTAAACTATCTTTAGGTCAGATTTTTTAGTATTGCCTAATGATATTAGAAGATTCATTGGAAATTAGATGACTTTGGAGTCACAGCAGTACACAAAGTGTAGAAGATAAAACGTTTAAATAACAGGCCTACTGACTCATACATTAAAAATTATACAATGGGAAAGGGTTTTACCACAAGGAGTCAGTATTGATGGATGAGTTCATTGGAAAAGTCCACCAAATGGAAGATCAACAAGGTCCATTTACAAATTAGGTTTTTCAATTCAATCTTATGAGTCCAAGCTAGTGCCATATCAGGAAGTGGTTCACACAAGGGGGAAAATGTGATTATGATACTTCTCATTGAACCAAAACAACACAAATATTATATTCACATCATTTCACCTTTCCACAATCCAGTGACATGCACAGGGAAAAGTAATTCTCACATGTATTTATTACATGAAAAATAGATTTTAAAATGTAGGATTTATACCAAAAGGAAAACAAAATTGTGGACTGTTTTCAACCATTGCAAAAGTGCTGCTATTTTAATTTTAAAATGAATCATTAAAATAGAAAAGATGCTTCCAGGGCAACATGACAAAACCTCATCTCTACAAAAAATACACACACACACACAAAATTACCAGATGTGATGGTGCATGCCTATAATCCCAACTACTCAGGAAGTGGGAGAATCATCTAAGCCCAGGAGTTCAAGGCTGCAGTGAGCCGTGATCAGGCCACCGCACTCCAGCCCAGGTGACAGAGTAAGACCCTGTCTCCCCACCCCCCCAAAAAATCTAACCTAATTTCTAATAAAAGTGTAAACAGGAGGACAGAATAAGAAGTTTTCTAAGGATTGTGCTGTATTTGCAATTTATAAAGGAAAGTAACTCATGTTATTCTGGAGTTTTGCCTTACTTGCAACTAATAACAGATTTGGAAACTACATCTAGCCAAATCAACTTTTAAGCTAGTTATTGAAAATTTGAATTCTGCCTATAATGGACCTACAGAACATATTTTAGAAGTATCTTGGTTTTACAACTGAACTAAATTCAAATTTTCTTGGAAGTTCAGCATCTCAATACCATATATTCACCATTTGTCCTATAACTTGATATTTAAACTAAACACATATTTCTGTTTCCATGAATATAAAATAAATATATATATATAAAAAAAGAGGCTTTCAGTGGAATGTAAATCAATACTTTGGCAAAATGTAACCTGTTAACTTTTCTCTATTCCTATCCAAACCCCAGGCTAATAGCACTTCAGTATTTCAAACATTAAGTAAATCTATAACAAAACTCTACATTTGAAAGCAAACATATGTCTGGTTTTGATTTGTTATTCCCACATAAGTGCAGATCATAAACTACTTCCCACTGACATGGCTTTACCGCAAGCATACTTTCTCTAGTTTGTGGGCATAAAATATGAAACAGGCTCTTTTCATGAAGGAGGAAATCTAGCTTTGAAACAAAAAAAGACACCGTGGCTTGGAACTTTCACCCTTTTTGTCCCAAAATTTCCCTGTGATGAAAGCACATTTAAACATTACTCCTATTAATCATACTTTATTCGATTATATTCTAAACTGGATTCATTGTGCAAATACACGGAGCTTCAAGATTATTAAGCTTTATTTAATATGTCCCATCCTACATAATTTCTTTGAATATGTAAGATTTCCTAATAAATATTGAGATAATTATTTTGCCTATTTTAAAACTCAGTTAACATTCTAAATCCAATTAAATTTCTAACCCATCAATCCCCATGGCATGTATTAATAATAGTATTTCTCTTTTTTTAATTTAATATGTCTATGTCATAGTTTTGTATATACAGTAAAAAACTTAGAGTCAATACCCACTAAATTACCATGTTCTGATGGTGTTGTTTTCCTGATAGGCTATGCTACATCGGTAGGTATGTTACCATGGTGTTCTGATTAAGAAATAGCAATAAACTGGAAGGAAACCTACAAATGTACAGAAAACTCAAAGCAAGCATTTTATTCATATATATCCAAGTCTATGGAAAGTGTTACAACCTACCATTTTGAGGATTACAACCTATTATTTTAAGGAAGCATCTAACTTTTGCACAGAGATGAACTTGCCCACATAATATTGCTTGTATAGTCATCAAATAGTATAGTCGACATATTTACTTCATTAAAAAAAAAAAAACTTGAGATATTCTAATTGAGCAAATAAGGAAGACATATAGGGAGCATCCATTATGCATAACAGATTGAGTCAGTCAGATGTATTGTGTCTGCATATTTTATATCAATATTCTGCAAGGACAGAGAAATATTAATACTAAGATTTTCTTGTACAAGTTATTTAATTTCATCCAAGTACTTGTAGGACATACAGGAAAACCCCTTCTATGGCTGACTTCAGAGGCTTTGGATAGCAGATTTTTTTTTTTTTTATGTTCGTAATAGAAATTTCCACTTGAGTATAATATTTAGGAGAGAAAACATAATTTTCTATAAAGAATAACTTTAATTTTGAAACTTCCTCTAGAAAAAAGCAATACAAAGGAGAAAGATATGGAATAAAATCCTACAATCATGTGAATATCGGATTCTTAGAAATACTGTTTATAGCAAATTATGATATATGTATTGCTACTTTCTTCCTGTGAATTATACTGAATACAGTATTTTTATTTCTTGTGCCCCAGCATATCAACATAAATACAAGCATTAAGGGAATCTTGGTGATACTATATCTACTATTGTATGTTTTCCAGAGCCCTGCTTTATTCTCAAAACTCTTCTCTAGACGAGATAAAGAGGTCAACACCAGTACCTAGTTAGACCTCGTTAGACCTCACATCAGCACACTGATTGGGGTCCTTTCTCTGAAGCACTGAGACATTTTTTGCTTGATTGGCAAAGGAGAGCTGTTTCACCATGTTCATGCTTGCTGTTCATTTTATTTTTCAATTTTATATGATTAAGCTCCATTATGAGGAGTTTTTAGGTCACACACTGTTAAATGTTATTCCAACCGATGGTCACTTTGATCAGCTTGTCTCACAACTTTTCTTTGAAAATTCTGTGTTTCCTTTCAAAAGCTTTCTCAGTAAAAATGGTTTTAAATTAAGTCATCAAAGAAAAAATAATGCACAGGGGCCAATTAATACACTCACTGACAGGGCTTCTACTCCCTCTTTTTTCTTTCATCCTGACTCATGCAGTTAATTTAGAGGACATGGATTTCTTATATGACTAAGAATAGAGAGAGAGAGAGAGAGTAAGAGAAAGAGAGAGATGCACTAATCTCAGACCGCCCTTGCATTGGCCTCAGAAATTATCTTCATCATGATTCAATGGAATGAGAAAAATCATATCACATGTTATATTGTTACTATTGCTGAAATGTGTGAACACTATTTTGTAATCTGTTGATTGGTGCAAGATATGCATTTGCCATAGACTTAGCTATGAATAAAATGCATGGGAACCACAAAACAGATTACATGTTTAGATTCATGATAAATGCATTTTGAAAATATACTTAGAGGAGAGAAAAAATTTCTTAAGTTAGATATATAAATGTGTGTCACATATTATAGGCTTATATTTTGATATTTTTTATTTTTTATTTTTTAAAAATTTTATTTAAAATGTAAGTGTATAATAAGCATAAGTAATAGGCTGCTAATGTTATGCTAGACAGAAGTTACTTTTAGACTTACCATTAATCATGTTAAAAATTATAATTTTACTGATAATTTTCGATATTTTATTATTATTCAGATATATTTCAATTTCCCCCTGCTTTCAGCAAAAAAAAAAAAAAAAAAAAAAAAAAAAAACCCTGCTAATTATTTATTTCCCTTAAAGGTATGTGTATCTTCAAAAGTATAAATACATGCATTATTCTTTTTACTCACTTCCAATTTGTCACTGTTGCTATACTTTAAATAATAATTCAAGTTATCAAACACCCCAAGAGAATGATATTTTCAGTAAGTTTAAGATATATTCTCACATAAAACATACTTGTAATTAATTCCACACCTGCAAAGCTGAAAAGCATTTTATAATACCAGAGTCTCCAGAGGATTTCAGGTCTAGAGATTATAGTGCTGCAATTAAAGCAAGGTTTGTAGTGGCATTGTCATTATCTGAACAGAACTCCATCTCCTGAGATTGACAGAAAATGTTTAATTCTAGACACTTAAGGGACATTTGCATTAATAAAAGGGAAACCATACAGTGGGTCACATAACTTGCAAAGAGATTAAAGAATGTATAATGTCAGAGAAGCTCAGGGAACTTCCTTATTACAAGAAAAGAAGGTGGGAGACTCTTATATAGAGCTTTCAAATGACTGTGCAGTGTTAAGCTGGCATGTGAGAAAAGAAATTAACTGATGGGACTGACAGCATGGAGCTGCCAGGAAACTAACCATGCTATTTCCTGATCCTAGTACTACTCATCAATGTCAAATTATAAATTATAACATCCTAAGTGAGACAAGAAGATTACAAAATATGAAAATGAAGATACTGGGAAAAAATTCTCAATTAACACTTGATTTTGATCCTATCTCTATAAGGAAAAAAAAGTAATGTCTTTCTAAATTCATGTGTTGCAGAAATAGGCTTTTTATTATTGTAACTACAGTATTATTGCATACCTCATCAAGTGATTGCAATTGCAAAACATTATTGCTCAACTGGGTAAAAGAATGTGCTGGTTAATATTGAGTGTCAACTTCTTTGGATTGAAAGATGCAATATATTGTTTCTGGGTGTGTCTGTGAGGCTGTCGTCAAAGGAGATTAACATTTGAGTCAGTGAGCTGGGAGAGGCACAACAAAACTCTAGCTGGGTGGACACTTTATTTGTCCATTCGCATGGTGCTAATAAAGACATAGACCTGAGACTGGGTTATTTATAAAGGAAAGAGGTTTGGCCAGGTGCAATGGCTCACGTCTGTAATCCCAGCACTTTGGGAGGCCGAGGCAGGTGGATCACCTGAGGTCCGGAGTTTGAGACCAGCCTGACCAACATGGTGAAACCCCACCTCTAGTAAAAATACAAAAGTTAGCTGGGCATGGTGGCAGCCACCTGTAATCCCAGCTACTCGGGAGGCTGAGGCAGGAGAATCACTTGAACTTGGGAGGCAGAGGTTGAGTGAACCGAGATCGTGCCACTGCACTCCAGCCTGGCCAACGAGAGTAAAACTGCGTCTTGAAAATAAATAAATAAATAGAAAAATATAAAGGAAAGAGGTTTAATGGATTCATAGTTTCACATGGCTGGGATGGTCTCACAATCATGGTGGAAGAGAAAGGAAGAGCAAAGGGATGTCTGACATGGTGACAGGCAAGAGGACACGTGCAGGGGAACTCCTCTTTATAAAACCATCAGATTTCATGAGACTTATTCCCTATCATGAGAACAGCACGGGAAAAACCCACCCCCATGATTCAATTGCCTCCCACTGGGTCCCTCCCATGACATGTGGAAATTATGGGAGCTATAATTCAAGATGAGATTTAGGTTGGGACGCAGCTAAACCATATCAGACTCCATCTAATCAGCTGCCACTGCGGCTAGAATAAAGCAGGCAGGAGAAAGAGGAAGAGCAGACTTGCTGAGTCTTCCAGTATTCATCTTTCTACTGTGCTGGGGGCTTCCTGCCCTCTAACATCAGACTCCAAGTTTTACAGCTTTTGGACTCTTGGACTTACACCAGTGGTTTACCAGGAGTTCTCGGGCCTTTGGCCACAGACCAAAGGCTGCACTGTCAGCTTCCCAACTGTTGAGGTGTGCAGACTTGAACTGATCCACCACTGGCTTCCTTGCTCCTCAACTTACAGATGGCCTATTTTGGAACTCTACCTTGTGATCGTGTTAGTCAACTCTCCTTAATAAACTCCCTTTTATACATACATATATCCTATTAGTTCTGTCCCTCAGGAGAACCCTAACTAATGCAGTAGTGCCTTGTAATATTTGTTAAAGAAACTAAAACTAAATCAACTTAATAAAAGCAAATGATTTTGTAACACTTTGTAATGCTCTCACTATAGATAATTAATTTGGGCCTCCTATAGTTGTCAAGTTGTCTCTATTTATTCTTACTAAGAAGCTGAGGCTTTTGAATACTAAATGTCTTCCCTAAGGTTACTAGTACATTGTGAAAATAAGTATCAAATATAAGTCTTCCCAATTCTAGCTCAATACTCTTTCCTTTATATTATCCTGCAACCTGAATAGACTTTTAAATTAGATTGTAAGTGTCTAAAGCCAGACACATTTGATAACCTTTATATTTTTTAAGGCAGTACTCATGCGCAACTGACCGAAAAAGGTCACTCTATTATGTTCAATTTTTTGTGGCTTCCAACATTTATTCCTTATGTTAAATGACAATATGCTTTATAAAATAAAGGCATACCATCAAAATCAGACTCTAATGAGATAAGTTGAAAGTCAATTATGAGACGTTTGGTTTAATATAGACTAGCACCTAAATGAAACTCTCATTATTCGCTAATAGAAATGTGAATACTAGGGAAAAAAAGATAAATGTTCATAGCAGCAAAAGAAAACTAAGTATGAGAGACAAGCAATTGTCAGAATCTTGGAGAAAATGGAATTTCAGATTCTTTTGTTTGATAAAAACAATTAGTGTCAGAGGATCTGCTGCCACAGTTTATGTAGGAAGCCAAAAAAATATGTTGTTTCAACCCTAATAATGAAATCTTGGTAGTCTACAAAATTTATAGCTAGAGTATTCATATTAATATTATAAAAGCTAGATTTCAGAGTATAAATTCATACTAGTGATAATAAAGAATATTTCATAATGACAAAGGAGTCAATTCACCTAGAAAACATTCCAATTCTAAATGTATATGCACCTAGCAACAGAACTTTGAAATACATTAGGAAAACTCTGATAAAACTGAGAGGAAACATAGGATAACTAAAATGAGGAATTGGCCAACATTATCTGCCCACTAAATCAAATGAATTTTTATAGAAAACTCCAGCCAACGACAATCAAACACATATTCTTTCAAAATGCACACAAAACACTAATCTATATATACTATATTTAGGGCCACAAAACAAACTCAATAAAATTAAAATAATAAAATATCATTCAAACATTTTACAGATTATAACAGAATTGAACTAGAAGTCAATAACAAAAAGATATCAGGAAAATTCCTAATTACTGGAAAATTAAACAAATTAATTATAAATAATAGTTCAATTTATAAATCTCAAAAAAGTTTTTATAATATTTTGAATTGCATTTAAAAAGAAAAAAAATCAAAATTTGTGGGAAGCTGCTTAAGCTGCTGAGATTAAAATTTACAGCATTAAATGATATAAGAAGAGGAGAAAGTTCTCAAGTCAGTAATATAAATCTCTACCTGAAAACTTGGAAAAGAAGAGCAAACAAAACTAAAGACAGAAGAAAATAAATTAATAAAGATAATAGCAGATATTAATGAAGTTAGATACACCAAAGCAAAGAAAAAAAATCAATGACATGAAATACTGCTTCTTCAAACAGATCAAGAAAAGTGATAAAACTTGTTTAGATTGACCAGGAAAAAGACAGAAGACACATTTATAAGTATCAGAATGAAAAGGAGATATCACTACTAAATCCCACAGTTGTAAAAATAACAATACAGCAATACCATGATAAACCCTAGGCTCACAATTTTTAAAAGTTAGATAATATTGACTAATTCTTTGAAAGGGAAAAGCTAACAAAACACTCAAAGAAAAACACGCCATCTCATTAGACTTAATCATATACAACATAAAATTCGTGGTTAAAATTGTCCAATGGAGAAAACTATAGACCAAAATTATTTCACTGCCCTAGTCTGCCAAGCAATAAAGAAACAATGCCAATTCTATACCACATTTTCAGAAAAGAGAGGAATGCATACTTTACAATTTATTGTAGGAATATAGCCTTAGTCTATACTGAAAGCAATACATAAATAAATAAAACCAAAAAACCTATAAATCAGTGTCTCTCATGAACATAGATGCAAAAATCTTTGACAAAATATCTTCAAACTACATCCTACAATGTATAAAATGCAGAAATACATTATAGTCAATTTATATTTTCCTGGGGATGAAAGGTTTGTTCAGCATTTGAAAATCAATCAGTAATTTGTTGGATCAGTAGACTAAAGAAGAAAAAATAATTATAAGTTAGGTGTATGAACTAGTATTTGATAAAATTTAATGTTTTCATGATAAAATCTCAGCAACTCAAGAAAATGTTAAGGAAACTTTCTTAACTTCATAAAATGTATCTAAAACAAATTCACAGTTAACCTTATACTTAATTGTAAAAGACTGAATACTCTCACTGAGATAGGAAACAACGCAAGCATTTCCTCTTATATAATTCCATCCTGTTGGAAGATTTACCTTGTGTAATAAGGCAATAAAAATGAATAATAAATTGATTAGAAAGAAAGGAATAATACTGCATCTCTTAGATTTCAAAAATCTAATAGGGGACACTCCTAGAATTAACAAGTGAGCCGGGCTGAGACAGAGGATTCAAACTAAATACACCAAAGCTGTTGTCGTTTCTATATATTAGCAAATAACAATTGGAATACAACGTGAAGACCAATTCCACTTACACAAGTATAAAAAAAAGAATATTACGTATAAATATAGTAGAATGTATTTTTAAAATCAGTATGCTGAAAACTACAGAACACTGATAATAGAAATAGATAAATTATATTCATTGATTGGAAGACTCAATATTTTTAATAGGTTAATTTTCCCCAAATTGATATAGATTCCCTGAAATCTCCTTAACGTCCCAATTGGCTTTTTGTTTTGTAAATTAATGAACACAACCGCACGTTTTTGAAAACATCTTTTTATATAGATGTTCATTATGTTACATATTTATGCAATGCATATTTTGTGTATTATTTATTTATTTAGATGGAGTCTCACTCTGTCGCCCAGGCTGGAGTGCAGTGGTGCAGCCTTGGCTCAGTTATTTTCACTTTAAGTCATTGAATATATTTATAATAGACATGCCTTGGACTATCAATTCTATTAACTGGGTTTGTGAGGAATTTGTTTCTTAGGAATATTTATTTTATTTACAGTGGATCACATTTGCTTCCTTTTTCTCATGTCTGTTAATATTTTGTCATACCATTAACATTGTGAATGATATATTGTCCAAATTTTGAATTCTATAATCTTGCCCTGAAATGTGGATTTTGTTCTAGCAGGCTCTTAAACTACTGATTGATAACTTTGAAGTTGTAATTCTTGATCTATACTTTGTTAGGGCAGATCTATGGAAAACCTGAGATATTGACCAAAACCCTCTCATCTGGAAGTGTTTAAACTGCAAACTCTCTCTTTCTGAGGTGGACAGTACCTTAAATCTTTGCTTATTACTTTTAACTTTTAACGTGTTGTTTTCTGGTGTCTATTCTCCCTCCATGTATAATTTCACTGTCTGTAAAGAGGTTAAGCAGCAATTTATGTGGAGATTTTAGGATTCTATTCATTATAATCCCTCTCTTTTGGAAGTCCTGTTGGATTCTCTGACAACTCAAGCCTATAAGATTGTGGTTTTCTGCTCTATTTCTGTTTGTTTGACATCATTTTTGTATTATGGAATGTCTTCTGTGGAAAAGCCATGTCTAATATAGATTTACAGGTTAGTATGCTAGATGTTTAGGGTTAGTATGCTACATTCTAGTTTCAGTTATGCACTTATAATTTTAAATTTCATTATTTTTATTTTTTGAAATATAGCTTTGAGAGATATTCATATACTATAAAATTTATACATGTGAAGTATACAATTTCCTGGATATTTAATAGTATATCTCAAAGTTGTTTTCAGAACACTTTCATCACTCCGCATGGCTCAATATGCTTCCATACATATGACCCTGGCAACCACTAATTCACTTTCTGCCTCTATGAATTTGCCTATTTGTCATATAAATGAAAATATGCAATAATGATACAGGAGTTAAGAAGAAATCACTTAAGCAGATAGTGAGGGTATGGGAGTCCTTGCCAAGACTTTTCTTTTTAATAAAAAGCAGTCACAAATTATTTTCTAACAAAGAGCAGACAGTAAAGTCAAGCGGCAAACATAGACAAGAAAGCTGGGAGTTTGCACAGGTGAATGCCAGCAGGCACTAGGGGCTACACATGTTCAAGATGGTGGCTCCATCTTTCCTTCTCTGCCAGCCACATGTACAATAAGGAAAAGACCAGATGGCACCGGCCACGGAAGAATTTACTTGCGTATTAAGATTAGGATGGGGCAACCAGCCTTCCCCACACCCTATGTAAACTTCATACCTGATCTAACCAATCTGTGAGCCCTATGTAAATCAGACACTGCCTCCTCAAGCCAGGATATAAAAACTGGTGTGTCCACCGCCAGCTGTTTTTTTCCGTTCAGAAGTCCCCTCTCAACAGAGAGGGAGCTGTTTTTCTTTCCCTTTCTTTCTGCCTATTAAACCTCTGCTCCTAAAATTTTTGTGTGTGACCATGTCTTAAATTTTCCTGGTTTGAGATGATGAACCCTGGGTGTATACCCCAGACAACATAGTTGCTTTATATTGGGGATCTCATCCATGATACCAAGGTGCAGCATTTATCAAAATGGTGAGTAGAGAAGGGCACTCCAACTCTGTCCTTTCATGTCGGGGCTCTTGCCCTCCATTTTAGAACCAAATCACATCAGTAATGGGCATCTGTCAGCCAGGTAAAACATAGTTAACTCGGCTGTTGTTCTTAAAGACTTAGATGTGAAGCTTACTGAGGAGAGCATGGAGAATCCCCTGCAACCACAGGTTGCTGGACATGTTGGCCATGTTTGAACCAGCTTCCTTTCATGGAGGACTTAACCATCACATGGAAGTGAAAGAGGTTTCAGTGCAACTGAGGATTTCTGGCTGGGGTTATCCCCTGGTGTTATCCAAAGGCTTCTGGACTGACCCCAATCTCTGACCACCCAGTGTGGTGTTGGCTACAGAATCTCCAACTTTTCTATTGTAATTTCCTCCTTTCCTCTCCACAACTGCCATATTTCCTATGCTCTCTGCATATGCAATATGTGGGAAGTTTTACAGTTCAGGCAAGTAATCTTATGTGGCAAGATCAAGGGATATTGTAGTAACTGGGGATATAGCTCAAGGGAAAGCGTCTTTCTGATTTTCTAGGAGCAGAGGGTCTCCTTTCTACACTGAGAGTCACTCTCTGCCCTTGGTCTGGGGAGCATCTGGCATCTGGCCTTTCCAGGTCACTCTGCCCTGGTCTGGAGAGCACATGGCGTTTCCAGGTCTCTCTCTGCCCTTGGTCTGAAGAGCACATGGCATGTCAAGGTCACTCTGCCCGTGGTCTGGAGAGCACGTAGCATTTCAAGGTCAACAGCACCGCCTGGTAGAATAGGGATCATCTCCATGAGGCACATTGTTGGTTCTTTACCGAAACACTGTTAGCTTACCAATTCTCTTCCCTTTTTGTGCCTCTCTGTAGGCACTAGAAACCAGCCTTCATGCTGCTTCTATAAATGGGGAAATTCTGCCTTCAATAACTGGGAGTAAAATGCTATCTGAAGCCAAATTTTAGTCTCAATACTCTCCCATCAACAGGAAAATAGCCATTTGGTTCCTACATTCTTTTAAGTCACCTATTCTGCCTCTAATTAGAATGGTACTTAATTAGTAAGGGGATTTTTAAGTTCAGAAGTTAACCAGAACCATTTTCTGAGGTTAAATGCTTTAGCATGGGCTATAATAGTAGGATATAGAGCCCAAATCAACACACTTCCTCCATCAAGGAGGAAAGTGCAAAAGTTTCCCAAACGCAACTTTCACATAGTCTCTCCAGAGATCCATTTTTTTTTGGGGGGTGGGGAGCCAGGCAGGTCACACAAGTCTAGGAAGTCAAAGGGAAATCACAGGCAGAGAACTACAGCTGCATGGTGGGCATGACTAATCCAAATCTCTTAGCTCCTCTGGTTCCATGGCTGGGGGTCACACCTGCAACCATGGGCAGCACATTCAACAAGGTGCCAGGACCCAGGAACCATGGAGGGAAAACAGCTGGGGGACACCCACACTGTCTTCCTCTCAACCCTGGGTCACACCAAAAGGAAGAAGGCAAAACGGATGTCTTTTCTCACTTCTCTTTTAGATGGGTAATAGGTTATCTTCAGTCTGTACTCCTCTGGAGTGCATTCTGAAGCACTGGGACTCCTTTGGCCCTCAGACTTTGAAGAAAAGGTGGCCCATTTTCTTTTGCGTAAGGGCATGATCTTCTTACCCTCTTGAACCACACTGGCTTGTGGAAGGGACCTTTTCTACTCAATAGTGTTACTCAAATTGTTTCCTCTTGCCTAGAAGCAATTAAATTCCAAATGGTGCTGCAGAGTGAACCATGCATGGACACGCCTTTCTTCTGAGGACACTTAGTTCAACCCCAGGAGGAGTCCTATTTTTTGTTCCCCATACTCCTTTTCAGCAAGAAGTAGCCGGAAAGAGTCATCAACCAACACCCCTAATAGCAACTAGGGTTACTACTCCTGAGTGAGGAAGGATATAGGAGTTAAGAAGAAAATCACTTTGACAGATAGTAAGGGTAGTGTGGTCCTCAGTAAGGCTTTTCTTTTTAATAAAAGGCAGTCACACATCATTTTCTAACAAAGAGCAGCCTGTAAAGTCAAACTGCAGACATAGAAAAGAAAGCTAGGGTCCAGGCCTGGTGGCTTACGCCTGTAATCCTAGCATTTTGGAAGGCCAAGGTGGGAGGATCACCTGAGATCAGGAGTTCAAGACCAGCCTGGCCAACATGGTGAAACCCCATCTCTACTAAAAATACAAAAATTAGCTGGATATGGTGGCAGGTGCCTGTAGTCCCAGCTACTTGGGAGGCTGAGGCAGGAGAATAACTTGAACCTGGGAGGCAGAGGTTGCAGTGAGCTGAGATTACACCACTGTACTCCAGCCTGATCAAGAGAGGATTCCATACTCAAAAAAAAAAAAAAAAAAAAAAAAAAAAAAAAAAAAAAAAAGAAGAAGAAGAAGAAGAAAGGAAGAAAAGAAAAAAGAAAAAAAGAAAAAAGGAAAGAAGGAAAGCTGGGAGCTTACATGGGTGAATGCTGGCAGGAACTAGAAACTAGACATGTTTGCAAAGATACACGTTGCCTTGCGGAGCAAAAAAAAGCCTGCACATAAGGTACCTTGGACCATTTGCCCTCCTGTTTGCAGAAAAGATGTCATAGTCAGATAATATTAAAATTAAGCTCCCTTCCACATGTTCAGGATGGCAGCTCCATCTTCCCTTATCTGCCAGTCACGTGTACAGTAAGGATCAGATGAGATGGCATGTACTGAGGGGAGAATTCATTTGCATAGTAAGATTAGGGTGGAGCAACCAGCCTTCCCTGCACCCTATGCATACACCATACCTGACTGAACCAATCTGTGACCCCTACATAAATCAGACACCGCCTCTGCAAGCTGGACTATAAAACCCAGCACATCGGTTGCCAGGCATTTTTTTCCACTCAGAAGTCACTTCTCTTAATAGTGAGAGCAATTTTTCTTTCTCTTTTCTTCTGCCTATTAAACTTCCACTGTTAAACTTGTGTGTGTCTATGTCCTAAATTTTCCTGGCATGAGATGACGAACACCAGG
The DNA here is from genome assembly GCF_001698545.2 of Rhinopithecus bieti. Taxonomy (NCBI): domain Eukaryota; kingdom Metazoa; phylum Chordata; class Mammalia; order Primates; family Cercopithecidae; genus Rhinopithecus; species Rhinopithecus bieti. Next base: position 554,326 of record NW_016804554.1, on the reverse strand, counting down.
CATATACCCCAGACAATGTAGCTGCTTCAATATCTGCACTTTTATGTCTGACTTTTTTTTTATTTTTACTTAGTCTAACCATTTCAAGGCTCATTTATATTGAGACACTTTCAGTAGTTCATTCCTATTTATGATCAAATAATATTACATGTATGGATATACCACATTATTTAATCCATTCATCAGTTGATATACACTAGTATTGTTTCCACTTTTTGATAATTGTGAATGATATTACTGTGAACACTCTTGTACAAATTTTTATGTAGATGTGTATTTTCATTTCTCTTGGGAATATACCTAGGTATGTAATTACTGAGTGAGAAAGTAACACTATGTTCAACACTGCAGGAACTGCAAAACCCTTTTCCACGGTGACTCTACCATTTTACATTTTCACCAGCAGTATATGAGGGTTACAACCTCTCCACATTATGGCTATATGAGCTTGATAGGGCTGTCATAACAAAGAATCACAAGTTGTGTGGCTTTAAAATTTCATTTTCTCACAGTAATGCAGACTAGAAGTTCAAGATCAAGATGTTTGCAAGGTTTGTTCCATCCAAGGGCTAAAAGACAGAATCTGTTTTATGCCACTCTCATAACTTCTGGTGTTTTTGGTTTGTAAATAACATTGTTTTTATCTCTGTCTTCATCATTACATAGAATTCTTGTTGTGTTCTTGTCTATTTCTGTGTTCAAATTTCCCTTCTTAATAAAGAACACAGTGGATTAAGCCTCGAATAGTGACCTCATCTTAACTTGACAGCATCTGCAAAAACCTGGTTTCCAAATAAGGTCACATTCAGAGGTACTGAGGTTTAGGACTTCAGTATATCTTTTTTGGGGAGACAAAATTCAATCTATTACACTCATTCACATTGTGATTGTCTTTTTGGTAGTAATCACCCTAATGACTCTGAAGTGGTATTTCATTGTGGTTTTGATTTGCATGTTCCTAATGACTATTTATGTTAACCTTCTTTTTATGCGCTACTAGACATTTTATCTTTTGGGAGATATTTATATTCAGATGTTTTGCCCATTTTCAATTTAGTTGTTTGTCTTTTCATTATGCAGTGATAAAAGTTATTTATTTATACATTCTGAATACAGAATATATAAATATGAGAAGTACACACCCAGTTTCAGAGGTTACTGTGAAAATATATGATTTGAAAATATCTTCTTTCATTCTGTGTTTTGTCTTTTTCTTTCATGACGATGTCATTAGAAGCACTAAAACTTAATTTTGATAAAATCTGCCTTATGTATTGTTGCTTATGCTATTTGTTTTAGATCGCTAAGAAATCATCCCCTTTTCCAAGCTCATTAGGTTTAACTTTATGTTTTTTTCTAAGTGTTTTATTATTTTAGTACTTACATTTAAGTGTTTGATCCATTTTTAGTTTGTTTTTGGATATGAGGTGAAGCAGGGGTACAACTGCCTTGTTTGTGTATAGATATCTGGTTTCCCCAGAGGCATTTGTTGAAAACACTTTTTTTCTCCATTGGGGAAATTCACATAAAATTTAAAGAAAGTTCGTGATGGTAAAACAAATAATAATATGTGAATTGTATGATGTAAAAGAAGGGACATATTAAGAGACTACATTGAGACACTATTAAAAAAGTTTTTCCCACCATGTCTGTCAATCATTTCCACCATTGGAGTAATGACTACTTCCATTTATAAACCAAGTGTTTCCGAACCCACATTTTCTCAACTGTTCTACATGTTTGCAACATTCTTGATTTTTAGGTGGTATAGAAATTTTACCTCAAGTCCTCTCTAACACTGGAATGCTCTGGAGGTCTTGGTACATATCTTTTTTGCATGTTGACTAAGTAAAAATACCATATATATGACTCTAATGCTGATTACACACAGTAATCAGCATGATTATAAAATGCCTATAATAAAATTTGGAGAAAAGGAAAGTAAAATTTATCAAAATATGTGTCTTCCCTGGAGATGTATTTTCTATTTATAATGTTTCTCTCTATTTTACAGAATTATAGACTAAGATACAGAATATGGTAGCAGAGACTTTAATATATAAAGTTTGTATCATGTATTCTAATTTTCTGTAATAGTCCATATTGTTATCCAACCAGTAGAAATGTTAGAATTTCATTCAAGATGCTGAGGAATGAGCATAAGAATCTGTATATTGACAATATGAATCAGAAGATGAATATTTTGTATCTGAGAAAACAATGTATTAGTATAATGAGAATTAATTAAATAAATACATTAAATTAAAGGAAAGTGTAGGCCAGTAGGAAAGAAGCAAAAGAAAGGGAGAATAGTGCATAAACTTCATCAGTAAATGGAATCAGTACTACAGTGGACTGAGACAATTATAGTCAAGGTGTTGGGAAGGAATAAACTTGAGCAAGTGTCACTTTTTCTTTCCAAGAAATTGTTCTATCTTACCTTGTGCTCATGGAGTCATAATAATAAGTGTCAATAACTGTAAGGGTCTGACATTTTATCCTATCTACAAGTTTACAAGTTAGCATAAAGAAGTTCTGTAGATGTTGGCAGAAGACATGATACTTCTCAGTCTTAGATGAAGAGCTTTACTACTCATGGCACATCAGGAAGTATAATCTTCAAAATCATATCATTTCCACAGTGATGATGATCCCAGGTGGATTCCAAGAATGCAATGAGCTTCTATCACAGATGAGGAGCCCCATATATAAAGAATCCCTGATTTAAACAGGAAATATAAGGAAACCTGCCCAACCTTTGTCCCAGAGGAAGACATTATCTTTATGATGCTGGAGAGCAAATAATTCTACCTTCTGCCCTAATGGGAGAGAGTATCATTCAAGGTTGCTCATGAGACCAGTATTTCTTAAAAGAAGATAGAGAACTAGTCTGTCACAAGACTAATCCATGCGTTAAATGTGAGAAATCCATGGAGAGTGGTTTCCCAAAATCAGTCACAGAGAAAGAAAGCAACAAAGCATTTAGGTTTCTCAAAGCATCATCTTAAGCAATGATTTGGATGGAATTTGTTGCAGACCACTGAGTGACATTGTTACAGTGTGGGTAGCTAGTTCAGTATGAGCAGTACAGAAGAGGGTTTTCCAGTCCCCCACACACACCAGGAGTAATGATCAGGCGATTGTTAACTCTCTCTAAAGTAATAATTGGTCACAGTAGTGCCAGGAAAGGCAGTCTCCTAATAGAAAAACAACACCTAAAACTGGTGATCAGCAGCTCTCAGTAAGATCTCAGGAGCTGGGAGAGTGGCAAGAAGTAACACAAGACCCTGGAAGTATGCCAACATATAAAACCTCAAGTCAAAAGTTTAAACTGTGCACTTATCTTTCAAGTCACCTGCTTGGCCATCTTCTAAGTATACTTTCCTTTCTTTCATTTCTGCTCTAAAGCTTTTTAAATAAATTTTCACTCCTGCTCTGATACTTACCTCAGTCTCTCCTTTTGCCTTTTGCCCCTCAGTCATATTCTTTCTTCTGAAGAGGCAGGAATTGAAGTTACTGCAGTCCTCTATGGATACAAATTTGCCAGCACTAATATTAGTAAATGAGGAGTGCAAGGAAAACAGATGTGCTGTAGTCAAGAATAGGCTGAGGCAGACATTGGTGCAGCATGACTCAGCGGGTTTGGAGTGCAGGTGCAGAACTCTACACATTATGTAACCATGCCACGTGAGGCACATTAGGTAATCACTCATGTGAGCTTGTGCTTGGCTCAGAACCACTATTGCCTGTACAAGTTATAACTACCCTGCTGACACTGTACATATGGCTTGTGCCTAGGCTCACTTGTGCCCAGAGAGAGAGTAAAGCCATGTTGAAACTGTCTACTATTCCTCAAGTGTTTTTCCAGCTACCCAGCACTTGCCCACTGACTCCCCTTAGACCTTAGTTAGAACCTGACAATTAGCATCACAAACAGGATCCTGAGCTGTACTGCTTAGATGTGCTCCTGTGGAAACCTGGGCAGTGGTGGATGAGTCCTCTGCAAGCGTGGAGAAGGCGCTAAAACAGCTGAAAGTGCAGAGCACCAAGAAGGAGCTAGATTTTGCCAGCAGATTTGGATGGGCATTTTTGACTGTGCTGTGAGAAGTACACACCCAATTTCTTAGGGATGTAGTGCAGGTAAGGGCTCTCCAGGTGCAGGCAGGGCACCTGAAGGCCTGGCTGCACAGCTCAGAAAAAGAGTTAGAAGCTGCTATGAATGGCAACCTTCAGGCACAAGTGGGGGTGCCTGGAAGCCTGGCTACAGAGCTTGGAACTGCTGCTATGGTGACTTGGTCCCACAGATGGGACTGAGAGGTCTATGCTGTAAAGAAGGGAAAGATTCCCCACCCACAGGGCGCCCACCATGGGAGAAAATGAGTTCCCAATGAGTGACATGTTCACAGATGTGGATAGATTTGATTTTTGCTAGGGTTGACCGTGAGGAAATTGGTAAGCAGTCCAATGAAGTACTCTTAACTTTGTTGAAACAGTTGTCTCTGGAGCAGCAATTCCAGAAAATGCCCAAGGAGAAGAAGGACATTGCTGAGTGACCCAGTCCAGCCTGGGTGCTCCAGCTCAAAGACTATGTGCTGTAGCCAGGTGGGGGTGTAAAGCTTTTTCTGTTTGATTAGAAAACTGGCCTAGGTGCCTGCCTTGTGGAGACACTGGATGATGGGAGACCACATGCAGACTTGGCAATTTAAGTCCCTGCACGTGGATAATTTCTGGGCATGACTGCATAGGCAGTTTTGAAGACCGGTTAGTGAAAGTGAAACCTGTATCTTTGCACTTTGGCATTGGCCGCTTGGCTCCTTGATTATGTACTGTGTATGTCTCTCCCATACCTGAATACATTTTGAGGGTGGATGTTTTACACAGCTTGGCAGCTATGCCATCTGTCATGGACTTGATGGATCACTTCACGACAGAATTGGGACAGTACTACTATGTGGTGGATTTGACTAATGCATTCTCAATTAACATTACCCTAGAGAGCTAAGGACAGTTTGCCTTCATGGGATGGTGACCATAGACTTTCACAGTGTTGCCACAGGGCTATATGAATAGCCCCACCATATGCCATGGTCTTGTTGATAATATTATGTTAACCTCTAATTCTCTTGCAGATTTAGAAGCAGCAACATTCCTCTTGCCTGAGATTGGGATGGTGCGGCTGAGACGGTCTTCCTGGCAGCCAAGCAGGCTATTCAGTAGGCGCAAGCCCTATACGTAGTAGACCGGGCCACCTGTTTGAGCTGGGTGTGCATGTGATCACAGATGGTTTCAGTGGGGCCTGTGGTAGCACACAGAGCACTTGAGAATGCCGGTAGGTTTTTGGTCCCAACTATGGAAGGGAGTTGAGCTCCAGTATTCCTTGAGAGAGAAACAGCTAACAGCTGTATATACCACACTTCAGGCTTGTGAGAGTGTGACAGGATGGGTTACAGCCATTGTGCAGATAACTTACCTGATAGTGGGATGGGTACATTCATGGGTAATGACCGCCCCCACCAACTAGGACAGCACAGACTTTCATTTTAGCAAACTGGGATGCCTACTGAGAACAGTGGAGTACACTGAGAACAAGTCTTTTAGCAGTAGAGTTGCAAGAAGTCTTGGGACCTGTAGTCCTAATTCAAGATAAGGCCACGGGTCCTGAGGCACCCCTAGACCTTGAGCCATCACCATTTAAGAAAGTGCGTCCCCTCATTCCCAATGAGGCATGGTACACAGATGGGTCTAGTTAAGGTGCTACTGCTGCTTGGACTGCTGTTGCTCTCTAACCTAATACTGACACCATATGGTTTGAAACCAGATGTGGACAAAGTAGCCAGTGGGCTGAACCCAGAGCAATGTGCATGGTGATCACCAAGGAGGTGACACCTATAGTAATCTGCACCAATAACTGGGCAATTTATTGAGGTTTAATCTTGTGGTTAACTATCTGGAAGTTACAGAAGTGTCTAGTCACCAGCCCGTGTGGGGCCAAGTCATGTGGCAAGACCTATAAAGGGAGGATGATCTTCTCTGACCGGGTATGGGGATGAAGGGTAACCTGTTGTTGCCTGCCTCAATACCTCTAAAGGTAGGGAAATAAAAACCTGGCTTAATGCATAAAGCAACATTGGGATGATATCACCATGGGGTGATTGCCTGCCATAACTTGGAGTTATTGCTCCCTGTATTACTGCTGTGGCCTCTGGGTCCAGGGTTCTGCCCTGTGGGCATGTCTCCCCACTAGAAGAACTCCCTCATCCAAAGAGGTGGAATGTAAAGCCTGTGTATCTGGCGTGTGTGCCCAGAGCTTATGTGTCAAGCCTGTGTATCTGGCCTGTGTGCCCAGAGCTTATGTGTCAAGCCTGTGTATTGGGCCTGTGTGGCCAGAGCTTATGTGTCAGGCTTATGTATCAAGCCTATGTGTGTCAGGCCTATGTGCCCAAAGCATATGTGTAAGGCTTATGTGTCAAGCCTGTGTGCACAAAACGTATGTATAAGGCCTATATGTCAGACCTGTGTGTCTAAGACCTATGTCTCTCTTGGCCTAGGGGGTGGAGTGTAAGGAAAATAGATATGTTGCAGTCAAGAATAGGCCAAGACAGATATCCAGCATAGCATGACTCAGTGGATTTGGAGTGCAGGTGCACAACTCCGCACATTATGTAACCATGCCACGTGAACTTGTGCTTGGCTCAGAGCCACTATTGTCTGTAAAAGGTGTAACTACCCTGTTGAAGCTGTAAATACGGCTTGCACTCAGGCTTGCTCATACCCAGAGAGAGAGTAAAGCCATGTTAAAACTGTCTGTGATCCCTTGAATGTTTTTCCAGCTACCTGCTACTCACCCACTAACTGCCCTGGGTGCTAAGTTAGAACCTGACAAGAAGCAACATAGAGTTATGAATAAAGAATATTAAAGTTTTCTTCCATGCTAGGGAGCTCTTGAATTTTTCACAGCTGTTCAATCTCCCACTGGCATCAATTATACATGTTGTAAATAATAAATATAAGCTTTGGACATCCATATCCCTTTTCCTGCTCTGTTGGATATCATTGTTACAAGGCAGTAGATTGGAGATGGAGCAGGATGGAAAGGCATTCATACGATAGTCATATCTAAAACTAATATTGCATTTACCCTGTACCTGAAACTAAATAATTTCTGTCAATTGTGACATTTAATTTTCTCAACAACACTGACTGATTATTGTTATCACCATTTTACAGATGAGAAACTTGAGGCACAGACGACCTAATTAATTTTCATAAAGTCATAGAGCTAGTCAAGGGCAGTAAAGGATTTCATCCTAGACAAGTTTTTATCATTGTGCTACAAAGCAAGAGTTGTAGTCCTTTGAAGTTGTTTATGTATTTTTCTCCACATAACTTTTATTTGAAACTTTGAAATATGATTTCAAGCTAAACCTATTTAGGTTGTGGCAAAAATACACTGTGCTGGTCTGAAACTGAGCTCAGCTGAACGTTATAGGAACAACTGGCTGAAAGGAAGTCCATACATTTGGGACAGGATATGAGTCACTGATGGTTTTGGTATCCAAATTACTTGGGTTTCAAAATTTTATAAGTAGATTTAATTTGGTTTCTACATTTTATGCTTTTCTTCTTAAACTAGCCTTAACATTTTAAAATTTACATTATCCCCAAAAAGCTTTAGTAAAACTTAATTTATAAAACTCTATTGATAATATTTAAAGCTAATTTAGTCTAATTTCATGATCCAAACAGTAAAACAAATGACGCATGCAAAGTACTTTTTGGATGTGTCACATTCTTTCAAAATGTATCTTTCATATAACTTTGCTTTTCAGTTCACAGCCAGGTTATATGTTACATCAAATTGTTGTTTTAATAACCAGGTTTTTACTAGTTGAAAATTGACTGTTATTCAAAAACCATAGTATATTACATGTAAGGTTGATATTTTGGGGAGACTTGGAAATGATAATAAAAACAAATTTAGCATTCAGATTTGGAATAAGGTGCATATGCAAATATATTTACACATTTTGGAAATATTTAAGAATAATCTTATGAAGAATTACCCCAAACTGTTTGAAATATGATTAAATGTGGCATAGGTCTACAGTTATCTGAACAGTTATCGTGTAGGATCATTAACAGTTGGTGACTTGATTTTAAACTGTTAATTTGAAAATGACCTTCAAGCTAGGTATGATTGATATGGGTGACATTAATCCATTAAAGTTGACAGTGTGACATTTATCCAAGTTACTGTAATCAAAAGAGCCAACTATTAGAAAGTACAAGGGAGTATTTTTGTAAGTACATGGAAATGTCTTTCTCTGTAGAAATTTGTTGTTGAAGTATTTTGACTAGAACCAAGTCAATAAATACAGATTGTCTGATATTACAAAGATTGATTTTAAATAAAGATGTTGACTAGCTGCCCCAATTTGTACTTTCTGGCTTTTGTAATTAAATATTCATGAAATTGTTAAAAAGATGTTTTCAAACTCTAATTCTACTAAAATTAGGAATGATATTTGATAATCTTTCAGCCACTAGGAACAATTTAGTAATTTTTTCAATGCAAACACAAGTGGCACTCTATAATTGAACATGATCATAGAGAAAGGTTTAAACATATGGTTATAAAATAAAATTTAAATAATTTGTAAAAGTAAATAAATTAAAAGAACAATAAATATCACAATTAAATGGTTGCATTTTCTAAAAACAAGGAAAAGATCGCAAAGGAGAACACACACAAACACACACATACATATTTACCAATTTACATATGTGCATATTTACTTATTGGCTAAGTCTATGAAAAAAGGTAACCTCGTGGAATGTAATTGGCTTACTTGAGTCAAAAACAAAAGAAAACCTCTAAAATCCTCAAAGAAAATAAACAAAAATAATGAACTCACAATTCATTACAATTTTAAGTTTTAGATAGTATTTATGAAATATTCTTCATACTCTGTTATGTTTGAAGAAATGTGAAGTTAAAGTAAGAATATCAGATCATTTTCTGCATATTAAGATGTTATAAAAATAATTTTTTAAAGACAGATCTTGCTCTGTTGCTCAGGCTGGAGTGCAGTGATGAAATCTTGGCTCACTGTAGCAGCTTTGAACACCTGGGCCCAAGGGATCCTCCCACTTCAGCCCCTGCCCCCTACCAATTCCAGATTAGCTGGGACTATAGGTCCATGCCACTGTGCCAGATTAATGTAACTAATGAATTTTTTTTTCCTTTATAGAGATGGGGTCTCACTATGTTTCTCAGGCTTATCTCAAAATTCTGGCCTCAAGCAATCTTCCCACAGTGCTGAGATTACAGGCATGAGTCACCATGCCTGCCCTAAAAATAATATATTCTTTACATGCATTATCATGCTAAGAGTAGAACTTCACATTCAGGAAAATAGTTTGGGTATATTTATTAAGCTTTACAATATCTATATAAGTATATATATTATATATCATTAATGCAATATTATAATAGAGTTACCAATTCTTAAGAAAGGGAGAAACAGAGGTAAAGACTTATGTAAATATGTTCCTTTCATATGAGTTATAATTTTGAAATATGAAAACTATGCTTAAAGATAAGGCAAATGTATAAATACATCATGCCACACCTAAATGATAGAATCTTATTCAGTCATTAAAATGGTAATTTTGGAGAGTAAGTGGGGATAATGTAGTTAGAAACTTAATATGTATAATATAAATGCCATTTCCCCTTTTTTTTTTTTTTTTTTTTTTTGAGACGGAGTTTCGCTCTGTCACACAGGCTGGAGTGCAGTGGCCGGATCTCAGCTCACTGCAAGCTCCGCCTCCCGGGTTCACGCCATTCTCCTGCCTCAGCCTCCAGAGTAGCTGGGACTACAGGCGCCCGCCACCTCGCCCGGCTAGCTTTTTGTATTTTTTTAGTGGAGACGGGGTTTCACCGTGTTAGCCCGGATGGTCTCGATCTCCTGACCTCGTGATCCGCCCGTCTCGGCCTCCTAAAGTGCTGGGATTACAGGCTTGAGCCACCGCGCCTGGCCTTGCCCACATTTTTAACAAATACATGAGCATAGAAATAAACAATAGAAAAAGACATAACAGAATATTGGTGGTCATTTTAATTTAATGTGTGATTTTATGTCCTATGTATCTTTCATAACTCTATAAATATTACATATATTTTCATAATTTCATGTACATAATTTTATGTTTGACAAACATAAAACATAGGGTGAATGTCACATTTCAATGTAATCTATTGTGAATGTAATGTCAAGTTGTTTCTATATCTCTGTCCATCGATTTGATAAAGAATATTTTATGCATAAATATAAATATTTCTCTCCACAGGGTACTTTATGTTGCCTTTGGAAATATATGCCTTTTCTTGATACTGTTTCCAGCTTGTTTTTATATTATCTGCTTTGTCAGAGTGCTACTATTTCTAAATGCTGAGAAAATAGTAAAACAATATCTTAATTTTCCTAATATATAGGAATAGGGAGTCAAAATGAACAGCTGTGGCTTGTCTTATGCCTAAAATTTACAAATTAATTTGACATGTGGAAACTAAAAGCTAAAAAAAATTGCCACCCAATTTTTATAAGTCTACTTATAAAATAATTTTCCCCAAACTATTTGTATAATAAAATGAAAAATCAAACAAATTAAAGGGAATACATAACTTTTTCCTGAATGTGAGAGCATATCAGTGCATGGTTTAATTATGTTTAATGGAAAGTTTCTATCATTTCTCCAGTGTACAGTAGGCAAAGCATATTTTTTACTCTGCTGGTTTGAAAACCTACTGTTGAAAGATTTATTCTGCACATAACAAAGCAAAAGGACAAGAGTACTTGAAGGACTTCCTAATTCTCTCTGTTGAAGTATGGTTGGGCAAGGTGATGTCACTTGCCCATAAACAATCATAATCAACAATGTTTACAAAATAAATTAAGAAAAGAAAAGCTGCCACAATTTTTATTATAACTGATGTGCCTTACCTTATTCTTTTTGAGAAACTAATGGGCTTATTTACTCCATGGAACAACATAATCAAAATTTTCAGAGAAGAATAAACCTTATGACATGAACTGTACTCTTTAGCATATGGTTCAAAAGACTGAAGGTGAGGATTTTGCTTTATTAGGCCGAAAGTGAGAGGAGATACACAGGGGCAGGGTAGGGATGGTGATCATTTTTAAAATAAGAGTTTTAATGTCGTTTTGTGCTAACTTTAGGCTTTGCTCTATTTTAGAAACTAGAAATCAGGGTTAATGAGAGGATTATACTGTGTGACAAATGGAAGGATTGCAGGTGTTAAAGTTTGTTGCAGAATTATTGCAATGTCCTATATAAAAAAAGAGATCTCAGTTTTACTTAAAAGATCAAGCTTACAATCACCCAGGTTTGACATCTGATTGTTCCTAGTCTCCTGCCATGTGAAATTTGATGAGATAAGAGACTGCCATTCTGCGATTTTAGGAGCTTTAATCTTCTTATCTGCAAATACAAAGGTTATATACTTCGCAGTTATTACCATATATAAAATAGAGACAAGATGCAAATTAATTTTCTTTCTTCTATCTCTCCTTTATTCCTCCTTTCTTCTATTCCTGTGCATCATTTTGGTGGCCAGTCAAGGGACTACTCAATCTGAGATGTCTAGATATCAAGTAAAGCCCACCTGGAAGAGATTTATAATAGAATGAAAAGTCCCTAGTATGCATTTAAGCTGTTCTAAAATGCACACATATATGTGGATGACAACCCTAAGGAATCATCCCCTTATGCATTAGTGGCATTCTCCAACCTTTGGATCTGAGTCAAGTATGGTTTTCAGAGGATCTAAGAACTCCTAACAGTGTTTTAGATACGGTTGACTGGTTCACAGGCTTACAAAGTAATTTGTAAACAATTAGAACTTTGTGAAACTTGGACTTTGAGACATTCTTTAAAAAAATTAGAGTCTCAGACAAAGATAAGGAGTTTCATATTCTGAAAATAAAGGGGGAAAATAAACTGTTTTCTGCTCATTGCTGTTGTCACGAGATCTTTGGAAGTCTGAATGTTAATTCAGAAGATGAAACAAAGTTTCCAGGTCAGGATGACTGAACCTGGTATCCAACAACAAGAATTTGTAATTATTAGAAAGCCTTTGAGAGAAGTACTAGAGATTAAATAGGAAAAAAAATAAATAAAACAGTGGTAGAAAACTTTTGTTAAGCATCTGATGGCCAAGTGCTTTATATCTGCATGCTTAGATCTGGATCTCCAAGGCTTAGATGAGTGTGTGTGTGTGTGTGCGCGCGCGCACGCGCGTGTGTGTGTACAGACATGAATCACTTAAAGGTAATACTTCTGAGAAATGCATTGTTTGGCAATTTTGTCACTGTGCAAATATCATAGGGTGTACTTACACAAACCTGCTACACACCCAGGCTATATGGCGTAGCCTATTGCACCTAGGCTACAAACCTGAACAGCATGTTACTGCACTTAACACGGTAGGCCATTGTGTATGAAACATACAAAAGGTACACTAAAAATACAGTAGAATATATAAAAAATGATATACCTGTATAGGGCACTTACCATGAGTAGAACTTCCAGGATTGAAAGTTGCTCTGGGTGACACAGTGAGCAAGTGGTGAGTGAATGTGAAGGCCTCGGACATTACTGTACACTATTATAAATTGTACAATTAGGCTACACTAAATTTATAAAAAATATTTTTCTTGCTGGGTGTAGTGGCTCACGCCTGTACTCCCAGCAGTTTGGGATGCCAAGGTGGGTGAATCTCCTGAGGTCAGGAGTTCGAGACCAACCTGGCCAACATGATGAAACCCCTTCCTTACTAAAAAGACAAAAATTAGCTGGGTGTGGTGGCGGGTGCCTGTAATCCCAGCTGCTCAGGAGGCTGAGGCAGGAGAATCACTTGAACCCGGGAGGCAGAGTTTACAGTGAGCTGAGATCGAGCCATTGCACTCCAGCTTGGGTAACAGAGTGAGACTCCATCTCAAAAACAAAAAGAAAAAAAAAATTCTTTCTTCAATAATAAATTAACCTTAGCTTACTATAACTTACTATGTAGCTATTTTCCTTTGTAACCTTTCTATTTGTTTTAACTTTTGCCTTTTTTTGTAAAACATTTAGCTTAAAATACACATTGCACAGCTGTACAACAATATTGGTTCTTTATTTCTTAGTCCATAAGTTTTTTTCTATTTAAGAAATTTTATTTATTATTTTTACTCATTACACTTCTTTGTTAAACTCTAAGACACAAACATACACATTAGCCTAGGCCTACACAGGGTTGGGATCATCAATATTCCTGTCTTACACCTCCACATCTTGTCCCAAAAGAACAAAGGACAATAACAGGCGTGGAGCTATAATCTCCTCTGGTAGCAGTCCTTTCTTCTGGCATACCTTACGAAGGTCCTGCCTGTCTCCTCTTGAGGAGGTGTCACTGTTTTCAGAACTGTGTCAATGGAGATTTGCTTGGCTTGTATTTTTGTTATTATTTTTTTCCACTATAGATTTCTTGTAAGCAAATAATACACCATGAACATTTTACTCTATTAATAAACCTTTCAGTGTTGGGGGTCCATGTTTTCAGACTGTTTAAGGAGCACATTGAGGTCTGCAAAAGCTTCTGCTAAGCCATTCACTATGAATTTTCTTAGGGGTTCTTTTTCTTCTCTTGCAGTTTCCTTTTCTGTCGTCTCTTCTTCAACTGTGTATTCCTGTTCCAGTTCCAACTACCCACTTGTCAATTCCTAAGGAACAACCTCCAAGAGGTCCTCAATGTCATTCTCATCCACACCCCGGTTAAAGTTGCTTGCCTCTCAACAAACCACAGTTGTGTTGATTTTTGCAACCTCCTAATCTTTGACAAACCTTTGAATTCACAGGGGAACCTCTTAAGTATCCTCTTACGGATGCCACTCATTCACTCCTTGGTAACATCACCCCAAGTGCAAGCAAGGTTCTTGATGCAATCGTAGATGTTATAATTCTTCCAAAATTGTGTCGGTTTATTTTTCATCATCTCCCTCAGCTGCAGTAATACACTGGGCAAAGTTACTCCTCAGGGGGTAGCTCATGAATGCTGCTATAACTCCTTTACTACTGTTTGGATTAAAGAGGAGGTGTTAGGGGCTGGGCTGGGTGTAGTGGCTCACGCCTGTAATCCCAGTCGAGAAGTGTGGATCACCTGATGTCAGAAGTTTGAGACCAGGCTGGGCAACATGGAGAAACCCCATCTCTACTAAAAATACAAAAAAAAAAAAAAAAAAAATTAGCCAGGTGTGGTGGCAGGCGCCTGTGATCCCAGCTATGTGGGAGGCAGAGGCTGAAGATTTGCTTGAACCAGGGAGGTGGAGGTTGCAGTGAGCCAAAATTGCACTCCAGCCTGGGGGAGAAGAGCAAAACTCTGTCTCAAAACAAAGCAAAACAAACAAACAAACAAACCAACAACAATAAAAAAAAAACAAAAAAACAAAGAGGTGGTGTTAGGAAGGAGCGACAACACATCGATTTTGAGATGAAGATCATCAGTAAAAGAAGAATGTGCAGGAATATTACCAACAATAAGCAAACTCTTCAAAGGAAAATTATTCCCTTAATAGCACTTCTCTATTTCACTGGTACAACAATCCAGCAATATCAATGGAATGTTTAATAATACTGGAAGAGCGGTTGGGTCATTCATGACTCCTTATTGCTCCTGCCATACACAGGACGAGTGTACTTGAAGGCTCTGGTTCTCACTGTGCCAGGTCATAAAGGATTTCAATTCATAGCCTGCAATAGTGCCCCTAAGTAAGACTGTTACCCTGTCCTTAATAGTCTTGAAACTTGGCTTTGACTTGGTCTTCTTACGCATGAAAGTACATTAAGAATCTGTTCCCAGAATAGGGAGTTTCATTCATATTGAAGATTAGCTCTGGCAAGTAATTTTTTTCCACAATCAACTTATCTAGAGTTTCCAAAATTCATCTGCTGCCCTCTCACATCAGCTCTCACAGACTCACCACTCATTATTACTTTGTATAATGGATAATGATTCTTGAACCATTTAACCACCCAGAGCTGGTAGGAAATTTATCACTGTAGTTGGGTCCAGTTTTTCCTTTCAACATTGCAAACAAACATTTTTCTTTGACTCTGATTATTATGGTACTGAGAGAGATATGCTTCTTTGTCTGGCCTTCAATCCAGATCATTAGAAGTTTACATTGGAAGCTTATCCATATCTGATAGGCTTTACTTGAATTTTGTTAGTCACATTCCCTTCAATGAAACATATCCTTCGACAGCTTCAGGCACTTTTTGTTTTTGAAGATGGTAGCTATGGTGGAATGACGCATGTTTGGAATGACACATTCGCCATCACTGATTTTCTACCTTTGTAATTTTTAATCAATTTTGTTTTTGATTCCAATTTCATTTTCAGGTTCAGCCTTAATGCAACCTCTTACTGGCAACATTAGCAATGGATTTTGTATACTTATGGGCCATGATGAACAAAATAACACAAGATTATCAAGCACAAGAGAAAATGTGCATTCAGGAGACAAGTTAGACATGAGATGCATGAGTCTGCTGCCAGTGTAATACAGTATAATATTTTACAGTTAATATTTTTTAAATCAGTAGAAGGAATACATTCTAAAGTAATGAGAAATAGTATAATACACAATCCAGTAACATAATCATTTATTATCATTATTAAGTATTATGTACTGTATATGATTGTATATGCTATACTTTTATATGATTGTCAGCACAGTATGATTGTTTACACCGGCATCACTACAAACATGAGAATAATGTTTTGAGCTATGATGTTACAATGGCTATAATGTCACTAGGCAATAGGAATTATTAGCTCCATTATAATCTCATGGGACTACCATCATATATTGGATCCATCTTTGACTGAAATGTCATTACATGGTACATGACTATATATATTTACAAAGCTACTCGTTCAAGAGGTAGCAAAAATATATGAGAATATGCTGTTATTTCTTCCCTTCATCAATCCTTTTCTTACCAGTGGTCTTATATTTTTCTAACATCAATTTGTTTATAAGTCAGGAAAGAGAGAGAGGGTAAAAATTGGAAAATAAGAAATAGCAGATGTAAATTCTCTGTGATCTTGTAATCAGAATGACAATGATGTTTATGTCTAAGATTAAAGAGCAGTGTACAAGAAATTCCGTCATCCCCTCAGCATGGCCTTATTGCCAAATTTAAGCTGTTAAAGAATTTCGAAGTAAAAACTTTTATCTATTGCCAGGGGAAATGACAAAAAAGGAAAATGATGAAAACGTGCTGATTTTTTTTTTGTTTTGATTGGTTTTGGTACTCTCTCCTTATGAGTAAAGCTGTTCTAGGAAAGAAGATGTATTTCATATATATCTTAAAAGAAGTATTAAATGGATTTTGAAAATCAGGTTGAGCCTAGGGAGAAAAGATAATTCTCAATTTTCTATGACCAGTTGTCAGACCAAAAGTTTTCCATTACAAAGAGTAGGATATAAATTTTTCTGAGGGCTCGCTCCTCTCCTTTATATAATTTTTAGAGTATTCTTACTATCTTTATAGCAATTCGTTACTAGTATATCATCATGGGTATATATGACGGTATATTCAGCAGAAGAGACATTTGCAGTCGTTGTATACGGAATTTATATATATTTTAGTAATATTTATAAGATGTTGTATAAGTATACAATTTTGATTAAAAATGAAACATCGCAGCAATAATGAGGATTTGTTGAGCTATTTCATTGACGAATCTCGTAAAGTAAGCAATTTTGCTGCTTTTCCAGAAAAGAGGTTATTCTTCTGTAAATTTGCAGAAGGGCGTAAGGGTACTATAGACCACTACTCTGATAATTTTGAGTTGTAGCTACTCAAAAAATTATAGCTATGTATATGTAAATAAATATTTATTATATATATTTATCTGATGAAAAAATTCATTCCCAATTAATAGCAATGTTTCCACTTCAATTTAATTATAAATTACTCAGTAGAATACTTAAATATGGCCAGGCGTGGTGGCTCATGCCTGTAATCCCAGCACTTTGGGGGTCCAAGGAGGGTGGATCACGTGGTCAGGAGATTGAGACCATCCTGGCTAACACGGTGAAACCCCTACTACTAAAAATACAGAAAATTAGCTGGGCATGGTGGCAGGTGCCTGTAGTCCCAGCTACTCAGGAGGCTGAGGCGGGAGAACGGCATAAACCCGGGACGGGGAGCTTCAGTGAGCGGAGATCGCACCACTGCACTCCAGCCTGGGTGAAAGAACGAGACTGTGTGTCAAAGAAAAAAAAAAAGATAAAACAAAAAACAAAAAACTTAAATATATTGACAAACTTTCAAATTAAATTATTTAAATATATTACTTGCAAAATTTCAATTTTCTCTGGTACAGAACTAGGAATCCAGAGAAGATTAGTGTTTACAGAATTTCTGTTATGTAAAAACCAGGTTTGTCTGGAGCACATATTCAATTGAATGGTTTTATGTAACAGTAGAATATTTAATAATATAAGATTCTGTGGTAGAAGCGTGATCTCTTCTACTAGATGGAAACTAGTGTAATATGCATGGAGAGAACAATGTTTTCAAAATAAAGATAACTACAATAATGGAGAATTAAATGGATACATGATAGAAAGATAAATTGAAAGATAAATATAAAGATTTATACATATATATGGGTCACAACTATTCATGAAGTACTACATATCTTACAGTACTAAATTACTGTTGCAAAGATTCTTAGGTCTAGTCAGTGAAATAGAACAAGTCAGGCAAAGTAGATTAATTACTTACATATAGATAGGCAGCAAGAATAAACAGAATCAGAAGGAACATGATAAGCCAGCCTCCAAGGCTCAGGAAAGTTTCCCTGGGTGGATGGAGTTTCATCACTGTGCCCCATGTCACAGCCCAGCTGAGGAACCTGAAGGCATTCTTCCCTGGGTTTTATAATCTGGTTGTCACTTATGCTGTTGAGTTCAAGTTTGCAGAACTTCTTGTTCTAGGAGAAAACAGGACAGAGCCTGGGCTGTTCTGAATGGTTCTTCCTCATCTCAGGACATTGCATTATTGGTACCTTGTACAGTTATTCTGAGAACTACAAATGGGAAAAGGGAGGGCTGGGTCAGCAGAGACTATCCGGGACCTTTCCTTCTACAGTCCATCACCCAGTCCAACTATCTCCCCCTTCGCAGAACTGTACCATTTCATATGCCCGCTGAGGTTTGTCTCCCCATATTTGGAGGCAGAAGTTTGTCTCCTCACAGCAATGTCATACCTTGCCTGACATATCTCAGTGTACCATCCTTGATCCATAGCTATTTCATGATACCCAGGAGGACTATTGCCGTAAGCAGGATGACCTGGCCTGCCTGGAGCAGTGACCTAGCTTATGATCCCAGTGATCTAGGTATAAAATTGCTAAAGAGCTCAAAGAACGATCCTTCAGGTCCACTAGGTGGAGCAAATGGGCCTGCTTCTGGATCTCTTCCACATGTTTCTCTGTAATGCTTGAGATGTTTATCTAGGTACATCAGGTATTGTTGGCAATAACACAAATGCCAGCCCATTCTGCTAGATAATTGAGGGTCTTTGGTTACCAGTGACCATCCTGGCCAGTGAGTTCAGTAAATCTTGTTGGTACTGAATAGCTAGTTGTAGCATCAGCTATCATCATCATGGTCAAGGTACAATTTGCATCCCATTTTTTTCCAGGGCATGCACACCTATGCCAGGTATGAGGACACTGACAGCAGAACGGAACCAGCTGTCAGTATGTCTTGCTGACAAGGTGTTTTGGGCAACCCTCTGGTGTATTATAAATGTGGAACCCTTTCAGTTTAGAGTGCCATTTTTCACAAACAACTGAGCACCCACAATTCCCAAAGAGCATGCCCCATCTGAGAGTCAGAAGTACTCCATAGCTCAGTATGCCTCACAATAGAATGGCATATGATCTGGGGGAAACACATGTCATTCCAGTCAGAGAGAAGTCACTATGAGAGTTACAAGTTGGATTGTACAAAGCCTGTGTCTGTTTTTGCCATGAGTTAGATGGCAGGGTAAAGTTGCAGGTGTATGGACCTTCTCATTTCATCAATGATGTTTAAAGTTTGTCTCATGATTTTATGTCAATGTTCTTCGTCCGTGGTTATTAGATACTCTGCTGAGCTGAACCTGCACTGAGGGTATTACTCTAGTCAGAACTGTTGATGGCCTTTGGGACTCCTCTTTGATTAGCAATAGGCCATGGACTAGTTGCACCTGAGAGTAATGCTCTGCATACATGGGTAGCAGATTGAGCAATACTTTACATTGCCACCTGCTGCTCCTGACCTGCTGATCTTCACCTGTATGTTGTCATTCCAGGTACAAATGGATATTCTGAAGGCAGAAGGGTGGAGAAGATTAGTTTCCCAAACCCTGCCAAATTCCCATATTTACTGTGGTCAGGGGTGTTTCTCCTTATTAGTTGGGGTGCCAACTGTCCATGTATTACAACCCAGGTTGTCTGTCCCATTCCTGAGGCTACTACCTCTATAGGTACCCATTGCCCTTGTTGCTTGACTCAGGCCTTTTAACCTTGATGTCCAGTCCAGGAAGGGAGGTCACATTCTACAAAATCCTGTCACTTCTCATAACATTGCCCATCCAACTAGAAGGATCAGATGTCCCTGGTGCTACTGGAGGGACTCTAGCGTCTTTATACTCCTTAGTCCCACTCCCAACCTCTGAGGGATTTCACAGAAAGGAGGCACAGTCATCACCATTGCATGTAGTTTGGTCCATTGGGTGGAATGTCTGTACTCAGTCTCAGTCCAAAGACAGCCATCCACTGACCAGATGGTGACTGTTGTCCAGTGGAGTTCTTCTTTTCATTTTGTGGAGCCATAAGTAACCTTGCCTAAGTATCAGTAGGGATGTCTCTGAATCATGAGTCCCAGACAGTCACAGCAGGGGCCAAAGTATCCTCCAAGAGTCACTCAGTCACTTCTGATAAAGTAGCCGTTTGTTCATGGAACCTGTTAGTCCCTCGGGGTCCCAGCTAGGGACCATTTCTGTTTGATAATTGAGCTCTGGTGAGCATGCCCAGTTTTACTGGTAGGATGTGTAAGCACCCAAATGAGACTGAACAGTTTAGGTTTCAACATCACACATGACACTTTGGGTGTAAGGTGGTCAGTCTGTACCAGTGCCCACAGCAAGCAAGTTGTCATTCAAAAGGGGTATATCTGGCAGTTGCCTCAGGAAATTTACTTGTCAAAAAATCTGAGAATTCAGTACAACCCAGTGGAAATTTCCTATTGCTGGAGACTCCATTCAGCAAGCACGGAGGTTATGGACACTTGGAAATTCCGTCAGGCTAGCAGGCTCTAAAATATTCCAAAGGCAGTGCCTGGGACACTGCTTGTTGAACAGCTTCCAAGACCTAAATCTGCATAGAGACTCATTCAAAGTTGGAATCTTGTGGGTCATTTTGACTAAGGAGGGCAAAGGCACACCTTGGTGGTGTATTTGCTGTCTCCAGTACCCAAAGAGGCCTACCGATTGTTGGACCTTCTTTTTATTAGTGGATGCCTTTCAGGCCAACAGTTTTTGCTTGACCATATCCCAAGGGACCCATAGGAATTATTCCTATAGTGCTAGACCCTGGGCTTTAATTCAAATTGATAATCCAACCAGCACTACTCAGGGTGTCAATAGCTAAGCCCAGTACATCCTCCACCTATTTTTCAGTGGGCCCTACTGTCAATGTGTCATCAATATAATAAATCACTAAAACTTTTGTGAGGATTTGGGCTTGTACCCACTGATGGCATATTTCAGGGGGAATTGAAGTGTCCCTGAGGAAACACAGTGAAACTATACTGTAGGCCATTCCATGTGAAAACAAATTGGTCTTGATCTTCATTCCCCAATGGAATTGTGAATAAGGCACTAGTCAAGTCACTTAGAGCATACCAATCTCCGCTATGGGTTGCAAATGTCTCAGTGAAGGTGGTAATATCTGGTACCTCAGGGGTCAAGGGTGGAACCTAAGCATTCACAATGTGGTAGTCCATTGTCAGACTCAATAGGCAGAGATTTTTTGACCAACCAAAATGGGCTGCTACATGGTGACAGGGTGGTTTGTAACATTTCTATATGTAGTAAGTTCTGAATTAGCAAAGTAATTCCTTTTCTCAATTTAGTATGCAGTATTGCTTTTGTTGAATAACCCAATAGGGCTTGGGTAGTTTAAGTGGCAGGCAGAAATTGATACGCCCCACTCTTATGACTCTCATTTTCTAAGGCAGTGGTAATATTCTGTGCCACAAACAGCCAAAATGTCAATGCCTATAATTTGCTTAGCAGTGGGAGCCACAGTCCCTGTTTAGTGCATGCACTTGGATCATAGGGATTCACTGTTCATTACAGCAAGCCATTAAACATCAGACGCAGCAAAGCCATCTGTCCCATCGGATCTCTTTTTACCAGAAAATTTGATGGTACAAGTCATATACTTACAGAAAAATCTACAGTTACTAAGGAATATTAAGTTCATGAGATAGAAACACACAAATCCAAGACATTTATTCATTCATTCCATATACATACATGTATCACAGGCTACCGCCGTGCACTGCGAGTTCAGTTATAAACAAAATAAACAAGTGCCCCTACCCTGAAGGGACATCTGGAGGAGGGAGACTACAAACAGGTTAAATTCATAAAATATATTGTTTTAAAAATAGTTTTTAAGAGAAGTTTAAGTCTATGTTAAGTCTATGGCAAATTGAACAGATGGTAAGAAGATTTCTCATATATTCCTGTCCTCACATATGCATAGCCTCCTTCCAGTTTGTTGTTGTAGTTCATCCTAGAAGGGTTCTTTATAGTTGAAATTAAATAGTTGTCTTACTTCAAAATAATAGATCCTAAAATAGAGTGCATATGTGCCAATATGTTTCTAAAACCCCATTTACAAAATATTACATACCAGTCAGCATTCCACTGCCTTCTGTTTCCCAAAATGAGTCAATGTCTTTAACAGTCTTTTTGTGTTACCAATTTATTAAAATATTCACAGACTCAGAATACACATTAAGTAGAAATGTCTAACTCACTGTGTTAGTTTGTAGTTACTACGTTTAGAAGTCTTTTTTTTTTTTTTTTGTCATGCTAGGTTGCCTCTTTGCATCAATCTAAACTGATGATTTTGTTTTCCTTGGAAAACTTTCTTCCTTTATCTGTGAAACACTACTCTTGTGTGCTTTTTCTCAGTTTAGTCTTACAAATTCTTTTAATTGTTTTTCCCCATTTTCTTTCCTACAAACAGTTAAATATATGTAGTATTTATTCCTTTCCCAGGCAACTTGTAGTCATGAATATTTTCCTTCCTTAGCCTGTTTTTTTTTTTAAATCTATCCATCATCCGTGGATCCATCTATCCACTATTATTAACATCCATCCATCCATTAGCAAATATTCATTCAGAAGCTATGTGCCAGGCACTAAGTTAGGTATCAAGGATATTGACAGAAGACAGATGTAGTTCCTTCCTAATTCTAGATAAGTGAAACATACGAACAAAAATGAAGTCTATAAAATATTTTTGATAGGCTGTGGCAAAAAATAGTGTATGGAGGGTGAAGGACACTAAGAAAGAAATGATTCTCTCAGAAAGGTAAAGCATTAAGATACATAAAGAAAATGTTACGATTCTTAACACAGGGCTTAACATAGTACACATTTGCTGAATGAATAAATAAGTAAATTTACCAAGTTTGAGGTTCAAAACTGACATTTTCTTATTTAAAATTGGGAAGGAATAATGTTAAGGTAAAAAACATTAGGGTAAAAGAGACATCACCAAAAGTATGTACTTACTAAATGAAAAATTGTTTTGCTCTAGCTGAAATTCTTGGCATATATTTTATCAAGTGACCTAAATTTTTGTAAAATCTGAAATGTGTTAACTACATAGGAAATAAAATAATATGCATTTCATAGGGAAACTTTATTCAAAGGAAAATAGAAATTATTTCTTAAATAATGACATCTCTTCTAAGGAACTCAGAATAACATAAACTAACAAAAAAAATTGTGTGAGAAAATGTTACTGGACTAAAAATAAACCCCTAGTGTTTTTACTTTTGTGAACTAGCCTCACATAAACCAACCTTGAATTTTAAATAGGGTATTAAGCATTTAAGCTTGCCCAAGATCTACTATCCCGTACACAAATGCACAATTATTTTTGTCACTCTTCTATAGAGCTAGCATTCTGGACAAATTTAACAGGAACGTTTTTGAGAAAAAAAAAAAGGATAAATGTCATTCAAAGTGTAAGAAAATGCTGAAGAAAATTTTACTAATTCAAAAAAGAGTGTAAACTTGCTACTTTTAAGACAAAATTTTAAAATATTTTTAGTGATTAAGAAAATCATTGATGAATGTAAATAGGGGCAAATATGAAGCAGAAAGAGTTTTAAAATATCACTCTTTATACTCAATTTCCTTCTTTCAAATGCTCATTTATTATTCTTGATCTGTTATAACAGTTTCTCGACCAGCAGCTACTTAAGCCTGGTGTTTGATTTTCCCCATTAACCCTAAAATATTTATTGATTATGTACTTAACAATGGTTTTCCAGAGCATAAATGCTATAAACAAAAATTTAGCAATCAAAACCTTTTCTGAAATGCTAGCAACTAACATTTTAACATTTCCGTAATATACAATATACCAATTAGGGCTAGGTTCTATCAAAGAAGAAAAGAGGCCCAAAATAACAGTGGCTGAAAGAAGAGAAATGCATCTATCTTTTACGTACAATTATTATTATTATTTTTTGAGAGGGAGTCTCGCTCTGTCACCCAGACTGGAGTGTAGTGGCGCCATCTCGACTCACTGCAAGCTCCGCCTCCCGAGTTCACGCCATTCTCCTGCTTCAGCCGCGGGAGTAGCTGGGACTACAGGCGCCCGCCACCACGCCTGGCTAATTTTTTTGTACTTTTAAGTAGAGATGGGTTTTCACCGTGTTAGTCAGGATGGTCTGGATCTCCTGAATTCGTGATCTGTCTGCCTCATGTACAATTCTTAAGGCGAGTAATCAGGTGCTGGCACAGCAGCTTTGCTACATAAAGCCCATGGATACCTGACCCCTTTCCACTTCTATGCTTTGCCATCCCTATACGTGAACTCCAATTGTCATAGGCTGAAATGAAGCTCAAGTGTTGACAGTTATGTTCCAAGTAAATTTTACGGGGGAAGAAGGAAAGAAGAAGAAAAGAAAACATGCCGCCACACAACATTTCTGCTTCTGTCTCTTTATCTAGGTCTCAGGCATAAGGACATACCTAATTAAAATGGAATTTAAGAATTCAGTCTCCATCCAAGTGTACATGGGCCAAACTAAATGCAATGACTGTTAAAGAAAGAGAATGATACTGTGGTGAGAAATACAAAAGTCTTCCACGCTATATTGTGTCTAAAATGTTCTCTTGATTCCATCTCTACGTATCTTAATTCCTTTAGGTATAGACAGTTTTCCTGGAGGGCAGCAAAGATAATGCCAAATATGACAGCGCCAAGTTACCAATCTTGCTGTAATCCAAAGACATTCTTAAAAATTAACTTTTTCCTGGTCCAGAGATCCTTCCAACTATCAAAATTGCCTGGTAGACTAGATAAGACCAAGTGATTTTGAAAACACTTGGTTAAATTACACTGCTCTCAAGCATATCTGCAACAAATAGAAGATATTGCAGTACCTAGAATATTCTCCAGAGTTCAGTATTTGTCCATACTTTTATTTACTCTGCAATGATTCCCCACATGAGTTCATTGATGTTCTCCATTTAAGTCTCTCAGAAACTCCACCTGAGAACTCTCACTCAGGTGGAGTTAGCAGAAATGAATATTGCTCTAGTCTCTTCCTAATTAGTAGTTTCTTCATTTTCATGTGGCTGTTATTAACATGAAATGAGGCTCTTGAATTCCAACTGAGATCTTACCTCACTTTGGATTACAAGAATAAAAACAGTTGGCAACCTATTTCTCCTTACTGTGTTTAGATCTCCTAATGTCCTTCTGAATGCTGTAGAATGCTCTGATTTGGCACACTGTGTTCCTACCAACATAAGAAATAGCATATAAACCCATTATATTGTTATACGTTAATAAACTTTGTAAAATATGTATCTTAGGTACTCATTGCTTATTAATGTACTCCAATAATGTAATCTATCATTACATATTTCCCTTCTGATCATTTTTACCAAATATAGTACAGTCATTTTGTTCCTGCTCAATCCAAATATGTTCTATATTTACTTTTCTTATTTTCCTTGCACTAGTGAGGTAGTAAAGCTGTTAAGTAAGGCAACGTAGCAAGAGTTCCTACATTCCCTCATACTCTGAGGACTTTACATAAGTTACCAAAACCTTTTTGTGTTGTGGTTTCCTCATCTGTAAAACAGAGTTTAGTAGTAGCTACATGATAGTGTTGTTATGAAGCTTAAATAAGTTGTTAAAACAGAAATACTTGATAAATCATAGCTATTATGCACTTTACCTAGAATTATCTTGCCCTAATGGACTGACCATATATATCTCCATTTAGTTTTAATTTCTCTCCTCCCTAGTCTCACGTAATGTTTTGACAAAGCTTTGTTAAGGGACTTAGAGTGTATTTTTCATCCGGGTGGCTATATATGTATCTGTTGTCTTGATGAACTTGTGAGCTCTTACAGAGTGGGCTTTACAGTATCTTCTTCATCTTTGATTTACCAGTAATGTCTTACATTCATGATAGTTATTTAGTATGTTTGTTTAATTATATTTAACATTTTAGGAAAAGGTGTAAAATGTAACACCTACACTATTGTTTAGCTTTTTAATTCTTTCCCTAGAATCAGTAATTTGGTATGTAATATAAGAAATGATGTTTTAATAGCAAAAGCAATTACTGATATTCTCTATTGGTAGTTTTTGCCTTCTTTGCAATCATAAATTTTTAGATACCTTTTGATTGATCAATTTATGAATATTTCATTTTAAATTATCCCAAATGTTCTGTTCTGCAGCCTTTGGACAACACTTATTATTGTACAGACAGCTTGAATGTGCCTTCTCTGGAGCCTTTCCTTACCAGCCCCCAGTGAATATATTGCTTTATTCTTAGTGTTTTCAGAATGTTTTTGTCATATTTCTATCAGGATTTGTGGCACAATATTGTAGTGACATATTTACATGTTTGTCTTTTCAAAATGTGTGTTTTCAAAATGTGTCTACATTTTTATTATTTCATGTTCTATCATCCTATATGTTATATCTGAAAGTTTATTGATTACATAATTGTGTTTAATATCCTATATTTTATTTTTCCACATTTATTCAGTTATCTGATGATAATTCATTGCTGGCATGATGATCTCAAATACTTCATGAGTATCATGGTAGTTAAATAGAATTAAACAGTTTGTTGACTTATTACTGCAGTAAATAAATACTTGAGAGAGATGTTTAGTGAGACTTAGAGGCAGTGGAATTCCTGTGTTTCGGAGGCCAATCTCTAGAATCAGATTGTCTTTATACACTTTCTGTCCCTGACTTTAACTGACCTTGGACAGCTTACTAATTTCTCTGTTAGAGATAATTGTCCATAATTCATAGAGTTGTTGATAGGATTGAATGAGTTAATCAAGGAAAAGCCCTGAGAGTTTTATGTCTGACATAGAGTAAGCACTGTTCAAGTGTGTTTCATAGGATACCAACAAGACCATTCAATAAATTGTGGCACCCCATTTTCTGAGCATTTGATTTCATGAATATTTAACCATACAGAGTTGTTTCCCTGTATTTTCTGTGTTGGTTAGAATGCATCGTTGGCATTAAAGAGAGAATTTTAATAAATATTGAAGTCATTAGAAAGAATGGATGAGGAGAGTGAGCCCAAGGATAAAAATGTGGGTCATCAGAAGAGTTGGATCTGAGGGACAAAAACTATCTTATGCACAACTACCCAGATCTGGGAGGGAATCAAAGCCAGGTGGCAGCTAATGTGGTGTTTGGAATGTGACAACAGAACTCAGTTGCAGTTGACTAGTCTCTTCCTCTTAAATAACATCATGCATTTTAATGGTTTATACTGAATGTTTAATGGCACGTTTTATAAGTTTAAACTGCCATCTTCTCAATTTCATTTGTCATTTGTGTGCCAGAAGCCCAAAACTTCCTTTCATTTAATTCTCCTGAGAATTCAACCTCATTGAAAATACTTGTTTTATCTGTTCACATGAATACACACATTAAAATTCAAAAGAATAGTTTTCTTTGCCTTCATATTAACAAGTTCCACCCTATGTTTTCAACAACTGGATTTCATGTTAGATTTGATATTTCACAATTTCCAGATCCTAAATTTGAAAGCCTTCTTACCAATCCCATTTTGATCACTAAGAATTTCTACTGCATTAAAATTAAAATTAAGTTAAAGAAAAATTAATTGTATATTTGTTACCCAATCACATGTATTTATAGTGCTCCATAACATAAATGTTTCAGGAGATGATTGCTCTTCTTTTGCCTCTTGGTTTTCCATGCCTCAGAGAAAAGTTCTCTGCCACTTGACAATTTTGTAGTTCTTGTCAATATTTACTTGACATGAGTCTAACTCCCCTGTTGCCTACTCTACTAGGTAAGCTAGAAGATACCAGCGGCTGAACATGACTTCAACATAAAATGAGAGACATTGGAAAGTCAGTTCATCGTTATTACTCTAAAAAATACATAGATCCTCTGTTTTCTGCTCTGAAAAATAGAGTACATGTAGTCTAGATTATTCTGAGGATTTTATGAGCATCTTCTGTAAAAGCGCCTCATATAAAGTAAGTTTATAAAAATAAAATTTAGCTAGTCTACTTCGGCCTGAACTTGATGACAGAATGAATGATAAACATTAACCCCTTATTTAATTCATACTGCTGTGCCCTCCCTAAAGGAAATTCCTTGGGTTCAGGCATCCAGAGGTAACCTCTACTTTGGATGACATGTTTAGTAGTTTGAAAGTCCTCAGGCACGTTCTGCAGGAGTCCCAAATTCTGTTTGCCTGGGGTCTTCTTGCCAGCTCAGTAGTCCTCTTGGCCACATACTGTCAAGCTGGCCTTAGCCATCGTCTACTATATCCGGTTGGCTCACAGGAAATCACGCAGCCTTGCTGAGCCAAAGGAGGGGAAAACTGGCTGCCTCACCATATAACTGTTCTCTCAGTCTAAATCCCTCTTTTACTTCTCTTTTATTCCATTTCTTCCTGCTTAAATGCAACAGAGGGTAAAACAGCAATATCTAACTATAAAATGAGATAAACAATGCCAGCCTTTCCTTACAGCAGGTAGTCCCAATTTCTACAAGAGCTTCCTGTGGATTCTCTTTCCTTCAGGTTTCCCATCATCTGGTGTTTAGCTCATCTCCTTTTGCTGTGTCTTCTCCATCACGTTGGTATTTCCAAGATCTCAAAAGAAAGAAAGTGAAGTTCTTAGGGCCCACTGTCCATGAATATCCAAAAATTCTTTCAATTTTCTTAGGTGAGTGTGTTAATGTCTGCACAGTGAATTGGGTCACCTCTTAACAAACCCCGCAAGGGGTGTCTTTCTTTCCTTCCTCTTTCAAATGTGAGAATATACTTAGCAGCTATTGTTTTCAACTTAGAAGACCAGAGCTGAATTTCTGAGATGTCAGAAAATGTTCCTTCAATATTTTGTTGCTATTTCTGAAGGAATTTCTGGCAAGAACACACATTAGAAAGAGAAACGTGTGATAATACCTCATGAAGTCTTCTGGAACAAATGGCAACTCTGCCAATGGTTGAGGGTGACCCTGGCCGTGACTCACACACGCAAATAATTATAATACTACAAACAATAAAGAAGATGATGATGATACCTCACATTTACAGGTCTCATTATTTTCCAGTAACTCTTCTAAGAGCTTTGAAGCTGCTAACACATTTAATCCCCACAGTAACTCTAAAAGAAAGTACCATTTAACTTATTTGAAAGTTGAAGAAACTGAAACACAGAGAAGTTAAATAACTTCCTTAAAATATCACAGATGAGAAGCAGTAGAACCAGTCTTTGAACCTGGGAAGTCTCGTTTCAAAGCCTCCCATATTAGGTAATACCTCTTCCTAAATAAAATATAATTAAATCATGATATTTTATATTGACTAATATGTTCACCTTTAAATGAAATAATAACTATTATTAATCATGGATAAAAGTACATTTTTTCCAGGTAGTTATTTTGGTTAAAATATTTAGATAATATTTGATAGTTTTCTTTAAAACTCTATATGTCATGACCTCACAAAATTAAATCTTAATAATGGAAGATGGTTGATAAAATGTTGCAGCATTTTAGGCAAACTTCAATAATGGTTATTAAAATATTAATTTTAGTGTGAACATTTTAAAATTATAAGATTAAGTGTACAGATTTCATCCTCTTTTGACATTTATCATGTATGTTTATTTAACTCTGTTACTAATGTTGGTCCTGTACCCTGCTAATACAGTTTATTTTTTTCTTTCCATTCAATAATTTTAAAAGTCTCATATTATTTTCAGTATATTTTCAAATGGCAAATCCTTAACACAAAAACACTTTTTAATTTATTCCACAGTTTAATTTTGCATTCTAATATTCTTGTCCAGAAATACAGTGTATGCACAATCAATCACTCTGGTAGCAAGTGGAAGGTTAATCACTGGGAAATTCTTTGAAATAAATATTTCATTGAATACAAATATTCTAGATTAATAAAGCTAATAGTATCCCCTATCCCCAAAATATCCTTAAAGAAATACATATCTATATTGAAATACAGTTAATCCTTTATATAAATATATTTTCTTTAGGTATTCAATTTTATTTAAAATCATAATTTATTATAGGAAGATAAGAAAATTATCTAAAAAGGGAAATTGTATTAAAATGTTTCCTGAGATGGAAACATATTTTTTTTTTAGCTTTCTTTTTTTTTTTTTTTTCATTTCGTTTTTAAAAGACTTCAGCAGGTAAATACAAAGTAATTTTCCTAGCTGGTAAAATGCATCCCCTAGGAATATTTACTAGAGTAAATGTCAATATTGCATGGTTCATTTATTGAAAGCCAAACTACTTGAGTGACTTTGGATGTGTTATTACAGTTAATGATTCTTATTAAAAACAACAAAAGAATGCATCAATCAGGAGGTATAAACGAAGGAAAAATAACTTTGAAACACTGGTTTTCTTCATAAATCAGATTCGTTGAAATTGAGGAGTCTTATGCTAACATCATCTTGGTTATCTATTGCTTTGTAACACACTACCCTGAAAGTACCTGGCTTAACCATTTCATTTCACTAATAACTTCATGTGTCATAAACTTGGGATGGACTTGGTTCTTAGGCTGGATGCTTAGCCTCTGATGGAAGTAGCTTCAGTTGGGGTGTCTGACAGAGGCTCTACTGGCCAGTCTGGCTCCTCCATGGTCTTGGTTTTTTATTTCATTTTCCACAAAGCAAATCATCCGCTTAGGCTCTTCTTGTGGTTTAGGCTTCTCAGAGTTTGGCAAACTCAGGATATTTAGACTTCTTACAAGGTGGATCATGGTCCCCAGACATCAAGGTGAAATCTGCCAATCCTTTGAAATCCTAAATGCAGAGATGGCATCATATCCCTTCTATCACATTCTATTTGTCAAAGCAGTCCCAATTCAGCACAGATTCATGAGGAGGAGAAAAAAAAAATAGACCCCTACCTCTTAGTGACAATAAAATCAAGTGATTTGTGGCAATCTTTAATTTGGATATGTATTTGTTAAAAGGACACTCTTGAAATATTCTTTTACTTCCTAGTTTTGCTTGCTCTATTTCAAACCAGTGCTGCATTGGTTAACATGTGGCTCACCATACACTTTCTAATGAGAAGGCTTCAAAAAGCTCAATCCCCAAATGCCAGTACAAACACTAGCCTGGCAAAAAGTCACCTGAATTCCTCCCTCCAATATACAGAACCCGAGCTGCATGGACTTGTTTTCCCAACACAGAAAACATTATAGTAAACAAGGGATTTGAGTTTAGATATTTACCCAGCTTCTCTGCATCCTGAGCTCTTTTTTTTTTTTTTGCCTCGATCCTCTGCCAGGAGATCGGCTGCTTTTCTTACACTTTGGCTCCTCACCTCCCCTAAGCTAATATGCACTCCCTGGCAAATTATAAGCATTCAGAACTGGAGCAGAGACTGTCTTGAGGGTAAAATTAACTCTACCAACTGAATAGATTCCCTTGTTCATCAAAATGTTGAGTTGTAGGCTTTAAAAAATGTCTATATGCATAAACTTGGTTACTAGCTGAAAGCAGAAATAAATGCTAGATAAAAAGTTTTCACATGTGAGAGACCTGAAACATGCTATACTTTTATGCACCACTTCGTGTGTGGTCATTTCCTGCTTTGTTCTTTTGTTGTACTATTTAAAATGCTTTATCTCTCATTTTTTAATTGATATATGTTGGAAATACTTACTGAAGGTTATTATGAACTATGATGTTCTTTTATTGTTGAAGTATTCCCTCCTTTAGAGTCGATGGATTTCACTCAAGATCCATGATCCACCTAAGATTTATAGTAAAATGATAGAGTGTACAAATGAATATCATAACATGTCATCCTTCACCTGGTTCTTGAAAGCTACAAGAGACAGAATATGGTTATAAACACATATAAATATATAATCTCCATTGTTTTTATATATAATGATACTCTACATTACAATATTCTGAAGAAAACGGCATTCTTCATGATTTAATTCACTTAACCAGTGAATGCTTTTCTATCCTTTGGCATTGGAGTGCTGTGCCTTTCATGGATGTTGTCAGCCTATGCTAATTGAAATGTTTATAAAATGCTGATTCTGAAATATTGCAGCTTAACAGTTCAATAGTTCTTTAATGGGCCCTCTGTTTTATTAATGAAATGATTTATAGAAATATTTAATCTCACTGATTTACCATTAGCATTAATGAGTCTAGTTATTAAGCACTGTATTTCCAAAGGCTATGAAAACAGCCCTGGCAAATGTGTAGTATTTTGCGATGAGTTATTTGTGCAGAGATAGAATCAATGCTGTGGGAAGCTTATTCCTCAAGTGGAACAGCATTATTTATGAACATGTAACTTGATGACTCTTTTTGTAATTTTCATACCATTGCTTTTTTATTTATAAGAAATTTAATATCAATTATGAAAACCATCCCACAGCATTTTAAAGACATTTAGATGATATATAAATATATTTTTCATATTAATTAAACTATGCTGTGACAGTAAACCATTTAAAAATACTTAAACTGATCCTTGAGGAATACAGAAGTTTATTCTTTGGAGAAACCACGTTTGTATTTCCTATTGTCTCCGGTAAATACTTAAGATAACTATTACTATTTATCTAGAGAATCTTCTATAAATAACAAACTGAACCCCACAAAATATTTGTGTCCACTTATGACAATATTTTATTTTTATATATTTAAAGATTTCACATTTTATGGACAGAATTTAGTTATATATTTTAAGTATATTTATGTGACAACTTTTCAACATGTGAAATCACACTTTAGTGTCCCTCCCCTCCCCATTTTTCCCCTTCCTTCCTCTCTTTTTTTGTCTTTTAAAGGAAATAAACATAGTGGTTCAGAGGATGGGTTTTAGAGGCAAATTAGCTTGAATTTGGATACTTACACTTTGCTAGCTACGTGACTTTAGGCAAGTCCTTTTGGCTTTCTGAATCTCTGCTTCTTCCACAGACAAAAAAAAAGGGATAAAAGCAAAATTGTGTACCTTGTAGATTTTATATAGAAGCAATAAAATATTGCATGAAGAGAATTTAGAGCACTGCCAAGTTTATAAATACATTTAATAAACATTAGCTATCATCATAATAAATAAGTATGGTCTAAAATCAAAACAGGAGGGGAGAACTAAGAAAAAGATCATTTTAATGTATCCAGAATGAATAGAATTGTAATGCTAGATAACCCCTAAAACTTTTTTCTAAAGTAGATATTTCTATGATTGCATTCTGAAACAAAGTTCTAACCTCTCTTCTACATTTTAACCTGTGGTAATCTTGCTTAAAACTTTAAATATGTCTTAAATTAGCTCATTTGGGGAGGCATAAAGATGATGACCTATAAACTAT
This sequence comes from Rhinopithecus bieti, assembly GCF_001698545.2. Classification (NCBI taxonomy): domain Eukaryota; kingdom Metazoa; phylum Chordata; class Mammalia; order Primates; family Cercopithecidae; genus Rhinopithecus; species Rhinopithecus bieti. Next base: position 521,027 of record NW_016804554.1, on the reverse strand, counting down.
TGAGTAGAATTGAAAGTTGTAGAGCATTCAAAACACTATAACGGTTTCCAGTACACCCACTCCAAAGGTCACAAATTCCCCAATCTCTGGCTGTCTTTAAACTAACTTGTACTGAAAGCAACTGATTCTTGTAATGACTTGTCACAACTCTCAGTGAGAAACCATCAAGTGAGAATTAAAAGAAACAAATCTCTTGCTGACTAATTTATTCATAGATATTTCGAACCTAGAAGGACCATATAGAATTATATAATGTAGTACAAACACTACTTTATAAAAGGGGGAGTAAAAACCTAAGAAGCTAATTTATTTGCCGAATATGGCAAAGGAAATATGTAGCAGAAATAGCTTTAATACTAGTTTTCTAAGCTAGTTTTCTACCCTTTCCATAGTAAAACTTACAGTGTATTATTTTTATAAAATTGACTGTTCCATATGAACAGGAAGACAATGTGGCATTACGAGAATAAAATAAATGTTATTATCTTCTATTTTGGACAATTCTTTATTGTAGCTCTTATGATAGCATGCACCTTTGCATATAAACATACTTCAGCAGCTGGAACCCAGAAGCAATGCTTCAAATGGAAGCATTTTACATTTGGTCTCTTGCTTTATGTCTCAGTCGGCTTTTATCAATCAAAAGACAAAAATAATTTATAAGAGAAAAAACACTGCATTAACATCAAAATGCCAATTCTTTGGGAATGAAATGGACAATACGTAAATTTTAAAATACCGAACTAATAAAAGCTAGGCTAAGACACTTAGTATTAGGATGAAAATGTCAACTTCATATTTTTTGTTGGAGAAGATATATTTATTTGTGGTTATTTCATAATTTCATTATTTATTTGTGGTAACTTTGCATATAAATAGGACTTTAAAAATAGATATATACTTTTGTTGGTTGGTGAATTTCAAGGAAGATGTAATGTATACGCACACAACACAACTGTCAAGACAATTCTAGACTTTATTTTTTTCTATAACGTTAAGGTTGACTTGAGATTCTTACTGCATTTGAGCTTTTAAAACAGTTTTTATTGCCTTGTTAGTGATTCAGAAGACTCCAGAGAAACACAAGAGTCAGACTCTTTAGAATTATATCTGTTATTCTAATTTCTTGTGGTGAGACCTTGAGCAAGTTAACTAATTCACCTAAACCTCAGTCTTCTCATTTCTAAAATGGGAATTATATAGAATCTACCCTTAGAATTGTGGAGATCAAATATGACAGGGTATAAAAAAGTAAGTTCTCAATATATATTACATATTATTTTTGTCATTATTAAATGTGTAAACACACATTATTTCAACTAGCATTTTACAATGAATTGGTTGAGTTCAGGCAAGAAGCAGCGCAGGCTTCCAGTTGTCCTCTCCCAGTGGAGTCAGAGGGACAATGCTTAATTCAGTAAGTGTATAACTATATGCAAAAATATTGACAACCAGGAAAGCTCAATCTGATAACCCGGAACTTTGGTGTCTAGATTTATTATGGGGCATTGCTCAATAAACCAATAATATATACTTCTACAGATACATACTTATGTCATTCGAAAAAGCCATATACCTAATATCATTGGGTGTGTGTGTGTGTGTATACACATATGCACTGGTGTATAACTGGTATATAGATATATATATATAAATGCATTGGTGTATATATTATATGTGTATCTCTCTGTGTGTGTGTGTCTGTGTATATATGTTTTTTTTTTTTTTTTTTTTTTTTTGAGTCAGAGTCTTGCTGTGCCACCCAGCCTGGAGTGCAGTACCTCTATCTCAGCTCAACACAACCTCTGCCTCCCAGGTTCAAGTCATTCTCCTGCCTCAGCTTCCCGAGTAGCTGAGATTATAGGCATGTGCCACCATGCCCAGTTAAATTTTGTGTGTGTGTGTGTGTGTATTTTTAGTAGAGATGGGGTTTCATCATGTTGGACAGGCTGTTCTCGAACTCCTGACCTCAAGCAATCCACCTGCCTCGGCCTCCCAAAGTGCTGAGATTACAGGTGTGAGCCACCGTGCCCAGTCTATGTTGTTTTTTGACTTTTCATCTTATTTGGTTGACAGAGAATGTTATATGAATGAATATAGGGATTTCTATAATTCTGAGAAATTTTTAATCTCTAAGAAAATCAAATACTAACAGAAAAGCATTTGGAGAAATCATCACCATTCTAGCATAATTAAAAGAACTGATATATATTTACACACCACTGGCATCCATTTAAGTTCTGATTTTCCATTTTATGTCAGATAAGCATAATTTTATGATCAAATGTAGATTAAAAAGAATTATCATATTGTTATGAGATCTCTGCGGAGGGGGGGGGTTGATTTTTCTGACCAGGAAACCTCTGTGGGCGCAGCGCGCAGCACCTTTGCCTGAGTTCTTGTCCTGCAGCTAGGAATAATGAGGTAGGCAGACAAGTGAAGGGTGAAGAAGGAGTGTTGTTTTTTTTTTTTTTGAAACGGAGTCTTGCTGCGTCACCCGGGCTGCAGTGCAGTGGTGTGATCTCGGCTCACTGCAACCTCCGCCTCCCAAGTTCAACAAATTCTCCTGACTCAGCCTCCCAAGTAGTTGGGATTGCAGGCATGTGCCACCACGCCCAGATAATTTTTGTGTTTTTAGTAGAGACTGGGTTTCATCATGTTGACCAGGCTGGTCTTGAACTCCTGACCTCAAGTGATCCACCCACCTCAGCCTCCCAAAGTCCTGGGATTACAGGTGTGAGCCCTTGAGCCCGGCCACAAGAAGAGTTTTATTTAATGTTAGAACAGCTCAGAGGGCTGGGTGGCTCTTCTCTGGTCGTCCAGTCGAGTGTTCAGCTCTTAGCAGAGGCGTCCCTGGAGAGGGTGGCTCTTCTCTGCAGACAAGTCATTTTTACGTCTCTGCAGGTTTCTGAAGCTCTCAGCAGAGAGAGTAGCTCCTCTCTGCCAGCTCCTGTCTGCTGGCAGGTCGTCTCTGCAGTTCTCAGCAGAGAGGATACTCCTCAGATACTCCTCTCTACAGCTGGTCACCCCAGCTATCAGCAGAGAAGGTATTGCTCTCTGCAGCTGGTCGTCCCTGCCAAAGACATCTCTCTCTGCCTCCTTCATTCTCTGGCAGTCCTCTGCCCTTGTCTGGCTGAGCCCACGGCTTTTACAGGCCTCAGAAAGGAGGAAGTGCCTGTGGATTGGCCCATGGGCAGGTATGGGCAGGCCCGGAAGAGGCAGAAGGAGTCCCCACTCTGGTCCAGGACTGGCAGCTCGGCCCCTAGTCTTCAGGCCCTCGCTGCCTACTGCTCCCATTCATGGCCCCAGGGCTTGGCCATCCCTCCCCTCCATCTGATTGGAGCAGGTGCCAGGAGCAGAGTGGCCAGGCAGTGGGAGCAGACACCCCTAAACCTTCAGGGACTGGGGGTGGGGGGTTGGTCCTTCATGTGGCCCCGAGGGTGCAGGCTGCTGAGACGCCCAGGTCCTGTGCCTGGGAGGGCAGCCGCAGCTGCACCCAGCAACTTGGAAGGGGCAGGGCTCCCATTTGTCTCCAGCTCCTGCCTGTTTCATGGAGCGGGAGGCCCAGGTCTGCAACTGCAGATGGGGAGGCTGCAGCTGCACCCTGGAGGGCTGATCCTGCCTGTTCCTGGCTCACCCAAGAGCACAGGGAAGCTTGGATCCATAGCTGCAGTTTGGACAACTGTAGCCCCTCCCAGGGGCTCCTGCTTGCGTCCTTGAGCAGGAGGCCTAGAATTGCAGGGGCGGTTTGGGCCGCTGTAGTGGCACAGGGAGCTCTCTTCAGAAGTGGCAGGGCTCCCACTGGCTCCATGGAGTGTGCAACCCCAGCCACGCTTCCCCGCTGTAGCCGGCATGATGACAGCAGCCACTGCCATCAATATGTGTCAGAACAAATCCATCAAATGAATGACCTACTGGGTAAACTCTTCGGGCTATTACCTTCTGAATGGATCAGCTGCAGCCATCTTCAGGCTGAATGGATCAGCTGCAGCCATCTTCAGGCTTTGTTTTTTTTCTGCTAAGGACTTATAGTCGCAAGGGAGAGGAAGTCCGATTATTCAATATTGCTCGTGTGCCCGTTCTTCAGCCAGGAGAGGGCAAAAAATTTTGAAAGTAGCACCAATAATTCTGTATCTATCATGAGAGAGTTAGCTCACTGAAAGAAAATCGAGGCACATTTAGCACAGATGGAGAGAGAATGTAATGTACTTCACTGTAGCAAATGACGTTATTTTAAACCAAAATTATTAAGTTTACTTGAGGGTTGGGCCCTCATCTCAACTTTATGTATCTCAAACTTGAAATATTTTTATGCAAACATCACTCTACTAAGTATTTTGTACATTATAAATCATGCACGAAAACATAAATAGGATGAGGTAGAAAAAGGGGAGGAGAAATTCTTTTTTTTTTTTTTTTTTTTTTTTGAGGCGGAGTCTCGCTCTGTCTCCCGGACTGGAGTGCAGTGGCCAGATCTCAGCTCACTGCAAGCTCCATCTCCCGGGTTTTACGCCAGTCTCCTGCCTCAGCCTCCCGAGTAGCTGGGACTACAGGCGCCCGCCACCTCGCCCGGCTAG
>NW_016804554.1:502195-514390 GCF_001698545.2 Rhinopithecus bieti | reverse complement strand
ATGGTCTCGATCTCCTGACCTCGTGATCCGCCCGTCTCGGCCTCCCAAAGTGCTGGGATTACAGGCTTGAGCCACCGCGCCCGGCCAGGAAAGAGAAATTCTATTATTTTCTTCCTGTACTATCATGGGTGATTGTCCTGTATTGGAGACTAGTATAAACGAGTGAATGTACAGTACATCAAGTGATCCTACATAAATACTATTTCTTCTTTCCATAAAAGGTAGAGAGGCGGGGCACAGTGGCTCAGGCCTATAATCCCAGCACTTTTGGGAGGCCAATGCGGGTGGATCACCTGAGGTCAGGAGTTTGAGACCAGCCTGGCCAGCATTCTGAAGCCCCGTTTCTACTAAATATGCAAAAATTAGCCGGGTGTGGTGGTGCGTGTCTATAGTCCCAGCTACTCGGGAGTCTGAGACAGGAGAATCGCTTGAACCCGAGAGGCAGAGGTTGCAGTGAGCCGAGATTGCATCACTGCACTCTATCCTCTGGGTGACAGAGGGAGACCCTGTCTCTCCAAAACAAAAAAAACAAAACAAAACAAAACAAAAAAAAAAAAAAGAAAGGTGGATAGCAGCAAGCAGTCAGAAATTGGAGATCTGCCTGAAGAACAAATATTTTTCATTGTAATTTTATGATAGATACGTGTGTTATGAGGACGGAGTGCCCATTAAGCTGCTATATCTTTGTTATATGAAAAAGTCCCTACTAGAGCACTTTGTCCTCAGACCTGGGAGCTGCTTTTCAGCACGTTTATTATGATTCCCCTAGTAATTCCCCAAAACATTACTTAAGTGAGTAAGAATTTTTCCTTTCCCAGAATGCAGAATCGTTTGGTGTAGCTTCTGCCTCCTCTAACTAACCTTCTTTTGGGTTATTAACATTTCTGCAAGTCACCACCATTAAAATAAGTAATGTGCTCTTTCTTTTAGATGGAAGAATTGAGAAGTACCTATGTATCATATAATCACTCCAGCTTAGCATTTCTTTGATATTTTTATTGTTGATTAGCACAAGGATCTTCCTTTTGAAATGTGAAGTAGAAATTTCAAACAGCTTCATGTCTTGGAAATTCTCAGTACTCTGACTGCTGAATAACCCGTTTTACATAAAAAGTGAAACACTGTCCTTGCTACTGGTGATTAGTGAACACCTAAGTGAACAATCTTAGATTTTGCAGGTTTTGAACTGTTGTTAATAGCTGTTTAGCTTTGATGTGGTAATTCATGAAAGAGTCAAAATGCATTTTGGTAAATCTACTTTTAATATGTCCAGAGATATATGATTTTGTAATATAATAGCCCATGAATAAACATCCAGAAATTAATGTTAAAAATTTCTATAAATTCCAAATGTTAAGCTCTTGTGTTTTTTAAAAAAATCAGTAGAGTGTTCAGATATTACAATATTTTAAATTATGTAAAGAATGCATGAAAAGGCCAAGAAAGCATATGTTTTTCTTTATTAAATAGATATACAGCAAATGGACATATGCTTTTTAGCACTTACGACAGATAAACAAGTTTCGTGAATATATTAGGCAGAAGACTAATATTTTTACTATTTTTTAACCTATACAAATAATACTTTCTCATGGTTCTCTAAAATATATTAACAAAGCTTTGTCAGTAAAGACTTCCTTGCAGTACTTCTAAATTGACTTACTACATTGTATATCACATACTATGAAATTTTTCCATAAAGTAAGTTTTGAGAGAAAAAAAATTCAAAATGTTTTTTGCTTAAAAATAACTATTTAACATGTACTAAAATAATACAAACCTACTACCCTGCTTCAGCAAGGCTGTGTAATAAGCTCTTCAGACTGCTTTGTTACATCACTGACAATCCAAAACAACAGTGATAAAGATCAGATAAAACCGATGTACACGTTTCTATTCTTCTATTTTTCTGTGTGCATTTTATAGTTGCTACCACTCTTTCTTTATAATCCTCAGACAAGGGATTGAGTTGTTATTAAAAGGATTTTTGCAACTTCCCTGAGATGAAATAGGTGGCCTACAAATGCATGACAATTATAGCAGCATGAGCATGAGGGGACTTCACAATGTTGAGTGTATTCCAATGACAGTCTTTTAAGGAATTTCCTGTGGCTTGTTTCTGGAAAAAAAAAAATACAATAAGAAAAATGGACAAGAGTTTTATAGCTTTTATGTATAACCTTTAAAGAGTGAATAGTAAAGATTTTAAACTGAATTAATAATGCAAAATAATCTGTGATAATTTAAAACTATTTTCCCAGAAGTTTTCCTTAAACTAATTAAATGCCTGATTTTATCATATAATTTATCTCAATGGTCAATAATCTCTGATTTACTGTCTTTTTTCCCTGCTAGAATATTAGCTTACACAGGGCAGATTTTACCTCTAATACAACATCACATACACCCAATATCAAACTGCCCGGGGATAATTACATAGATAGAGATTGAGTAAATTAATGTATTAGAGTTATATGTAAATAAAGAGTATTTGTATAAAATTCGAGTGTATGAGCACCTGTTTTGTTGTTTCTGTTTTCACTAGACCAATTCTTTTGGAAAATTATGCTTCTGTTTTTTGGGGTATGATTTGCTGCTTTCTTTTGCTTAAAACATGAAAAGCATGTTTGAAACTGGTAGCAGTAAAAGCTGTTCTTACTTTGCATGATCAGTGGAAAAGAAGGGTTTTCCACTATTTTCTTTTCCACTGTTTCCTTTTGATGATGCTGTGGCTCCTTATTTCAAACAGTTGTGTTTGTAGTAAACTAGAAAAACAAAAACCAACAACAAACAAAGACACCCAGTACCGTTACAAAACTTTGATCAATAATATTATCCTAATCACACGGAAAAGGCTTTCCATAATATATTTAGAAAACTTCTAGCCTCTTGTGACCTGTGGCTTAAATTTTAAATACAAATTTTCTTACTTTAGTTTAAAATTATAGTATTAAATAAATAAATGGTTAAGAGATGAGAGGAGTTGTAAATTAGGTAGCACTATTAGAGTGCATTGAAACATTCTTTCTGACTACCTTGAATAAAACGATTTCATAGCATTTTCTACAATATTTTAAGGATCTTTAAGTCTTTTTAAATTTTTAAGTATTTTCACTAATTTTCAATGATTCTCTATTCCAGGCTAACCTTATTGTAAAATATGACACAAAGTAAGTGCACCCCAAAATTAATTAAATTCATCATTTTGAGAATAAATGACAAGATGAATTTAAAAACGTATAATCAAATAAAATGTCTTTAAATTAGTATTCTACTTAGATTATCTAATTCTTATTATTATAGTATATTAAAGAGACTTTCATAATCTCAAGTGATTTGTTCTCCATTTGTATTATTGAGCTTTCGTATCAGTAATATAATTTCCTTTATAATTAGAACAAGTTATGTGAAACAAGGAAAAAACTCTTCGCCATAGTAATGAGATGAGGTACAAATTTATATTTTATTTTTGGTATGTTTAGGTTTAGTTTGTTGGCCTAATAGTTTCTTTGAAAGTAGTTTTATTCTTTAGCATTCTGGTGACCTATAACAGATAAAGTAACGTGAGTGAAGTAGTTCCCAAAATTTAATATGTCAGAAATTTTTCATTTAAATACTGAAATTCAAAAGTAATTTATTTCAAAGCTTGTTCTTACCATCTCTTTTTCTTAACTTAGGTTAATGTTGATGCCTCTACAGACTTTGGTTCAACAGAAATAATTTGAACAGAATGATATAATCCTACTAAAAAATGGATTGATTTTTTATTTGATCCCCAAACAATAATTTCGTAGACATAATTTCAATGAGCCACTCCTATGCCATTACGGCATTAAAGTGAATTTTATGCCATTAGCTCAAGTAAAATAGTTGACTGGGTTAAAAAAAAAAGGGCTTAAAGATTCATATAAAATACAGAAGATTGTTCATACATGGCCATAGAGTTTTAAAGCTGAACAAGATCTCAGAGATTGTACAGTACAGAATTTTTTTTTTATTTCTGAACTTGCATATAATTTACTGGACAAGTTTGAAATAAATAAACTAACATGTTGACTTCAAGCATCAGCTAGAAATGAGGTATGATATAGTAACTGAAATTTGTCTTATAGAAAGTGGTAACATTAGGTCAATGCTAAAATAACACTAGAAGGTTAATGCTTTGTCAATACTGGACTTTAACTTACTGTTGAAGACTCCATCTGGAAAGTTGTTTGAGGTCAATTTGGGTATATGCTAACACTTCCATCAAAGCATAATCTCATTGATTGTAAGAACAATATAATAATTACTGTACATCCCTAAATTGCTTACATAATATGTATCCCATAGATACTCAATAGATGTATTTTTGAGAGATTTATAATACAAATAACCAACATTATAACACTATTATGTAAATGATTCAAAAAGATGGTCTCTATGTATTGACGTCTAATTTGCTTATTTATTTACTATAGGCTAAGATCAGTTATTTCGAAAGCCCAACAACACTAAATTCAAACTTTTACATATTCGATTATTTTCAAAATAGCCCTTTTTAGCCATTAGAGCCTGTCTGCTTTGCATGCTTCTAAAGCCAACATTTACCAGCCATGCCTCATGTAAGCCTTGTAGAGGACACCAACATACTGCTGCTGCTGCCCTTTGTGGTTCTCTAACACAGAGTCTCCACAGTGCTACTGAGAGACAGCATCTAGACAGTAAACCCCATCTCCAGCATCTTTTTCCCTTGGACTTTCCTTCCTTGCCTTCCTCCTCTTATGAGTAGCAACTCTGCTATATATCCCCTAGACAGCCTCCTGCTGTGAGGGATTCCTCCATCGGTCTACATACAAACTTGTTCACACCTCCCTCACTCAATAAAGTTTGTGTGTGCTACTGCCATTTCTTGACCTCTTGGTCGTAGCTTTTTTTTTTTTTTTTTCTGATCAGTTCCTGAATCTTTCCAACCCTTTATACACTTTTATATACATTATTTTATTCCTTGAAAAATTCATACTATGTTACATTATCTTAAAACAATTCTAATATTGTACCTTTTAAGGTTTGAAAATTAAATGACTTTAAAAGGTAAAATGTTCAGAAGAGTTTCTTACGCATGTGTGTGCTTAATAAAGGTAACCTATATTATTAATATTAAGCAAATCTCCAAATATCCTAAAGTGATACTACCCCAATTCCAGGTTTTCTCAGACCCTGACCACAGCAGGAGATTTAAAGAGAGTTAACATGGGTAGAAATGGGGAAGTAAGTCTCCCCACGGGCAGTATCTACTATGGGGACTAGCTTGGGCGAAGGGCAAGTTTAATAACTAAAAAACCCAAATGATTTACCCAAGGAGGTGATATTATAGTAATTTTTACACCTCCATGTGTTCTGTATGTTAGGTACATTATGGGTTAATTGGATATCAACAATAATCTTGATACTTCTAAGTGAGCTGGAAATCATATTTGGATCTATTTCTGACTTGAAATTTTTCCATATATGAAGTATTAATAATATCAACAAAAGTTTTATATATAAAATTGATCCCACTTTCAATGAATTCCTGAAATTATAATCTAAACATCACAAAACTAGATACTTTGCATCTATTACAGGAATTTCTGATTACTGATGTAAAATGTATCTGACTTTTCAAATTGTTTCTCTTCAAACAAATCAATTGTTTTTACGTATATTTAGATTGAAAATTAATAAATGTGTGACTATGATTTTATTGCATGGAGGGTAATCAATACATTTTCATTATAGGTGGGTCTTACAAATATAGTTATATGTAGATTTTGAAAATCAAACGGGCCTATTTTGTCTACTAACTATAAGTAATCATTTAATACTTATTTTATACCTTTTAAAATTGTTATAATCAAATACTAAATAATATGATTTCCCTTTTTAACTGAAACATTAAATAAGAATATCTGCCAAGCCTTTCTTGTTATGTTCAATTTCAACATACAATCACCATCGTAAGTGTTTAGTTATTTGTTTTTTCTTTTCCACTGAAAATGCTGTTATACATATTTTATACCTGTTGTTCTTCCTTGGATGACTTCCATTTCTTCATTAAGGCATCACCATTTTCAGGCAAAATGCACACAGCAATAATGCCAACTCATCTAGGACCTGGATACTGAGCTTCAAAAATTGAAGACCCTGTCATTTGCCTTGACAGAGACTCAATAATAGCTATCACTCACATTAAGACTTTTATCCTCCTATAGACCAACTCCTGAAGATTTGAAAATCTAGAATAATGTAGTTTTACTTTTGGCAGCGTATTAATGCCTATATAGTAGTGGAACAAGAAAAAAAATTAGATTATTTGAATTTTTAAGGTATTTAAAGCTCAAATATTTCTATTTCGTTTTAGTGAACAATATTCCCCCTAAAAACTATTGAAATGAACAATCTTAAAACTAATAAAGATAGCTTTGAAATAAATAGAAACATGTCCCTGTAAACATGGAGACAAAACAATTGATACGGTATAAAAAATGAATTAATAGCCTTTGGGTCTGTATTGCACTCTCATTATGACATATATTCATAAATTAGGTAAGGGTATTGCTATAACATTTTATTGAATATTTTTAATAGTAAAGTAAAAATGCGATTTTCTTCAGTGTATTAGTTTTTTGGGGCTACTGTGACAAAGTACCACAACTAAGTGGTTCAGGATTTTATCATTATTTTTTTCCTGTTGTAATTCAGGAAGTCAGAAGTCTGGAATCCAGATGTCAGCAGGTTGGCTCTGGAGGCTCTGAAAGAGAATCTGTTCCATGACTCTCTCCTAGCTTCTTATGGTTACAAGCAATCCTTGGCATTGATTGGTTTGTAACTGCATTACACTCATCTCTGCCTCCATTATCACATGACCTTCTTTCTAACTGTCTCTACGTGTGTATCATCTTCCTAAAAGGACACTAGTCCATGGATTTATGGCCCACTCTTATCCAGTGTGGCTTCATTTTAACTGATTATGTTTCTGAAACACCAGGGATTTGAGCTGTGTTCTACTGCTCATCACACTGAAAGCCAATCAATGACACAATGAGTATTGCCAGGGAGGACGGCTTTAATAAGGTGCTGCGGTGAAAGGGATGGAAGATCTGTCTGAAACCGGTCTCCCTGATGGACTAAAATTAAGGATTTGTATGGTAGGGAAGAAATGTATCCATGTGTTGGAAAACAAGAACTAGGGAAGAGGAGTTGGTAAACAGAAAGCAGGTGCTCGGCTAGACAATCATAATACATGAAGGGTCTAGCATCTCCTTGTCCAGATGTGGTGACCTGGTAAGTTTCAGTTCCTTGATACTCTTTGGGAAGCTTGATAGTTAGTTTCCTGAGAAAGGAACTCGGGTAAGATAATTGTAACTTTTTCAAGTTTTAAGACTGGGTTAATTTCTATGTTTATTCGAAAGAAACCATAAACATCATTTCTATAGAACAATTGGACCAGATTCAATTACATCTGCAAATACTAGATTTTATTTCCAAATAGGATCACATCCTGAGATCTTACCTTGACATGAAATTTTGAGGAACATTATTCAACTTATTACGCTCATGATTTATATCAAAAAGCTTTGCAACTATTGATGGTATAATGCATGTGAAAATTGGTGCTCAATTAACTGTTATTTTGTATTCTCAAATGTACCAGTAATTCACTTAATTTTAGTGCACTGGTGTTTCTGTTTACAAAACTTGGATGATAATGATTATAACTTCCGTATATATTATAGGTTTTAATTAGAGTCATGCAAAACATGAATTCATAAACATTTTGGATTAAGGAGGTTCATAATTTAATAATACCATCAGAATAAGAACTATTCTAACTCCATCTAGTAATCTGTTATATGACCTTGGGCAAGTCATCTGCCTATTTAAAATTTGTGTGACTCATACATTAAAGTCAAGGGGCTGAACTAGAATCAAAAATCAAAAATCTGTAGCCCTTGGATCCATTATTTGCAAGCATATTTTATTTTACCAGAAAAATATATAAAACAATAAACTTCATTGCTTTTAGGCAAGACTTGTACTTTCCAGTTAATCATAGTTCTTATCCCATCTTAAAATGTCAGATTGGCTATTTCATATTTAAAACCTTGGTGACTTCCTGAAGGCATCTGAATTTGTGGTCCTAGAGTTTTCTAACTATATAGTCTCTTGAATCTCAAGTCATAGATTACTTTCAGAATGATAAAGTCACATTTCGTGACTAGTTTATCTCATTTGAAAATGGTATAAATTATTTTGACTCCTTAAAGGACAGTTACTTAGTAAGTATAAAATACTATTATGCTGCAATCTCTTTGTTACTGCTTGAAGTACCACTATGTATTAAGTGGACATCTGCATTTAGCTTTTCATTATGACTTCTAGATTATTTCTTTGAGAGATTAAAACTAATTCAGCTCCTATCAGTGGATATGAGTAGTCACAACTGCTTTTGCCCAAGGACACTCATGTAAATCAAATGTTAATTTCATCTCTGTGAGGTGCCATTAAAACAGCAATAAGCTGTCTGCCCACATTTTAGCTTTGTGAAGACAACATGCATTTAAATATTTTTTTTATATCGTTGGCCTTCTGCTCACTAGAGAAATTTCTATTCAGGAGCATTTTTACTGCCAATGTTTGTCCATCTTCTCTCTCTTCAAGGTAATATCTAGTACTAGGAAGTCTTAATTGGTGCTGAAACAGAGAGCAGTAGATGGATACACATGTATATATATTCTAAATTCTAATATATTGAATATTCTACTTACACATAGGTTTTACAAATAAAGTTAATCTAAGATGTAGAACTCTTTTTTTAAGGAGAAAATGATTCTTGCATGTCACAAAAGATAAGAGTCTAGTGGAAAAAGATAAATGTTTATAAAACTGTTTATTAAATTATAGTTGTGTTAAGTGTAACAATATAATTATTATTCACGAGAAGACCTTTTCCATGAACAGGCTTAACAATAAAATTCATTTAAAAAGGATACTAACTTTTTAAACATTAATTAAATAGAATGCACAAGTCCAATAAATGGATGACGAATACTAGGGAGTCCCAGACCTCTCAGTTTCACTGAGCCTCTTGAGTGACTGTATCATTGGAAGTGTTGCTAAAGCTTGACAGTATAAGAAACTGGGTAATAAGAATCAAGAGGATCTGTCTATTTTCATTTTTCACTGAAGAAAATTAATTTATGTCTGTAACTTAATAACATAATCCAGAAACTTCAGTATTTCTAACACAGTGTCCAGCATTCAACACAATCACCAGGCGTGAAAGAAGAGAGATGAAAATACCTTTAAAATGGGAAAAAAAGGCAAATATTTAAAACAGATCCATAGAAAATACAGATATGTACATTAAATAATAGTGGAATTGAAACAAAAACATTGAATATATTCAACAAAATATAAAACAAGGTGAAACATATAAGAGAATTGGGAAAATAAAATATTGCATCTCACTGCTCTATATATCAGCTTTGTAACAAAATAGACAATGGAAAAAAGATGTTTGGTGACCAGAACTTATGTCTGTAAAAGTTACTCAACTCGATAAGGAAGAAAAAGATAAGAACTAAAGAAAAGAACAGAAAAGCTATAGAATTTATGGACAAAAGTACACACACCCGTGCAAACACATACAGACACAGACACATAAAACACTCTTGATATGGCCGGGCGTGGTGGCTCATGCCTGTACTCTCAGCACTTTGGGAGGCCGAGGAGGGCAGATCATGAGGTCAGGAGATCGAGACCATCCTGGCTAACATGGTGAAACCCCGTCTCTACTGAAAATACAAAAAAAATTAGCCTGGAATGGTGGTGGACGCCTGCAGTCCCAGCTACTCGGGAGGCTGAGGCAGGAGAATGGCATGAATCCGGGAGGCGGAGCTTGCAGTGAGCCAAGATCTTGCCACTGCACTTCAGCCTGGGCGACTGAGAGAGACTCCATCTCAAAAGGAAAAAAAAAAAAAAAAAAAAAAAAAAAAAAAAAAAAAAGATGAAAAGAAAATAATAGTCATTTAAATTCAACAATATAGAATATGGAATATACCTCAAATGAAGTTAGATTTATCCCTGAAAAACAGTATTAGTGTACCATTTGAGAAATCAATCTAATTCTTTGCATTCACATAATTAAAGTGAAAAATTGTGTGATTATCTTATTAGATACATAAAATTCATTTAACAATATTCAATACTCACTCATGATAAAACAAGCAAAAGCTTCTAGAAGCATAGATAGAATAACAAACATCCTACTCTATAATCTTTCTCCCGAGATTGTGATAGAGACAAGAATGCCTATGGACCCCAATTCTATTTAATAATATTCTGGAGACCTCGGTAACATAGCAGGGAGGGATGACACTAAAGGTCGAGATATTAATAGACTAGGAGGCTCTAAGAGAGATATTTCTAAAAATCCTAATTGGATTAAATAGTTCACTTGTTCAAAACCTTTCAGGTTGGATAAAAATTAGACTGCTGTACAAGGCCCTTCATTATCTGGTAATTATTTACCTTTCTTGACCAATTCCCTCCAATCAAACTTTCATCTTCTAAGATTTAGCCATGCTTGCTGAGGAGGAAGTTAAAGCAGCTGGTGTGTAATATACTTCTGTGATTATTTATCGCCAGTGGAAAGTAAAGAAGGCGGACGAACCAGTCTAATAATCTTGTCAACGTGATTACTGAACCTCCATGTAAATGGTTAAATAGTTTGTATAAAGAGGAGAAATCTATTAAATGTTCTTAATAAGATGTCCCTGTTTAAACATTGCTTATAGTATCTAAAGTCCCAAATATAGGATATAAGCCTGTTCCCTCCAAAAGTTTCTATAAACTCTACTATAAAATGAAGAGTTTTCTAAAACTAACTCCGCCTCATGATGTAAGTTAGTAATTTATGTAAAGTAGTGACTTTGTCCCCAGTAAGCCAGAGAGTACATGTCCACTGCAGGTATGGAGAATTTGTGGGGCTGCCATCAATGTTTGCCTCTCTGATGGCTTATGTCCTTGAAAGTATTAAGCTTGATAATGGACAAGATCTCTGATTTATATGATAATGATCTTACAAACCAATCCATTATGTTAGTTTACAGCTCTTCATTTATTCATTTCAGGTGATGTTAATAATGCTGGAGAGATATTATTGACACAGAATACAGTAATTTTGCTATTGTGTCATGGATCTTTAATCTAAAAAAAGTGGAGATAACTGTAAAGTAAAAAAAAAATGGTCAAGGTAACTTCAAGTGCTGTTAAATAGCAGCAGATAATTAAATAGAAAGAGTTCTATGGCAAGGAATATGTTAGCTAGAAAGGACAGTTAATGGACATTTTAAATGATAACTTCCCACCAGAGATTTCAATAATATGTGTGTGAGAACTTAAAATCTAAATGAGGGATGGGAGAGGCGAGAATTACAGATAGAGGGAAAAGCAGGACTAAAAGACTTGGGATAAGAAGAATGTTATTTTGTAGAATAATAGTAAAACCACTAGTATTGGAGAACAGAAACCAAGAGTGAGAACATAAGGAGGTGGATTCAGGCACACAGGTAGCAGCCAAAGCATACAGGGTGCAAGTAGTTTAAGTTTAATTGTAGATGCGATGCAAAGCTAATGGAAGGTTTTCATTTTATATTACTTTTAATGATCTGGCTTTTGTATAAAGTGTCAATTATAAGGCAACAAGATAGAATATTCTAGGTTAAAAACAAAAAACAAAAAAACAAAAAACAAACAAACAAAACAGAATTTTTTTTTAACCAAGAACATTTGGATGAAGATGGCACATTGTGTTCATAATAGAGATATGTTTTAAAGGAAAGTTGGTAGTTTTCTGGTGAATTGAATATAGACATGAAGAGAGAGAGAGAGCTCAAGGGAAATTTCTAAGTTTTGGACTGAGCAATTGAGTAAATGGTAAAACTATTAACTAAAATGAGTAGGTTGAAATAGAAGCAAGTTCTAGAGATGAAATTAAAGGGAAAGCCAAAACTTCTTGATTTACGTATTAAATTTGAGTTGCCTAATTGACATACGAGAAGAGACCTTGAATAGGAATTTGGATATTTATGTCTGGAGCTCAGGGGAGACTTCTGATCTGAAGTTTCTCATTTGGGAGTCATTATACATATATATATATATATATATATA
>NW_016804554.1:478604-501979 GCF_001698545.2 Rhinopithecus bieti | reverse complement strand
TATATATATATATATATATATGACAAGGGATCTCTGAATTTGGCAAACTGAATACTGGTGACTTTGCAAAGAATGATTTTAGAAGAATACTGGGGAAAATGCCTAATTGGAATGCAATCAAGAGAAAATGGGAGGTAAGACTGGGAAGGTAGCATTATATAATCCTTTAAGGAGTTTTGCAATGAAGAACTGCAGAGAAATGAGATATTAGCTAGGGAGAGCACTTGTATTGTGTGTAAATATTAATGGAAATGATTCAGCACAGTGGAATATTAGCAGGTTAAAGAAGGTGAGCATTAGGTGAATGAAGAACTTCCTGTTTCAACTAATAGAAGTAAGAGTCAGGGTATAAATAAAGTACACTTGGAAAGAGAAAAGGCCACTGATTAATTTTCAGAGAGAAAAAAGTTGACATAAGAAAAGACATGGATATATACTCATCGGTAAAAAGATAAAGTTTATCTCTTCTAATGACCTATTTTTGTTGAGATAATTATTAAACATAGTCATCTTTTGAGAGAAACAAGGAGACTGGACTATTGAAAGCTTAATAACAGAAGAAAATTGGCAAAACATGTTTTGCTTAGTCAGAATATTTCTTAGATAATTCTACTAGTATTGCCACCTGGTACTGCAGAATAATTTGAGATTTATGAGGATAAAATAATAAAGTGGGAAAGGTCATTTTACCTTCACGTTCTCATATCTTACATTATATTTAAGAGCAAGAGTTTAGGAAGGAAATCAGAGAAAAATCTGGTTAAATCAAAATTGTCTTTTGCCAGCAGAGTGCACTGAGGAATAGAGGAGTAAGGAAATGTAGTGTACATGTAGGGGAAGGATTATGAGGTTGAAATGAAACATAATCAAGATAAGGAAGAAATAAGAACATGAAGTTACTGGGCAAATCAAAGAAAACATGTAGTCATTAGGTTAGAAATATTGATGAGGTAAAAGATCAGATGTATTAGGGACACTAAATGATCTAAAACAATAAGATGCTGTGATCAAAGAGTGGGATAATTGTAATAAAAATTTTGGATTAGAGATGATAAGATCTGGAGCAATGATTCTCAAACAAGAAACCGCTAACATTTTGGAGTGGAAAATCCCTCATTGTGTGTAATTCACCAGCACATTGTGAAATGTTTCGATTCTCTAGTCCTGACTTACTAAATGCCACAACTATCACTCCATTCCAATCACATATTTCCAGACTTCTCTTCAAGTACTTTCCACGTGAAAACCACTGGCGTAGGGCAGCACAGTGGACCCTATTGCATATTTCACAAATGCTTTTTTGTGAATGATTTTATTTCCTAACGAGAAGTTTAATAACTTTATAATTTCCTCTTAGAATGTTAAAAAGAAGCTCTTTCATTTTTACCTAGCTTGGGTTTTGAAGTATATTTGCCTTAATCCACACACTATGTTTGAATGCCTTTAGATGAACACATTTTCTTTTACACAAGTCTCTACCATTCTCTCTTTACATTAGTCCTGTTTCGTTCATTTGTGTTACTTGCATGACCTTTGTAGGTAGTTGAGTTTAGAATTCTTAATATAATCTCATAATTTTAGTGTAGATGATACTTGTATTAGGCTTAACCAAAAAGAATATCTGCACATAGTAAAAACAAAATAAATATTGATTGTGAATAATCCATATGATTTCCCTCATTTTCTTACAAGTAAAGAAAGCTCTGATCGAAAGTACTTGAATTCCAGATGCATAGAGGTATGTGCCTTCAGTTTAAGAAAATCTTGTGTCATGGTACATGATGCTTAAATACTTGGCATATTTATTTTTAAAGTAAAACTTTTAACTTATAGAATAAAACACTCAGTTAAAGACTTCAACAAATTAAATATGCATTAGATATGTTCTATTAACTCCTGTTTCTTCTAATAAAAGCATATTTTAAATTTCTTAAACATACTAAAATTCTATAATTTAGAATAACTTGCATTTTCAATGTCTATAGCATTTACCTCTTTCCAGTGTGTTTTATTCTATTAGGCAATAACCAGGTTCTATCTTGTTGATTTCCACTCTGTACAAAATATTACATATGTAAAATGATTAGAGTGAAAAGAAAACATTTGGTCTGCATAATTCAATATATACTGCTATATAGTCATGTCTCGCAGTTGGCTTATCCAACTAATAGGTTATTTTTTGCAACCCCATCCTAACAATGCTTCATAAAATACAACTGACAAGGTAAAATGAGGTGAAAGGTGAAAAGAACAAATTGAAGAAGGCATTAGGCTTTAACTTGACTTCACAATTTTTTTTTAACTCAGTGCTTTCAAAGACATGATTTTAAGTGCTTTTGATATGGTTAAACAGTTATGTTTCCATCCTAGCTTTCTAATATATGAAAAAGTTATTTTTAATGTCATAAATTATGCTCTAATTAATTGATGGAAAAAATGAATAAAGTGATTTAAACCAATATAAGCTTTTATAACATTTTATTAATTATTGCAATAACTTTCAAGTAAAATAAAATTACCCATCCAGTAAGCAATGAATTTATACTTAGCATCACCATGAGTTCACAGGTATTAAATTAGCCACAAAGGAACTCTTGGGAGGAATCCAAACTTAATAAGAATGGACAAGAATGCAATTTTAAAAGGAACATGAAGCCAAATGTATGGCATATAACTCTGATTCAGTCCACGATAATGTGTCACTATTTCTCTGCTATTTTATAGATAGTTATTATATTTTGCCTCTATTCTTAGTCCTCTTTCTTTTCAAAGAAAGCTGAATTTCAGGAGAACTGAACTAGTTTTTTTTTTTTTTCTTTGTAAAACCAAACTATTTTTAGACCTCAAATATTTCTATCATTAAACTCATGTGACAAAGCATATTTTGAAAGGGAACATGGCTTCTAAAATGGTTTTCACACTGTGAGTATGTGAGTATTTCTTTAATTCCAGAATAATACAACAATCAGGTCTCAAAAATCTCTGTAAGCGGCTGCCTGCCAACTTTCTGCACATAGCCCCTTAAAGTCCCTTGATAGTTAGGGCTTGCTGCCTGCCATATAACACTGAAGCTCTTGGCAAAACTCTCCCAATTTATGGGGCTTTGGGAGTCACAGCCTTGAGCTCTGTTACAGCAATAGTTGAGCATCTGTCACGCCAGAAAGCCCAGAGTTTCTGCTGGCAACAGTGTGTCCCTGCCCAGGCAAGCATTGCAGAGTGCAGGAGAGCCAGAAGACTCCCATAAGGCTGGAGGCACAGTTTCCATTTGCCAGGCTGCCAACAATTGGTGTTTAGCCATGACTGCAAATATATCTTATGAAAATCTTTGACAATCTGCATTTGAAACACCTTTGTACCATCAAGTAAAATGTATGTATTAATTTTACATATATATTAGCCAGAAATATTAACCTTACTAAGGGTTAAGGTTGAAGATTAAGCAGTCCTACTCTCAAGCATACACGGACATTGATACTACATTATTACTATTACATTAGTTACCATTACTGAGTATGTCCCAGATCTTAGACACCATGTTAAATGATTTACATACATTACATTTTGTATGACAATACAAATTCAATTTAAAAGTTGTGAAATTCACACAAAGTCACTTTAAGACACTTGCTCAGTGTCAAGTCTTGTAGATGGGAGAGCTGGAATCTGAATGTAGGTTTTTCTGATA
The DNA here is from genome assembly GCF_001698545.2 of Rhinopithecus bieti. Taxonomy (NCBI): domain Eukaryota; kingdom Metazoa; phylum Chordata; class Mammalia; order Primates; family Cercopithecidae; genus Rhinopithecus; species Rhinopithecus bieti. Next base: position 498,294 of record NW_016804554.1, on the reverse strand, counting down.
CCAAAGGCTCCATGCTATTCTGTTTTTCTCATGCCTTTGCAATTTTTTTAACTTTTATTTTAGGTTCGGGGGTACATGTGAAGGTTTGTTACCTAGGTAAATTTGCAATTTTCCTTCTCAGTCTCAGGACCCATTAGAGTGGAAAGGACTTAAACTTATAGGACTTTCTATACTTTTCTGAAATTCTGGGTCTGGGATTTTTAAGGAACCTGGACTAGAATCAAAATGAGCTCTGAAAAAATCTCTAATAATTTTTTTAAATGCAAAGTTTGAGGCTTGTATTACTCAAGATTATTTTCTTCAACACTTTCGCTGAAGTTCTGCTTAAGTTTTGATAAGTTTGCCAATGCCTCCATATCACAGTATGTGTTAAGATTAGACGTTAGAAAAATCAATTACTTAGAGAGATTTGGAAGAAAAAAGATGCAATTTAATATATCTGACCAGTGGCTTTAACGATTGACATAAAAAACCATTTGGAATCAACATTATCTATGCATAATACTATTTACCCATGAAAAATATTTACTCACTCAAATATGTGCTATATTAACCATAGGTATAGCCCGTGAATGTGGGTCATGGTATAGCCATGAATGTATATGGTCATATAATTTTTATTAATAGGCGTGTCAATTGTTATGTATGTTAAGACAGACACATAGCTGAGAAGCCCTGTTGTTACACAGACACGTGGGCAGACTTGTACCATTACCTAGGAATAGTTCTTATTTTCTAATCTAGAACACAAAGAAAATATATTTTCATGAAATTTCATTTTACTGTGGAAGAACTTATTTTTAAGGATACTGTAGTTCATCGTTTGATCACGTTTGGTTGTCTATTTTGTAGAATAATCTTTATTCATGTATCAAATTGTATGTAAAAATGTAATAAAGAAAATGCAGAGGATACAAACTTAAATATAAAGTACTATCACCTGTAAACTTCCCAAAAATAAATATACATCTTTTTAGACACAAATGACATTCACAGTGTGTAGCTTATGGAGAAGAAAAAACAAAGCTGTAAGTAATATTTGCCTCTTTCAAACCCTGAAATAAATAAGAAGTGTATGTTCTACTATCCTCAGTAATAAATTGTTAATGAAATAAAGACAAGAAATTACAAAATGAGGGCAAAAATGCTTTATGTGGAGGATAATTTGTCCAATCTCTTCATTTTTTGTTGACAAATTGAGAGATCATGAGATATACCACTGAAAAGAAAGAAAGAAAGAAAGAAAGAAAGAAAGAAAGAAAGAAAGAAAGAAAGAAAGACGAATAAGACATCAAACAGTGTAAGTCAGAAAAATCTTCCTCTTCTTTGCTCCTCCATATCGTATCCAATCATTTCTAAGTCATGTGGTTTTTACCACATTTCCACATCTGCTTAAAATTCTCCCTCTCCTCCAGTTAACATGTCCTTGCCTGAAGCATCACTTCTCTGGGGGAAGCTATGCCTACTGCCCCACAGTGCATCAGGCTTCCTCTTAGATATTCTCAACGAGCTCTGATAATTTCTTTCAGAGCCCTTATCTGAGTCTGTTATTGGATGTTTACTGATGTGATTATTTGATTATTTCCTTAATTTTTCTGAGAAAATAGGGACCTTGTCTATTTATTTATCGCCATTTTGTTCATATCTTCAACAAGTTGTCTGACACAGCGTTGTCAATCTTCTTTGACTGATTGAATGAACAAAATTAATACATGATTTAAAATTTAATTTGGATAACTGTTAAAAGTAAAAGAAAATAATTTTAGGAATATGAGATAGTTCATATCCTTAGAGACTTGAATATAATTGTTCTCTCCAAAATATTATCACTCTAATTTTTTAATTGTATAAATTTACAGTATACAACATGATGTTTTAATATACTGATACATGGTTAAATGATGATTACAGGTAAGCAACTTAACATATTCATCATCTCATATAGGTACTTTTTGTGTCCATGTGGTAAGAATGCCTACACTTGCTCTGTTAGAAAATATCCTGGACACAATATGATACTATTAACGATGGTTCTCATGCTATATTTCAGATCTCTAGATTTTTTCTTCCTGCATAACTGAGACTTTGTACACTTTGACCTACATCTCCCTATTCCACCTCCCTTTCCCACCTCTGGCAACTGCCATTTTATTCTTTGTTTCTATGTATTTTACTTTTGTTTTCTTAAAAAATATTCCACATATAGAAGTGAGCACACAGTATTCTTTCTCTTTGGCTATTACACTTAACATAACATTTACCCTTTAAGATTCAGAATAAATACTATCAATATTACTACTTCATGAAATATTTTTCCAGGAACCAGTGAGAGACACATAGAGAAGACTTGAATCTAACGTGTAACTTGAAGCTAAGCCACTCAGAAAACACAACAGTTAGGAAAGTAACCACTTGTGGTCACAAAGTCAGTGAAATATTGGGGACCCTTGTTAAACAACATTGTCTGGGAAATTACTAATAGAGCTATTTACTCTTCAATTACATCACCGAGGGGTCAAAGTAATCAGATTTGGTTTTGTAGTAATACTAGTACATGTGATTCACTGCCCATATTTCATGGAATTATAGAAATATTTTGCTGTATATAATGGGGTGTGTTCTGGTATTATTTTTAAACGATTAAAACAAATAGAAAACTGGAAACTTTTGGAAGGCGGATAAATGACTTTGTTTGTCGCCCAATACATCTTCAAAACTAATTTTCCAACCCATCTTCCAAGTGTGAAAGTCAAAAGAAATAACTGTATTTGCAAGATTTCATAGTTTATTTTAATGATAAGTGATTTAATGAGAGACATATTCAGAATTACTAGTTACTATATTTGAAATCATTTCATGTCACATATTATCCAAGATTCTTTAGAATTTAGGTTTTATATATGATATAAATTTTGCATGACAGACAGACTTTTCCTTTAACTAATTCAGCTGTTTCTCTACGTAAAAGGTAAATTGAACCTAAGACAAAAGGTCCTGTATAAAATAGTTTCAATAAAATATAACTAGGACAAAGATTCTGATTTCTATTGATAGCAAAAATGTTTTTGCAAAGTAACATCTGGATTCTTGGTAGGTGTTGAGTTGCCATGATATTATGGAAAAGCATAGGGCCACATTGGTGTGGGTGAGATGCTAGTGCAGGGAGAAGGGAAGTGAGTACATATCGTACACTCTGCCTTAATTGGGATGGGGAGTTTTCCACTTTTCCTTGCCTCACTGACTAGGAGCCTGTTGCCATCAGCACTTGAAAGAATATAAGCTTGTGCTAAGGATCTTTCACCCCAGATATTTATGACTTGTCTACACTGGCATAACTTTTTTTTTTTTTTTTTGAGATGGAGTGTTGCTCTGTCACCCAGGCTGGAGTGCAGTTATGTGATCTTGGCTCACTGCAACCTTCGCCTCCCGGGTTCATGCCATTCTTCTGCCTCAGCCTCCCAAGTAGCTGGGACTACAGGCGCCCGCCACCATGCCTGGCTAATTTTTTGTGTTTTTAGTAGAGATGGGGTTTCACCGTGTTAGCCAGGATGGTCTCGATCTCCTGACCTCATGATCTACCCTCCTCAGCCTCCCAAAGTTCTGGGATTACAGGCGTGAGCCAACGCGCCTGGACTACACTGGCATAACTTTTTATTCTTCCATTTATTTCTCATAGGGCTCTCATATCAGCAGTTTGATTACTGGCCACTGTATTGTGCCTTATATCAGTCATATTAATATTTGTTATCAACAGTAGACAGACTTGAAAAGAGATTAGCACTCTTTTAATCATAATGTATGTGAGGGTATGATAGTCTGAGTTTCCCCTATTATCATCAATCTGAGATAGAGGAAAGATTGAAGTAACACTAGCATGTCCTTGCATAATCATAGCTCAGTTGCTAGAAAAAGATTTTTAAATTCAAATTGATTGTGTCCCCTTAGCAATTGGGGAATGAGAAAATCAAAATATCAAAAGAGGAAGACTGGGGTAATTGTGGTTGACATTTCTTATGCTCATCTGCAAGAGGGATACAGCACAGTGCTTTCATTTCTTGAATGAAGCAAGTGTATGAGCGAAGTGCCTGATGGTGGTAGTGGATGGGGGGAGGTGGGAAGGAGAAACAGAGAAATTGAAAAATGTGAGTCTTCCTATATTTTCCCATAAAAAGGGCTGTGTTCACCAGAGTACAATATTTTATTCATCTATCTAACTATCTTCCAAAGTGAATTTGCTGGTCAAATTTACTATGGCTCTTTTAATACAAAAAGTTTGGTTTTCCTATGACCAGAACTGTCCCTTGATGCCAACATTAAGAAATAGGATATATTGTAATAGAATATAACATACTAGAAAATAAACTAATAATATCTTAAATGCCTGAAAAAAGTACTCTTAGGCAGCACATAAATTTTTTAAAAATAGTGAAATTATGATATGAAATTCACTTTTATAATGTAAAATTATAAATTTTACATATTATTATAAAAGTAGAAAAGTATTTTAAGAGCAAAAAAATGCATTATTTGCCTAAATCAAAATATTTATATATTCGACTTATATTTGCCAGTCTATAAGCTGAGTATTTGAGTTTTAAATTGAATCACATACATTGTACAGTAACAATGGTGCTCTGCTTTGATGTTGTATTATTATCCAGGAATAAATTCTTATGCCCTTCTTTCCACTGTTTCTCTGGGCCTCCTTCTTGTATTTCCAGAATGTATGATATAAATTATTGGGAAGTATACACTGAAAACATGACTTTAGTAAATCTAGTTTAATAACGAATACCTTTTTTTAAAATTTTATTTTCATTTATTTATTTATTTATTTTGAGAGAGAGTCTCGCTCTGTCACCCAGGCTGGAGTGCAGTGGCGCTATCTCAGCTCACTGCATCCTACACCTCCCGGGTTCACACCATTCTCCTGCTTGAGCCTCCTGAATAGCTGAGACTACAGGCGCCCGCCACCACGCCTGGCTAATTTTCTGTATTTTTAGTAGTAGGGGTTTCACCGTGTTAGCCAGGATGGTCTCAATCTCCTGACCTTGTGATCCACCCGCCCTGGCCTCCCAAAGTGCTGGGATTACAGGCATGAGCCACCGTGCCCGGCCAATATCTAATACTCTTAATGGAGCCAAAATAGAGACACACACACACAGATAACAAACAATGTGAAAAAGCAAATTTACTTAAAATGAAAGGTACATACATAGAGAACATCTTTGAATGGGTGTTTAAGACACAATGTTTTCTTTTCTTTCACCAAATCTATTTTCAAGCCAATTTTCATAATATAAATTGCATTTACCAAAACATGAACCTTTCACATGTGCATAGAATTTTCTCAAAAATTTAATTTGTTTCCACTATTTGTTATATTAATTTCATAGTATATTTAAATCTATAAATTATTTATGAAGCCTAGATATGATTTTATTATTATATGAATATGTGAAACATGTAAATTTGTTTTTTAACCTGTCATTCTGCTTTAAAAAGAAACAAAAACACATGCACAGAAAATTCCTTTACGTTTTGTTAAGTTTTCACTTCCATATTTTTTACTAACTTTACATAATACATTTTCACTGTTTTCGAGGACTGTTGGCAATGACAAGTGCTATGTCATGGGCAGATCACTTGTAAATGGATCTTGACATAATTTCTTCAACTGCATCCATATATCTTTTCATTTCACTTAAAATTATTCTCCCAATGCCAACTATGTGCTAGAATATGCCAGATGTCATATATGCAGTCATAAACAAGACAGCTTTGGTTTTCTACCCTTGCAAAGTTAGTTTCTAATTTGTATGGAAAACATGAAAAAATTATACATAAAATATAAAGGTTATGATGGAAAAAGTACACATTGTTATAAGGAAACATAATAATGGTAACTCATCTAGTCTTCAAGTAATTTGAAGTTTTAAACTGACACCTGAAATATATGCTAGTATAAATATTTTAACGTGAGAGATGTTTATTCTATTCACTTAGCATGTCCTAGCACTCAGTATAATATATAACTGATGTATAGTAGTCATTCAAAAAGCCATAGAGAATAAATAATAGATGAGTGAAAGGGCCTGGTAACCGAAGAGATTTCGTGGTGAGATAGGTGCAAGCTGTTAAAGTATGTCCCTGGCTGACACAGAGAATGGACTCCCCATAGCTACTTAAGATGACTGAAGTTAAGGCAGACCAGGCAGCCATAGCTGGGTGAGGGAGGAGTCACATACTGTATGTTATCAGAAAGATGTTGTAAAAGTGTTACAAGACCTTCCTTTCTACAATCAAGCCAAACCAGTTCCTGTTGTGGGTGCCGAGATAAACTGTGGCCAACACCCGCCTACCCCACTGGTTATTTGAAGGAAACATCTGACAGAGACCTCTGGTTTGGGGCTTGTAAACCATCCAAACAGTGCTTGCCTATTTTGACCAATCAGAACCAAACAAGTTTGAATCTTTGATTTGTATAAATGGACTTGATTGAGAACCTGAATAAGAACTTTCCACCTTTAAGCCAGATGTTTCCTTTTTTTCTACAGAGAACATACTTTCACTTGTACTGAAGGCTGTGTCTCCTCAATCAGCAGATTTTTTTCTTAGAAAATAGTTATGTTTTTGCCCCCACTGAACTCATTAATCTTTGATTAACAAAGTTTGCAGAGACAAGAGAAAATATAAAAGCTTGAATGTGAGAGGTTATAGAGAAAATAAGTTAATCATGACTAGGTGAACAATAAAGAGACAAAATTGGAGTTTTAGATAAAGGCCAGATTCTCAAATATTTTTGAGTCCCTGAAACCAATTGAAATATTTTTAAAGAAAGATTTACATAATTAAATCATCAAATTGAATTTCAGAAAAATCACTCAGGCTACTCTGTAGAGAATAGCTTGGTGGGGCCAAATCCGGTAGAAGAGAGAATTTAAGACTGTAGAGGTCATCTAGCTGAGATAAATGAGCTCATCTAGCTGACAGAAGATGGTATCTCAGACTAGTATTACAGTTGGATTTTTGAGAAATGTGAACATGTCCCTAAAGAACGTAGAGACATGAAAAACTTAGTTATGAATTTAATGTGTTGAATGTGGAAGAGGTTCGTGTCAAGGAGGATTCTCATGTGCTAAGGGAACTAAGATAACAAGCAGTAGTATTTTAGAGAAAAATAGACCTGTGCAAAAAGAATCTGAGATTTCTGTGTGGTATTCACATTAAAGTGTCTAGCTGACAAATGGAAATTAGGGTACAAAAAGGTTATCAGTTTTCTCCACTAGAAAATATCATGTATTCCCAAGATGTGAAGGGTAGAGTTTATCTAGGGATTTGAATGTCCAGTTTGCAGGAAGGTAATTAACTATTTTAGATGAGAAGTCATTTCTGAGATTTTGATCTCAAAAAGACTGTGGAATTTAGCCTGTTGGTACAGTAGTGGCTGAAGAGTCAAATAAAGGAATCTAAAACACAAAGCTAAGGAAATGGAAGCTGGAGGAGGTGAGAAAAAAAGATGAACATAATGTGCTCCTGGTCAAAAACAGCATTTAGGAATAATTGACCCAATAATACAGAGGAAGCATTGCTGTTATTCTAGGTTATATAAGAATGAGTGTATGGGTTTAAATTTTTTTACTTGAAAAATGGTGAGTAAATGCATAATTATATATCAGTATCTCTAGAGAACTCAGCTGGTGCAGTGCCTGTCACTTAATTTCTTGGATGTAACCAGAATGCAAAATAAATCTTGTTGCCTTGTTTATCTTTTATTTACAAATAGCAAAATAGGGAAGTGGATTCCTAAACGTATAAAGCCAAAACGGTTAAAAAACACCAAAGGAGGTGAGAAATGAAGGATGCCTATTATATTTTCATGGACTAATTTGACACCTAGGCCAACCATTTTGAGACCAAGTAGAGGGCTGCTTGAATGTAGAAATTGTTCTTTCGGCCGGGCGCGGTGGCTCAAGCCTGTAATCCCAGCACTTTGGGAGGCCGAGACGGGCGGAATCCACGAGGTCAGGGAGATCGAGACCATCCGGCTTAACACGGTGAAATACCCCGTCCTGACTAAAAAATTACAAAAAACTAGCCAGGCGAGGTGGCGGGCGCTGTAAGTCCAGCTACCTGGAGCTGAGGCAGAAGAATGGCGTGAACCCGGGAGGCGTAGCTGCAGTGAGCTGAGATCCGGCCTGCACTACCAGCTGGGCGTCAGGAGCGAGACTCGTCTCAAAAAAAAAAAAAAAAAAAAAAAAAAAAAATTAAATTATTCTTTCAAGGTAAATAAAAAGTCATGCATATTCTGTTATCCATGATCCATAGTCAACATAAATATTTCCTTTTTTGTTATAATTCTGGACCAAAAAGAAAATTAAAGATTATTTGGCTTTCTTAGCTTGATCAACCACAGACTGATTTTTACTTAGACAACAATAAATTCTAGCAGATTACCTGTTCAAGAGAAAATCAATTTTGTGATTCATAAGTTTAAGAAAGTTATCATTGATATGATAAGGAACTAAAAATATATATCCTGCAATTAACTTAAATAAGGGTTATTTCACCCTCTGATCAATCTTGCTTTTGATAAGTAGGCATGATCAGTTTCAATGAATACTGTTGTCATCTCTATCTGGTCATTGTTCTCTGCAAGGTATTTCTTGCTAAGAAAGATAACTTTTATCTCCTTTGGAAAAGCAGGAGTTACAGGATAAATGCTTATGTTTAGAAGTTTCAGGCAACTGAATATTTCATAGACATTTACTTGATTTTCTTCTAAAGTAGCAAACGTTTAGGAATGTAAATGTCTATTTTGCTAGGAAGACAATTTATTATATTGATGAGAAATATATTATAAAGGTTAATTACTATAAAAATGTATTACAGCTTCCAAAATTAAAGTAGATACATTAAAGACCAGTCTAGCATCGTCAAAAGCAGAATGAGTTGTACAAATTCACAGTTTATTGGAGAAGGAGGGAGTAGTTTTATTACAATGTCCGTGGGGATCTGAGCTTACTGTGTTCAGATTATTCCTCATGACCACTTTCAGCATACCACAGGAGCTTTCCAACTCTTATATGGAATAGGCTACAAAAATAAAGTTAGAGATAGGCCCACATATACTACTTCTACATGCACTTAGTCAACAAGCAGTCTATACATTTTGGCCATCTGTATGACTTATTTTGAGAAATGTCTATTCAGATCCTTTGCCCACTTTTTAGTAGATTATTTGAGTTTTTTGCTGGTGAGTTGTTTGGGTTTCTTGCATATTCTGTGTTCTATTGTAATGCCTCAAGCTTTGCTCTTTCTGTTTAGAATTGCTTTAGCTATTCAAGGTCTTTTGTGGTTCCATATCAATGTTAAGATTTTTTGTATTTCCATGAAAAATGTAATTGATATTTTGATAGGAATTGCACTAAATCTGTATATTACTTTGGGTAGTGTTACTATTTTAACAATCTTAATTCTTCAAATTCATGAGCATGGAATATATTTCCATTGTTGTATCATCTTTAGTGTATTTCATCAGTGTTCTATAGATTTTTTGGATAGATTTTTCATTTCTTTGATTAAATTGATTCTTTGGTATTTTATATTCCTTGTAGCTATTGTAAGTGGGATTACTTTTTAATTTTTTTCAGAATGTTTGCTATTGGCATATATAAATGCTACTGATTTTTGTATGTTGATTTTTTATCCTACAACTTTACTGAATTTATTGATCAGTTCTAATTGTTTTCTGGTGGAATCTCTAGGATTTTCTAAGTATAAGATCATGTCAACTGCAAACAAGGTTAATTTGACTTATTTTCCAACGTGTATGCCTTTTATTTCTTTTTGCTGCCTAACTGCTCTGTAGGGACTTCCTGTATTATGTTAAATACGAGTGGAGAAAGTGAGTATCCTTGCTTTGTTCCAGATCTTAAATGAAAGGCCTTCAAGTTTTCCCCTGTTCAGTTTGATGTTACTTGTGGGTTTGCCATATATGGCTTTATTATTTTGAGGTATGTTCCTTCTATATCCAGTTTGATGAGGTTTTTTTCATCATAAAAGGATGTTGAATTTTATGAATGCATTTTAAGTATCTATTGAAATAATCATTTGTTTATTTTGGTTCTGTAAATGCAATGTTTATTGATTTGTGTATGTTGAACCATTCGTGCAACCCTAGGATTAATCCCACTTGATCATGGTGAATGGTCTTTTTAATGTTTTGTTGAATTTGGGCTGCTAATATTTTCTTGAAGATATTTGCATCTATATTCATCAGGGATATTGTCCTGTAGTTTTTGTATCTTTGTTTGGTTTTTGGTTTCAAGGTATTGCTGATCTCATAGAATGAGTTTGGAAGTATTCCCTCCTCTTTGATTTTATAAAATTTTGAGTATAATTGGTATTAGTTCTACTTTAAATGTTTGGTAGAATGCAGCAATGAAGCCATTGGGTCTGGGGCTTTTTAAAAGTTACGGTTTTGATCTTATTAGTCATTTGGCTTGTTGCAATTTTCTGCTTAGTGGTTCAATTTTGGTAGTTGTATGAGTACAGGAATTTAGTCATTTTTTCCCTAAGTTTGCATAGAGTTGTTTGTAATATTTAATGATTATTTGCATTTCTGTGGTCTCAGTTGCTATGCCTCCTTTTTGTTACTGATTTTATTTATTTAGGTCTTGTCTCTTTTTTCCTAGTCTAGCTAAATATTTGTTGATTTTGTCCATCTTTTCAATAAAAAAACTTTTCATTTAATTGATCTGATGTGTTATTCTTTTGACCTCAATTTTATTTATTTCTGCTCTGACCTTTATTATTGTGTTCCTTCTACTAATTTGGGGTTTGATTTGTTCTTACTTTTCTGATTCTTTGAGGGGCATGAGTAAGTTGTTATTTAAAACTTTCTGCTTTTTTGATACAGGCATTTATTGCTATAAACCTCCCTCTTGGTATTGCTTTGCTGTATCTCATATATTTTGGTATCCTGTAGTTTTATTTTTATTTGTTTCAAGAAATTCTTACATTTTGTTCTTAGTTTCTTCACTGACCCATTTTCTGTCCATGAGCATGTTATTTAATTTCCATGTGTTTGTGTAGTTTCTGAGCTTCCTCTATTACTGACTTCTAGTTTTCTTTTTTGTTTTTCCATTGTGGTTAGAAAATATTTTTTATATGACTTTTACATTTTTGAATTTGTATAGACTTGTTTCGGTGCCTCAGCTATTATCTATTCTGGGGAATGTTTCATGTGCTGATGATAAAAATGTTTATTCAGCAGCAGTTGAGTGAAATGTTCTTTAAATGTCAATTATGCCTATTAGATCTAGTGTGTAGCTTGTGTCTGAAGTTGATTTTTTTCTGAATATCTGTGAATAATCTGTGTGTTACTTAGAGTGGGGTGTTAAAGTCCCCTACTATTACTGTATTGCAGTCTGCCTTTGCCTTTAGGTCTATTAATGCTGCTGTTTATATGTAGAGCTCTAGTGTTGGGTGCACAGATATTTATAATCACTATTGACTCAAGTTGAATTGACCTCTTTATGATGATATTGTGACCTTCCTTGTATCTTTTTTACAGTATTTGATATGTAGTTGATTTTATCTAATATAAGCATAACTACTCTTGCGGTTTTGTGGTTTATGTTTGCATAGACTGTATTTTTCTGCTCCTTCACTTTTAGTCTATGTGTGTCTTTATAGGTGAAGTGGGGTTCTTATAGGCAGTGTATGGTCGGGTCTTGTTTCTTTATCCATTCAGCCACCCTACATTTTTAATTGAGTAATCACATCTATTTACATTCAGTGTTATTACTGATAACAAACTTACTATCGCCATTTTGTTGTTTACTTTCTGGTTGTTTTGTAACTCTTCCCTTCCTTTTTTTCTTTCTGTCTGTCTATATGTTTTATTTCATTCATTGCTATGTTTTAATTCATTCATTGATTTTATTTTAATGAATCTACTATAGGTTTTATGTTGTGGTTACCATGTGGCTTACAAAAAATATTTTATAAATATAGCAAGTTATTTTAAGGAGATGACAATTTATCATAAAGAATAGAGACAAATAGAAAAATGAAAATAAAATTCTACATATTATCTCCACCCCCAACACATATATTTTGACATTTACTTGTCTCAATGTACATATTTTATATTACCTATCTCTTAATAGGCAGCTGTATCTATTATTGTTTATGATAGACTTATTTTTGGACTTCTCATGCTAGAGTTATAAGTAATTTTCACACTGTATTAGAGAGTTCTTTGTTTATCCATGTACTTTCTTTTACCGATGGATATTATATCTTCAATTTTTTTTTTTTTTTTTTTTTTGATCATTAGTGTTTTGTTTCTTTCTCTCAGACTGAAGAGCTCAATTTAGTATTTCTTGTAAGATGGGTCTGGTAGTGGTGAGTTCTCTCACCTTTTCTTTGTCTTGGAAAAACTTTATCTCTCCTTCATATTTGAAGGATAACTTTGCTAGATATGTTGTTTTGGGATGATAAATTTCTTTCTTTCAGTAGTTTGAAAAAGTCATTCCACTGGCTCCTGGACTGTATGATTTTATTGAGAAGTCTGTTGCCTGATGATTTGGAGCCCCTTTATATTTTATTTGCTTATTTTCTTTTGCCACTTATCTCTTTGTCCTTGAGATTTGAGAGTTTGATAATTTTATGCGTTTATGTAGTCTTATTTGGGTCCAAACAGTTTGGTGTTCTCTGACCTTCCTTTGCTGGATATGCATATCTTTCTCATATTTTGGAAAGTTTTCTGTTATTATTTTCTTGAATAAACTGTCTACCCCTTGCTTTTTCTAAACTCCCTCTTGCACACCAATAATTCTTTAATTTGGTCTTTTGAGGTAATTTTCTTTATCTTGTAGGCAATCTACTATAGATTTTTTTGTGTTGTGGCTACCATGTGACTTACAAAAAACATAGGCTCATTTTATTCTTTTGCATGTGGATATCCAGTTTTCCCAACAGCATGTATTGAAGAGACAATCTAGGGGCATATTTCTATTAAATATTGCACTAAATCTATAGCTCACTCTAGGTAGTATAGACATTTTAACAATAGTAATTCTTCTAATCCATGAACATAGGATACCTCTCAAGTCCATGAACCCAGGATATCTTTCAAATCCATGAACCCAGAGTGTGTCTGTATACATACACATATTAAAATATATTTAATATATTTAATCAGTGTTTTGTAGTTCTCAATGTATGGAATTTTCACCACCTTGGTTAAATTTATTCCTAAGTATTTTATTTTTTGATGTTATTTTAAATTGGATTATGTTCTTCATATTTTTTAGTTAGTTCATGGTTTCTATATAGAAACCCTGCTGACTTTTATATTTTATTTTGTATTCTGCAGCTGTATTGGATTTATTGATTAGCTGATCTTATTACTATACATAGTATGCATCAAAATATCACTATGTATACCATGGATATGTACAATTATTATTTGTCAGTTAAAAGATCCTAAAATAATCAATGGAACATTTATGGTTTTCTAGGTATAAAAACATTTCATCTGAAAACACAGACAATTTTACGTCTTCCTTATTGTTTGGAATGCGTTTATTACCTTTTCTTACCTGTTTGCTCTGGCTACAATACCAAGTACTATGTTGAGTGGAAAGGTAAGAAATGGCATCCTCGTTTTCTTCCTGTTCTTAGAGGAAAATATGTCAACTTTTTGCAGTTGAGTAATGAGTATAATGTTAGCTGTGGGCTTGTCATATATGGCTCTCTTTATGTTTAAATTTCTTATGTACCTAATTTGTTGAGAGTTTTTTTATCACAAACTGATGTCAAATTTTGTAAAACACGTTTTCTTTCCTTCTATTGAGATAATTATGATTTTTATCTTTCACTCTTAATGTGATGTATTACATTTATTTATTTGTATAATCCTTAAATCACAGGAATAAATTATACTTGATTGTGGTGTATGGTTCTTTAAATATGCTGTTGAAATTTTTTTACCAGTATTTTGTTAGGAATTTTTACATCTATATTCAAAGGAATATCAGCATGTAATTTTTTTTCTTTTAGTGTCCCTGTGTTGGTATCAGGATAATGTTAGCCTTGTAAAATGAGTTTAGAAGTGCTTCTTCATTCAATTTTTTGGAAAGTTTTGAAAACAATTTTTCTTCTTTAAATGTTGGTAGCATTCACCAGTGAAAGCATATGGTCCTGGGATTTTCTGTGTCAGAAGGTTTTATTTTTTATTACTGATTAAATCTTCTTACTAATTTTTGGGTCTGTTCAAAATTCCTATTTCTTCATTTTTCAGTCTTTGTAATTTGTATGTTTCTACGAACTTATCCATATCTTCTAGGTTATGCAGCTTGTTGGCATACAACTGTTTATAGTAGTTCTGTAGGACCCCCTGTATTTCTGTGTTATGATTTGTAGAGTCTCCTCTTTCATTTATAATTTTATTTATTTTGTCTTATTTTAAGGTAGCTTAATCAATTTTGTTGACTTTAAAAAAGAACTCTTAGTTTCACTTATTTTTTTTCTATTGAGTCTCTAATTTTTAATTTATTTTTGCTCTAATCATTTCTCTCTTTTGCTAACTTTGGCTTACCGTATTCTATTTGTATTTGTTTGAGGTATAAAGTTAGGTTAATTATTTAACATTTTTCTTTTTCTTCATGCAAGCATTTATTTCTATAAGATTCTCTCTTTAAGCTGCTTTTGTTGCATTCTACAAGATTTGGTATGTTTTGTTTCTGTTTTCATTTGTCTCAAGATTTTTTTATTTCCCTGTTGACTCCTAGTTTCACCCAGTGGTTGTTCAGAAATGTGTTATTTAAAATACACATATTTGTAATTTTTTAAATCATTCCTTGTTACTGATTTCTAGTTTCACATAATTGTGGCAGAAAGATACTTGATATAATTTCAGTCTTTCTAAATTTATTAAGACTTTTAACAGTCTATATTAAGGCAATATCAACTTTACTTCAATTGCATACAAATACTCTTTACCCTTACTTCTCTCCTACTTCTCCATATTTTGTTATTGATATCAATTTTGCATCTCATTATATTTAACATTATCAAATTATTGCAGCTATAGTTACTTGAATGCTTTTGTCTTTTAATTTTTACACTACAGCTAAAGGTGATATATGCACCCTTATTACAGCATTATAGTATTCTAGATTTGACTATATACTTACCTTTACCAATAAGTCTTATACTTTCATATTGCTAACTAGCATCCCTTTATTTCAACTTGAAGATGTCCCTTTAGTATTCCTTCCTTCCTTCCTTCCTTCCTTCCTTCCTTCCTTCCTTCCTTCCTTCCTTCCTTGTCTTTCTCTCTCTCTCTCTCTCTCTCTCTCTCGACACAGAGTCTCGCTGTGTCACCCAGGCTGGAGTGCAGTGGCATGATCTCGGCTCACTTCAAGCTCCCCTCTGGGGTTCACACCATATTCTTGCCTCAGCCCCCCAAGTAGCTGGGACTACAGTCACCCGCCACCACACCCAGCTAATTTTTTGTATTTTCAGTAGAGATGGGGTTTCACCATGTTAGCCAGGATGGTCTTGATCTCCTGACCTCGTGATCCGCCTGCCTCGGCCTCCCAAAGTGCTGGGATTACAGGCGTCAGCCACTGCACCTGGCCTAGTATTTCTTATAAAGCACATTAGTGATGATGAACACCTTCAGCTTTTGTTTGCTTGGCGAGTGTTTATCTCTCCTTGATTCCTGATGGACATCTTTGCCAGGAAATATGTTCTTTGTTTGCAAGTTTAAAAAAATTATGTTTGTTAATTTGTCTGTATTATCACACTGTCTCCTGGCCTGCAATGTTTCCACTAAAAAGTCTGCTTATATTCTTATGGGTGTTTCTTTGCAGGTGATTTACCTATTTTCTCTTGCTGTTTTCAAAATGTTGTCTTTGTCCATTGACTTTTGACAATTTAATTATAAGGTGTCTCAGTGAAGACTCTTTATGTTCAATCTATTTGAAATTTTGGGAACTTCATGGAACTTGATACTCATTTCTTCTTCCAGATTTTAGTAATTTTTAATTTTTTTCTTCTTTAAATAAACCTCTACCCCTTTTACTTTATCGGTTTCCTCTAGAAATCTTATAATGTGTATATTGGTTACTCGATAGTGTCTCATATGTCTCATAGTCTTTCTTCATTGTTTTTTATTATTGTTTCTTTTTGTTCCTCTGACTAGTTAATTTTGAATGATCTGTCTTTAAATTTGCTAATTCTTTCTTCTGCTTAATTAAGAGTTTTTAGCCCACTTATTGAATTCTTCATCTCCAGAATTTCTATATGGTTCTTTTTTATAATTTTTATCTCTTTGTTGAATCTCTCCTTTTGTCCATATATTGTTATCTTGATTTCTTTTGGTTGTCCTTTTCTGTCCTCATAGCACAATGAGCTTCTTTAAGACCATTATTTTCATTCATTTTTCAGGTAATTTGTAGATCTCTATTTCTGTGAGGTGAGCCACTGGGGCTTTATTTTGGTTCTTTTTAAACTTTTAATATTAATGTTCCTTGAAGACTTACATTACTGTTTTGGCAATCCAAGAAGTAGTCACATCTTCCAGTTTTTACAGATTGATTTTGAGAAAGAAACACTATTCTCTGTTAGTCCAGCTAGAGATTTGGAGAATTTCTCAGGCCTTTTATGTGGATGTACCCACTATACTATTCTTGTTCCCTTTTTGGATGAAAGTATTAAGATTATGTGCCTTCTCTTGATCCCACTAGTCCAGATTGGGTGCCTCAAGTCTCCTGTTTACTTTTCTTAGGGACATGCCCTGAGCACTCGAGGTTGTGCACCTTCTCCCAATCCAAGAGAGTCTAACTGGCTGCTGATATCTGTGTGCTATCTTCAGAGGTTAGCATGTGCTACCTGTGTGGGAGTGCACACCATCTGCAGGAGAGGGTGGGGCACTAGCCATAGGTGGAGGAAACTGCTGAGGGCATATGTCAGCTGGTTGAGTAGGTTCGCAGGTGAGATGGGCCATGGAGTTTATGGGAATAACTCTTGATGGATCTGAAAGTTGGTCAGTTGGATGTGAGGATATTTGTTTAGATCTGTGCACCAGCTGCCATTTTAGTCCCCTCCCTATTCTCTTCTCCTAGCTTTTCTCAGGAGATTCAGTTATTCTGAATCCCTCAGTGTTTTGGGTGGGGTGAGACAGAAGTGGGCCTCCTAGGCATTGCCCATCAAGGCTGGGGAAACCAAGTCCTCACTTCACTCTAAATTTTCCCCATGAGAGAAATTATGGGTCGAAGGGCTCTCTCTTGCCAGTGAGCTGTACTGCTTTGGGAAAAAAATGACATAGATGAAGTGACACTGTTCTTATTCTCTCCCATATATCTATTACGTTTTTGTCTTGCTTTTTTCTCCACCAAGGTGTTGCTGCCTCTCAGGTGGACTCCTGAGCTCCCATGAAGGTATTCTTGTCCGTGAGTGGTTGTTAAAATTGATGTTTATTGGAGGTTTGAAGGCTGGAATCTTCTATTTCATCATCTTCCTGATATCTGTCAGACACGTTATTTAACAATATTACATACTGGCAATTTTCTCCTTTTGCTTTTCACTAAAGGAAATCATGATGTCTAAAACTGTATGGCTGATGGTAGGAATTTCCAGCTTGTGGCCTGGCATGTAAGAAGCTTGGAAGGCGCTACTTTATTGTGGTAAGTAAAAAGCTGAAAAAAGTGAAAACTCAACACCATTTTTCGGAGTTGCCAAAATAGTGAGGTCACAAGGTAAACTGCCCCCAAAACTGGAGAGAATGACAGGTGAATACAAAGAATTAGAATTTATTGAAAAAAAAATCCCTGCAGGAACCAGTGCCAGGGTAGAGAAACTGTAATTATAAATGTAACTGAGGAATTACTCAAGACTTAGTGTGGACAAGTCTGAGAAGTTAAAACTCCAGGGGGCCTAGTAATCAGAGAGCCCCCATACTTTGTGAGTGTTACCTCCTGGAACTCTCAGACTCTAATAGTAAATATTGAAGAAAAATCCTCTTGTGCTTCTGGCAGGGGTAGGTGACGTGTAACTATTTTGAAATACCAGAGTACTTTTTTTTTTTTTCTCAGAGACTGATTGACCGAGGAGAAAGAAAATATCCAATTCTGTCTACTTGAAGATTTCAACATGGGACAAAGGAAATACCCAACTTTGACACACTCAAGATATTCTGTCCCACTTGAAGTGGAAAAGGACTAAGAAGTTCATAGTCCAGAACCACAGGTTCACTAAAATACTGACATCTAATTATCAGAGGATATAATGCCTCTTTCGCCTTTACCCCCCAACCTTTAACATCACATTACTGAAGGCCTATTATTTACAACAGCTCTTTTTACCCAATAGATCATGCCTAGCTATCAAGAAAATGTTTCAAGACATACTAAAAGTCAAAAGCAACGTTTGAAGATAAAAGCAAAGATCTGAACCAGATTCAGTTATGGCAGGGGGACTAGAATTTTGTAACCAGGAATTTGAAACAATTATGATTAATGTGTGAAGGGTTCTAATGGAGAAAATAGACACGATGCAAGAACAGATAGGCATTGTGAACAGGAAAATTAAAACTCTAAGAAAGAAAAAAAATACAGAAGATTAAAAAAAAAATTAACATTAGCAGGTATGAGGACTGCCCTTGATGGGCTTATTTGAAGACTAGACAGTTAGAAAAAAAAACTTCCAAGCTTGGGGATATCTCTATAGAAACCTCCAAAACTAAAGACCAAATATAAGATTGAATGAAAAAAAAAAAGAACAGAACACTCAAGGACTATGGGGCAAATACAAAAGATGTAACATATGTGTAATAAGAATAGGAGAAGAAAAAAACAAGAAATAAAAGCCAAATTAGCAATATTTGAAAAATAATGACTGAGAATTTCTCCAAAGTAATGCCAGACATGAACCCACAGATCTAGGAAGCTCAAAGGGTACTAAGCAGGATAAATGCCAAAAATCTACATGCAGGCATATCATGTTCAAATGATAGAAAATAAAAGATAAAGAAGAAGCCAGAAAGAAGCCAGAGGAACAAATCATGTTATCTGCATAGAAAGAAATACAAGAATCACATCCAAGAAAGAAGAGAGTGGAGTGAAATATTGTATTAAAAGAAACAAATTGCCAACCTGCAATTCTCTATCCTATGGAATTACCCTTCAAAAGTGAAGAAAAAATAAACACATTCTCAAACGAAAATTGGTGGAAATTTGTAGCCAGTAGACCTGCATTACAAATGTTAAAAGTAAAAAGAGTTCTCTAGAGAGGAGAAAAAAATATAGGTTAGAAACTCAGATCCACATAAAGAAAGAAAGGGAATCACTGTTAGAATAATAAATGCAAGATGGCCGAATAGGAACAGCTCCAGTCTCCAACTCCCAGCGCGAGCGACACAGAAGACTGGTGATTTCTGCATTTTCAACTGAGGTACTGGGGTCATCTCACTAGGGAGTGCCGGACAATCGGTGCTGGTCAGCTGCTGCAGCCTGACCAGCGAGAGCTGAAGCAGGGCGAGGCATCGCCTCACCTGGAAGCGCAAGGGGGAAGGGGATCCGTTTTCCTAGCCAGGGGAACTGAGACACACAACACCTGGAAAATCGGGTAACTCCCACCCCAATACTGCGCTGTAAGCATACAGGCACACCAG
>NW_016804554.1:419557-471951 GCF_001698545.2 Rhinopithecus bieti | reverse complement strand
TTGATGGGTGCTGACGAGTTGATGGGTGCAGCACACCAACATGGCATAAGTATACATATGTAACAAACCTGCACGTTATGCACATGTACCCTAGAACTTAAAGTATAATAAAAAAAAAATAAAAAATAAAAAAAAGAATAATAAATGCAAAATAAAACTTGTATTTTTCTTAATTTAACACATAATAGTTTATTCAAAATAATAACAGCAACAATGTATTCAATTATGTATTTTTATATATATGTGTGCTTATGTATAAGTTAATTCAATGGAAGAAATAATGCAAGGCTCAAGAGGGAGAAATTAGGATTACTTTATTGTTATAAACTAGTCACACTGCCTTTGAAGTGACATAGTGTTATTTAAAAGTAGACTTGAGTTAGTTGTAAAAGTATCACAAACTCTGGAACCACCACTAAAAGAGGTAAGAAAAATGTGCTCAGAAAGGAGAGAAAATTGTATCATATAAAATGCTAAAATAAAACCAAAACAGGCAGAAAAAAATTGGAGGATAAAAATAGTAATAAGAAACAGGGCAACAAACAGATCAAAATAACAAATGTTATATGCAATTATTTTAATAATCACTTAAAAAAAAGAAAAGATCTCCCTATGTTGCCCAGACTAGAGTGCAGTGGTGATTCACAGGCATGAACCCGCTACTAATCAGCATGGGAATTTTGACCTGCTCCGTTTCTGACTTGGGCCGATTCATACCTCCTTAGGCAACCTGGTGGCATCCTGTTCCCGGGTCACCATATTGATGTGGAGCATAGTGTAGTTATTCCATCAGCATAGCTCGCCACAGCCCAGAACTCCTGGGCTCAAGCTATCCTCCCATCTCAGCCTCCCAAGTAGCTGGGACTACAGGCATGTACCACTATGCCCAGCTCAATAATCACTTTGAACGTCAACAGTCTCACTACAGCAATTAAAAGACAGATTGTCAGAGTGAATCAAAAAATAATACCTAACCATATATTATGTACAAGAAACCTACTTTAAATACATAGAGTCATATAAATTAAAAGTAAATGCCAGGGGAAAGACAGACCATGCTAATATTAATCTAAGGAAAGTGAGAGTATTTACATTAATTTCAGGCAGAACAGATTTCAAAGCAAGGAAAGTTATCAGAAATAAAGAGAGGCATTACATAATGATAAAGGGATTGATTCTCCAAGAAGATACAACAATCTCTACTACATTTGCACCTAAAAGCATGATGTCAAAATACATGAGGCAAAATTAATAGAACATCAAGGATTAATTCACTATTGTAGTTGAAGACTTCAACATCCTTCTTTCAGAAATGAATAGATCCTGCACACATATAATTAGTAAGAACAGTTAACCTCAGTAAAATAATCAGTCAACTAGATATAATTAACATCTATCAACTATTTCACAGAATATACATTTTTCTCCAGCTCACGTAGGATATTCACCAAGACAGAATACATTCAGTCTTAAAACTCATCTTAACACATTTTGAATTATAGAAATTATGTAATACCTGCTGTTAGATTACAATAAAAATTAAACTAGAAACCAGTAACAGAAAGAGAGTTGGAAAATGCCAAAATATATACAGATTAAACAAGACACTTCTAAATGACACATGGGTTAAGAAAAAATCCTCAAGAAGAATTTTAAAATATTTTGTATTAAATAAAAATTAGAGCACAAATGATCAAATTTTATGTGATGTAATGGAAGGAGTGCTTAGAAGGAAATTTATAGTGTTGAACATATAAGAGAAAAATAACCTGAAAATAATAATCTAAACTTCCACATTAGGAAACCAGAAGAAGAATAACAAATTAAATCTATAGTGATTAGGAAAAAAAAAAAAAAAAAAAAAAAACATAAATTAGAGCAGAAATTAGTGAAATCGAAAACAATAAAGCAATAGAGAAAAGTTAATGAAATCAAAAAATAACTCTATGAAAAGATCAATAAAATTGATAAGCTTCTTGTCAGGAAAAAAGACAGAGGACACAGTTTACTAATATAACAAACCAAAGAGGAGTTATCACCATGCATCTCATGGACATTCAAAGGATAATAAAGAAATAGTCTCAACAATTCTATGTCCACAAATTTGGTAACCTAGATTAAATGGACCAATTCTTTGAAAAACATAATCTGCCCAAATGCACACACCAAAAGTAGACAATCGGAATAGGTGTATCACTATTGATGAAATTGAGTCAATAATTAGTAATCTTCCCAAATGAAAAATACCAGGCTTAGATGGGTTCGTGGGTATATTCTACCAAACATTAAAGGAATAAATGATATCATTTTTTAACAGTCTCTTACAGGATATAGAAGCAACGAGAATAGTTTCTAACTCTATAAATAGATGAGCATTACTGTAATACCAAAACCGGATACAACATTACAGGAGAAGAAAACCAGAGACCAACATCTCCCATTAACTTAGAAGCAAAAATCGTATCAAAATGGAAATAAATGGAATCAAACACTATATAAAAATAATTACACACCATGACCAAGTGAGCTTTATTCAAGGTTTGCAAAACAGTTTCAATATTTGAAAATCAATTAATGACATCCATCACATCAATAGGTAAAAAAAAAAAAGATATGATCCTATCAATAGATATAGAAAAAGTATTTGATGAAATCCAACAACATTTCATGTTTAAAACTGCCAGTACCCTAGGAGTGAGGAGAAAGCCTTCTCAATATGATAAAAATATCTTCAACAAACCTTATGGCTAATAGTGTACTTAATGGTGAGAAACTCAAAATTTTCCCACTAAGATAATGTACAAGGCATGGATGTCCCCTCTCATCACTGCTTTTCAATGTTGCACTGGACCTAGCTAAGGAATAAGAAAAGGAAATAAAGAAAATACACAGGTAGGTAAAAGACCCAGAGTAGCTAACACAGTGTTGAAGGAGAACAAAGTTGGAGGATTGACACTATTTAACTTCAGTCAAGACTTACTGTGAAGCTACAGTAATAAAGACATTGTGGTTTTAGTGAAGGAATAGACAAGGAGATCAATGGAACAGAATAGAGGGCCCAGAAATAGTCCCACAGAAATAAAGTCAACTGATCTTTGAAAAAGGAACAAAGGAAATAAAATGGTGAAAAGAGTCTTTTCTACAAATGATATTGAAACTGGAAATACACACACACACACACACACACACACACACACACACACACACACTGTAGCCATAGATTTTATACCTTTCAGGAAACTGAACTCAATATGGATTAGAGACCTAAATGTAAAATGCAAACTATAAAACTTTTAAGTAGTAATATAGGAGAAAATCTACATGATGTTGGGTTTACCAATGACATTTTAGATGTAACACAAAAGGCTCTCAACACAAGAAATAATTGATACATTGGATTTCATTAAGATGAAAAATTTTTGCTCCTGTAATACACTGGCAAGAGAATAGAAAACCAAACCAGAGACCGGGAGATGGGATTTCCAAAAGACATATTTTTTCACAAAGGACTGTTATCTAAAATATTTATAAGAAACTCTTAAAATTCTACTGTTTTAAGGTAAGCTAAGAAAATAATCTTATTTAAAGATGACCAAAGACATTAACAAGCACCTCATCAAAGAACACATATAGATGGTTAATAAGCATATACAAAGATGACCCACATCATATGTTATCAGAGAAATACAAGTTAAAGCAACAATGGGATACCTCTACATCCCTATTAAAATGGCCAAAATCCAGAACACTGATGGTATGATTCAGCTGTGTCCCCACCCAAATCTCTCATCTTGAATTGTAGCTCCCATAATTCCTATGTGCCATGGGAGGGACCTGGTGGGAGGTAATTGAATCATGGAGGAGGACCTTTCCCATGTTACTTTCATGATAATGAATATGTCTCATGAGATCTGATAATTTTATAAATGGGAGTTCCCCTGCACATTCCCTCTGGCTTGTCACGATGTAAGACGTGACTTTGCTTCTCATTCACCTTCAGCCATGATTGTGAGGCCTCTCCAACCACGTGAAACTGTGAGTCAATTAAAACTGTTTCCTTTTAAATTACCCAGGCTTGGGTATGTCTTTATTAGCAGCCTGCAAACAGACTAACACAGCTGACAACATCAGATGCTGGTACAAATGTGGAACAATAAGAACTCTCATTCATTGCTGGTGGGAATGTAAAATAGTACAACCACTTTGGAGGAGAGTTCCAGAATTTAGTTTAAAATTAAGCGTATTCTTACTATATGATCCAGCAGTTGCATTCCTTGGTATTTACCCAAATGAACTGAAAACTTACGTTCACACTAAAACCTAAACACAGATGTTATTAGCCACTTTAGTTATAACTGCCAGAATTTGGAAGAAATCAAGATGTTTTTAGTAGGTGAATGGGTAAATCAACTATAATACATCTCAACAGTGGAATGTTACTTAGCACTAAAAGAAAATGAGCTGTCAACCAATGAAAAGACATGGAAGAAACTTAAATATTTGTCACTAAGTGGAGGATGCTAATCTGAAAAGACTACATGTCTTATGATTCCAACAATATAACATTCTGGAAAAAGCAAAACTATAGAGACAGTAAAAAATTAGTGATTTCCAGGTGTTAGAGGAGAGAGAGGAATTTACAGCTGAAGCACAGAGAATTTTTAAGACAGTGAAATGATTCTGCATGATACTGTAATATTGGATAGATGTCATTATATATTTATCCAGACCTATAAAATGTGCATCACCAAGACTGAACCCTGATGTAAACCATGGATTTTTGGTAATTATAGGTAAATGTAGGTTCAGTAATAATAACATATGTACCATTCTGATGGGGGATATTGATAATTGTGGAAGCTACACATGTGTCAGGGCTAGAAGGCATATGCGAACTCTCCCTTCCATCTAACTTTGTTGTGAACTTAAAGTCTGTTAAAAAAAAAAAAGCGAGTAGATAAACGAATTGCTGTTCAACATGACAGCCTCTAACAACATCTGACTTTTAGGATTAAACTAAAAAGTAAACTATAAATTTCTGTTGGACAATGTTGTCATGGAAAGTGTTAAACTGAAAACACTCTTTTATTAAGCTATGTATGCACGCTTGAATCACTAGGTTTTTCTTTTATAGTTATTTTCCAATAAAGAGGCAACACGTATATCAAGAGAATCTACAATGATGGTTGGAAATTCAGAATACATTTTCACAAAGACAAAAAGAAGGATTTCAGAGGTAGATTATATTCTCCATCTAATCCACAATATCTATTTAATAGTCATTGAACTGTATTAGCAAGTAAAAATAGGACTCTATTTCTCCAGACCTTAAAGGTGTTTTGGTAGAAGTTTGTATATAGAAGAGGAAGATTGTATGTCCTCATTGCTACTTTTACAAATTTCTAATTTGAAAACTATTTATACAATGATGTAGTAAATAATTCAGTAAATAATTGTTTAGTTTGATTTGATTATTGAATGCATTAGCTAACCTTGAGTGTAAGAATTTCCCCCAGATGCAACTATTACAGTAGACTGTATTTCCAAAGCTGAAAAACAATATCCACTGTCTCTGCTTTAGCAATGTGACCTGCTTTCTCCTTGTCAAAAAATGCTACTTATTATCACTGTCATTGAATTTGGTCGGTCTAGGATGACCAAAGTTCCTGATTTGCCCAGAATGTACTTTTTTGGTAGTGAAAGTCCTGTATCCAAGAAAATATCTTAGCCACAGGCAAAGAGTGATTATTAGTGAACCTGTCCATCTTCCCTCCCACCCACGCCAGCTGTGAGTAATAGCATGTGGTAAAAGTAAGCTTTATTATTTGTGAGGATGGGCTTCATGTTACTTTTGCCTTTACTGTTTAGAATGCTCCTTCTTACATCTAGTTTCTATGCTGTGAAGAAACCCAAGAAGCCACATTTGGAGGCCCATTATCAGTCTAGGCATTCTCTGGAATCTTGACAACAGGAGAAGGAAGAGTAGGAGGAAGGTCCCAGGCTGACAGCCTCAGCTGAGCTTCTGGTCCGCAGCTAGACTAACTGACAGCCTTTTAATTGAGGCCCTTTTGGAAATTCCAACCATATTGTGCCCCAGATGATACCACAGGAAGTTAAAGAACACCCTGGTTCATCCACAGAATCATGAGAGATAATTAATGGTGGTTGTCTTAATCTTCCAACTTGTGAGATGGTTTATTATGCAGCAATAAATAATTGAAACAATGAGTCACAAAAGGTCAGCAAGTACTCAGAAGCAAATATCTAAATATTAAATACTGTGCATGGTGGAAAAAAATGTTGGACTTGCAATCACTTTGCAGATTTAAAGCTTCAGATCTTTATTTGCTAGCTGAGATCTTTTGAACAAATTACTCTCATTTCTTCCTCAATAAACTGGAGATAACAATACTTTACAAAATTTTAGAAATTGCCAAGCAAGATGATGCATATGAAAAAACTTTAAACCACAAAGCGCCACATGACTACAAGACTAAGTTGCTACATCAGTCATAAAGGAGCATCATGTTCCCCTGTTACTGAACTGTAAATATAAGAAAATGTCTGTTTAGAATATGAATCTTATTAAAGAGGGGCAGTTTAGAGAAAGGTTAGTTGCAATTTATTTTCTAATAAAATCTTTCGACTTCTATTCCAATAGGGAAGGAAAACACCACATTCAGTTTTTAGCTTATCCAAGTATCCAAGCTGCTTTGTACAATATGAAGAAATATCCTTTCATGTTCACTAAGACCTCATAAAATTATGTTAGACTCATGTGACTCTTCCACATTACATCTTACTATGGATTTTTCATTTTTCCCTTTAAAGTTTTAAAGTTTACTTTGCTTTCACCATTAAATTTTCATTAGTTTCCTATTTTTGTTCATTTTCTCTGTGATATGGGTAACGTAAAGAGGATAATTCAGATTAAGTATCACACGGCTTCTAGCGTTTATGATGATACAGAAAGAAAGTGATTCCCTTGGCTGAAGGACCTTTGAGTGAAAGAGGGTGTGTTGTGTATTAAAAAGATATGAATATGAGATACGAGATCAGTTTTTTGGTTTTTTTGTTTGTCTATTTTTTGCCAGGGAATTTTTTTTTTGTTTTCTATTTGATTGGTAAGCAGAAATATCTAATCATAAACATTTTAATTAAAATTTAATAAGCTTTTGGAAAGAAGCAACCTTCTAACTGCCACAAATTCCTATAAAATAAAGATAAAACAAATCAAAAGAAAGCCATAGCGGTGTGTCAGAGTGCATTTCAGAGCATGGAAAAAATAAGGCTGAGATTTTGCAAGACAAAAATATTTTTATGATTTTCACAGTTGGTATAATGCTGGGACATTTTTTAACTTGTTATTAATGACCTATTAAATTTTACTGCTGAAGTTGGAGAGAGGAAAATTACACACATGGGGTCTTTAACAGGTTTTGTGTCTAACAGCTTTGACACTATCCTACTGATTTTTGTCCCTGCCCTGATGGGTAGCCTTGAGTAGTGTCTGTTTTCTGGAGTCTAATGTCACAGCAATTAAATTCCCACAGGAAGCAGCAGTTTTAGAAGATGTGATTAGATTGGAGACACTGATGCTTGTTTTGATTTTGAAAATGCATCATCGATCATGGCTACTGATTTCAGCAGCAGCTCTAGCTGAGGGGAGGTGTGGGCTAAGTGTCTGGCTTTATATTTAACTTTGGGGAAAATGAAGTCTTCCCTTGCCTGTCAAGTCTTTACTCTGATATGTGGCCAATGCCTTTAGCAGATAATCCCAAAGATGTCAAATAACCTTTATTTCCCAGAGGTCATGTTGATCTTTCTCTTCTCGTTCTGACCTCAGAACAGACCTATTCATTTTACATCTGACATCAGACTATGAGAAAATAGAGTAAGTTTTAGCTTTTTCTGGGACTTACTGGAATGCTTGTTGTTGTTGCTGTTAATATGCACCTCCCACCCCTTTTAATGTGTTTCTTGTTTGTGTGCATTTGAGTGTGCTCTGGGTGTGTATCATCATCCATAGTTCAAGACATATCAAAGAAATTAAATCCACAGATGTTTAGAAACAAAGAAAACTATGATTAACACTAGATAGTTTCTTAGTGTGACAAGATATTCTAAATACCATGGTTTGATCATTACATTGTATGCATATATCAAAGTATCATTTGTATCCCATAAATATGTACAATTATTATCTATCAATAAAAAGGAATTCCAGGAGTGCATTTTCTTGACTTTGTTGTAAACATTTTCTAATTTTCATATTATCTGTTTTGAAGATTCCAGAGAATGGCTAAACTGATATTGGTATAAAAGCAAAAAGAAAAAAACAAGATGTGACGGGAAAGAGAAAAACTGTTGGGTAATCAGTCCCACATACGTTCCCCTACAAAAAAAAAAAAATTAGCAAGCTTGTAGTTAATAGGCAAGACTTTTTTTTTTTTTTTTTTTTTTTTGAGACGGAGTCTCGCTCTGCCACCCAGGCTGGAGTGCAGTGGCCAGATCTCAGCTCACTGCAAGCTCCGCCTCCCGGGTTCACGCCATTCTCCTGCCTCAGCCTCCCGAGTAGTTGGGACTACAGGCGCCGCCACCTCGCCCGGCTAGTTTTGTATTTTAGTAGAGACGGGGTTTCACCGTGTTAGCCAGGATGGTCTCGATCTCCTGACCTCGTGGTCCGCCCGTCTCGGCCTCCCAAAGTGCTGGGATTACAGGCTTGAGCCACCGCGCCCGGCCAATAGGCAAGACTTTCTCCAGCTACCATTTTGAAGCAGATTCCTCTGTCCCACTACTTCAGTCTCCAAAATTGCATAAAGTATTGTTCAATGGGCCTATATATTTGAATATGAATTTAAATGAGTCAAATTATGATATTGAATGAAACAAACCACTGTATATACAGCTGTCTTTACAAATAGAACATCATATACTGAAATTCAATGGGAAGATTAACATATACTTTGTATGTATATGCACATAAAGTAAACTGTGGAATTAAGTGATTATCTGACAAATAATAGAATTGAAGTTAACCTCTACTATTGAAAACACCCCAGCTTTCCCCTAAAAAAGCATCAAAAATAATGTTTTATCCCAACTACCAAATGATCCTATTTTATTGATGTTTGCCTCAATATTATTTCAATATTATTTTAAAAATGGAAATTCAAAGTTATAATTTCATTTTTAGTTTTTTTATGAAAACAGACATTATGAAATAAATAACGTTAGGGATTCTTATATATTTTGGATATTAACTTCTTATCAGATATATGGTTTGAAAATATTTTATCCCATTCTGCAGGTTGTCTCTTTACTCTGTTGATTGTTTCTTTTGGTGTGCCCAAAGCTTTCATTTTTATTTATTTTTATTTTTTTGAGGCAGAGTCTTGCTCTGTCACTCAGGCTAAAGTACTGTGGTCCAATCTTCGCTCGCTGTAACCTCCGCTTCCTGGGTTCAAGCAATTTTCCTGCCTCAGCCTCCCAAGTGACTGGGACTATAGGCGTGTACCATCACACCCAGCTAATTTTTGTATTTTTAGTAGAGACAGGGTTTTGTCATGTTGGCCACTCTGGCCTCAAACTTCTGGCCTCAAGTGATCCTCCCACCTTGACCTACCAAAATGCTAGGATTACAGACGTGAGCCACCATGCCCAGCCAAAAAGTTCTTTGTTTAATGCAGTTCCATTTATCTACTTTTGCTTTTGTTCCCCATGTTTTTGTGGTCATGTCTGAAAAATCATTGCCCAGACCAATATTAAGATAGATACACACACACACAAACACACACAGGCACGCACAATGAAATACTATTCAGCCTTTAAAAAGAAGAAAATCTTGTCATGTGCCACAACATCAATAAATCCCGAGGATATTACACAAAGTGAAATAAACCAGACACAGAAAGACAAATGCCACGTAATCTCACTTACATGTGGGATCTAAAGTAATCTAACTCATAGGTGCAAAGAGCTGAATGTTAGTTGCCAGGGTTTGGGGGAATGAGAAAATGGGGTGGAAAGTGTTTGAAGTTATATTTAGACAGCATGAATAAGTTACAGAAGTGATTATAGTTAATAGTAAAGTTATATTTTTGAAAACTACTAAGTAGATTCTACATGTTCTCACTACCAGAAAATAGCTACATGAAGGGGGTGATGTGATAATTTACTTGATCTAATCATTTCACAGCAAGAAGCTGTATCAAAACACATTATATATAATAAACATATGCAATTTTTGTTTATCAAATATACCATACTAAAGCTGAGGAAAAACAATTAAAACTGAATGCATTTGATGTATTCTACACATACACTTAAGAATACTGGAGAAAAGTAGCAGTTTAAAAGTTCAGCTCTTCCTAAAATACTTTAAATATACCAATCTATCTCTCTAGATATATTTATTTATTCATATAAATAATATACATACAAATAAAAATATATTTGTACTGATACATTATATAATATTGAATATATATTAAAATTGCACTTATTTATATATATATAAAATTCTTCCTTATGTAAAAACTGCCTATCCAAAAAGAGAATAATATATCTACAAATGACAATACATATAGTGTTTCAGCATGTGCATTCTTCATCTACACAGATATGGGTTCAATAGCTGGCTCCACCATTGAGTTTTGTAATTGTAAGAAATATACCTAATCTTGTTAATCTTAAATTGCCTTAATTGTAAATGGGGATTACAATAACACTTAACTCTCAGGATTGTCGTGAGGATGTAATTAGGTAGCAGAAATGAATTGCTTTACTTGATTGAAAGATACGTAGTAGGAAGTCAGTAAATATTAGCAACTGCTAGGCTAACTGTTGAAGTGTAATATTTAAGAAATCATAACTTTAAATGTTACCCTGCTGTAGGAACTAATCCTTGGTCAGTTGTTTATATTTCTCTTGGGAGCCAACTAGGAATCAGCAATATGCTGGGTGCTTAGGACACTAATTAAATTAAGGAAGATTCTCAACAAAGAGTTTGGAATGGGACACAAGAGAAGAATGATACACACATACACACAAGACAGCAATGGAGAGCTTGGCTAGGTATGTAGTAGCATCAAAGAGGAGCACTTTAAGTGCTAAGGGTCCCTCACCCTTTCTAGAGGAATTGATGACAAGCTACGTCACAAAGGATAAGGAGACGTGAATCAGGGTGTCTGACTTGGAAGAATGTTCAAAATTGAGGGGCATGAGCAAATGCAGAGAGGTAAGAAATAACTCAGTGGGGGGTCTATAGCTAAACAATGAAGAGCAAAACTGATAAGATCTGGAGAGTCAGGCAAAGGTCAGTCACTGAGGACCTTGAATGTCCTGTTAAGATGCTCTGACTTTATTTTCTGGATGATGGGTAGCAGGTAAGCAGCAAAGAGATGTAGTCAAACTCTGCAGTTTAAATAAAGAGTTATAGCAACAAGGAATGGCTGAATTTACAAGAGTCTCTGAGACCAATTTAAGTTAGCTCCTTAATCCTCATAGCAGAACATGATTTGGGTTAAGAACCTGAGGGTTAAATTATTACACCAGGCCCGTTGTTTTTAAGGGAGCAGATAGGAATGTCCCTTTTTCTCACAACACACACACACTGTGACTACTTCTTCTACTTATCAGATGCTCTTTCTACTTCACCTCAAACTATGTTAGTAGTTAACTGGTTTGATAATGCCGCTGCAAGAAAATGAAGCCTTTAGACAAAAGTCTCAGACTTTTGAAGTGGATTGATATTGCTGTGTTCAAATCTGAATCAGTTCTAGAAAATACTGCTCATGATCATGTTACATATGCACACAAATATACACAGATAAATGGGCAAGAAATTTGCAAAAAATGAAAGCCCTAACTAGAGAAGAAAAAGGCTAAGGATTTTGTGCCATAAGAAATTAGAGAAGAATGAAAAGAATTAGGATAAAGTGAACTGATAATGGAAGAGATCCTTAAGGTTGCTCTCATACTATAAATGAGACTCATTCATCAATATGACTCATTCATTCATATTTTGATATGTGACCAGGAAGTTTTGTTGAGTGTAATATCAAATTTTTATCAATGCTAAATATTTATTTTTTGCAACCACTTAGTATACATTAGTATCCATGATGTTTGTAAGATATAACAATGAACAGAATGATTTGAAATAAGAGACATGTTTTTAATGATCTCAGGGTTAATGATCTCAGAATTATGTGAGGACTTTACTCCTAGGTATAACAGATTAAGAAGTCAGGACATAAAATACATATATAATATCAGATATACAATCCTGAAATAGTGACAAAGTGAATTGTGTGATATTATTGAATATTTTACCTTGTCATTATAAAGATATAATACTACAGGCATCAACAATATAAAAGTCATCATTGCATGAAGATTAGATCATGCCAGACTCACTAATTTTGTTGAGTGCCATCTGATATACAATATTGAAAACTGTAATACACATGCAAATAGTCACACACACACACACACACATACACATACACATACACATTCTTTGAGAACATCTGCTGCAAATGTTTTTAAAAATACCAACTAAAGTGTAACATAAATAGTGAGTTGGGAGTACATAAGATGATAGTGTCATAGAGTAATAGGAAAGAAATGGAAAAAAGTAATGTCTGCCTTCAGGTGTGAAGACAGTTTAGTAATAAGAATTTTGAGTGTTTAAAGAAGCAGCTAGTGGTTTTGGGAAAATAAATGATTAAGGCACCTGGCTAAAATAGGTTACATATCAGTGAAGGTATTCCAGAGTCTCCTGGAATTGTTGAACCCATAAATACACCTTACTCTCTTACTCCCTATATATATATCAGCCCTCGGTATCAGTGGGACTTGATTCCAAGATTCCCCATGGATACCAGTGATGCTCAAGCCTCTTATTTAAGATGGTGCAGTATGTGCATATAGGTTCCACATATCTCTAATGCAGTGTAAATGTGTAAATGCTAGGAAAATAGTTGATACTGTATTGTTATTTTATAGTTTGTACTGTATTTTATTTTTTATATTTTGAATATTTTTGATTTTTGATGGGTTGAATCTGTGGATGTGAATCCTGTGGATACAGATGTATTTATACAGAGAGATCTATATATACATATATACACACACATATATACATATACTCTATATGTACATGTATGTACATATAGTCATTCACCGCATAATGCTTTGGCTAAGGGCAAACAGCATGTACCAGAATGGTCCTTAAAATGATGTTACCTTCTTGATCCTGACCCTGTGTAAGCCTAAACTAATGTGTGTGTTTGTGTCTTACTTGTTAACACAAAAGTATAAAGAATAAAAAATTTAGAAATAGAGAAAAATTTATAGAATAAAGGTATAAAGAAATAAACAATTTTTGTACAGTTGTACAATGTGTTCATATTTTAAGCTATTATAACAAGTCAAAAGTTAAAATTTTAAAGTTATAAAGTAAAAGTGTTATAGTAAGCTAAAGTTAATTATTACTGAAGGAAGAAAAATGTTTTAAAGAAATTTAGTGTTGTGTATGTGTGAGGTGTTAAAGTCTACAACAGCGTACTGTAATGGTCTAGGTCTCCACGTTCATTCATCACTCACTCAGTGACTCACGTGAGGAAACAGTCAGTCCTGCAAGCTCCATAGATGCTAAGTGCCCTATACAGATGTGCCATTTAAAAAGTAGTTTCTGCCTCTTCTTATTATATATTTTCTATGTTTAGATAAGTTCAGATACACTAATGCATACCTTTATGTTTCGATTGCCTCCAGTATTTAGTACAGTAACATGTTGCACAAGTTCCTAGCCTAGGAGCAATAAGTTATACCATACAGGCTTGGTGTCTAGTACACAATATCATCTAGGTTTGTGTAAATATACTGTATGATGTTTACACAATAAGAATATTGCCTAAGAAGGCATTTCTCCGAATGTATCTCTATTTTTAAGACAGACATCACAGTACTCAAATGACAGTTGCATTTTTTTTCAAATAGCAGGTATTTTTAATGAGTACAACTGATAAACAACAACAAAATTACTAAAAGTCTTTTTAACAGAGGACTTCCTAGTAGAATGAAGAGAAATACAGGTATATTAAAATTACCAGATAATTTCTCTTGAAAAAAGAACATTAATATTATTTGTAAACAGCAGTAAACATACCTTCAAGCTTAGGGAAGTCATATTAAAAAGCAGACAAGTATTTATTAATAAGTAAAATTATTGGAAAGAATACAACTGTTGACATAGGATGATGTCATTATGTTGACGATTCACTTTTGCAAAAGCAACATTGTTTTATCTTTTTGGGAATTTGAAGACGATTGAGTTAAATACATGATTTGAAGTAAAATATCAATGGTTGATAAGAGATCTACCCTGCCTCCTGTTTTATTGTGTATGGATTTTTTGTATTATTTTCTTTTGTTTTTAATTGGTATTTTAGTTGATACTAATTTCCATTTAAATGCAATAATGTTTATATAATATTGGCCATAATATGCATCAAACATAACCAAAAAGAAAGCAAGAAGAGTGAGAGAGGAGA
Organism: Rhinopithecus bieti; assembly: GCF_001698545.2. Lineage (NCBI taxonomy): Eukaryota > Metazoa > Chordata > Mammalia > Primates > Cercopithecidae > Rhinopithecus > Rhinopithecus bieti. The sequence continues at coordinate 457,390 of NW_016804554.1, read as the reverse complement.
GAGTAAAATAAAATAAAATACAGAAATGATTTTTTTTAGTAAATAACATTTAATGGTGATGCCCATGTTTTCATGTAAATACTGTATCACAGAAAAAGTACTGTAAGCTTAAATACAATCTCAAGATTGTCAGGAGAACTGATTAATTTTGCTCTCATTCCCATTTTCTCAACAATCTTTGTCTTCAGAGTGGATAAATGTAGTGTCACTCTGGGTTCGCTTGGCAATCTTAAAATTGTCACAAGAATGGATTGGGTGCCGTTTCCTCTTCTTGTTACAATCTTTGTCATGAGCTCTCACAGACCTTTAATGCCTGATATGCTCTCATTCTCATTACATATTCTCATTCCCATAACAAAGATTATAATGAAAGAAGAAAATGTCATAAAATTAATCCATTCTCATAACAGTCTGTAACGAGGGCAGAAAATTGAGCAAAATTAATCCGTTCTCATAACAATCTGAAGATTGTAATGAGAACAGAAAATGGCATGAAATTTATCCTTCTTGTGACAATCTTTAAATTGTAACAAGGCAGGAATGGGATACAAGATTAACAAGCCCCTGGGACAAAGGCTCTAACTAGAACTGAAAAATTATACAAAATTAGTTTGGGTGTGTGTGTGAGTGTGTGTGTATGTATATGTGTGTGTGTGATGGGGGGGGTTGACAAAAACAGCAAAAGATCTGACATTATAATGCCTAGTTCCATTGGGATAGCGTATTAAAATTAGTAACTATTTTAAATTGCTTTTGCCTTAAAATATTAAAGCCTGACACCTTTACAAAGATAGTGAATTAAAACAAATATGGATGTTCACTCTTCAGGTAGGCCCTGAGGTTAAACTATTTTAGTAAGTAGGATAGTAAAGAAAATGGAATTAGTTATTGCATTCATGAATAGACCATTTATTATTCATTAACTTTAATTTTAAAAATGTGACTTAAAATGAATAACAATATATTTAGCCTAGTATAGAGCAATAGTTGTCTGATCATGAATTTCAACATATTTGTTTACACATCTTACCCATGTATTTCTGTGTAGATACTACACCCTACCGTATTATGGCCTATTTTCACTAGCAAACATTAGTGATCAAATATCCAGGCTTTGGTTTCCATTAACTTCTTAAAAATAGTTTACCTAATGTATAATTTCTTCACTTTAGTCACTTAATTAATTGAATTTGTGATTGCCTTTCACAGTGTTTTGGTTTGAAATATTATTAGTTTCTAAAAGAAACTAAGGTCAGATAACACTTGCATAGGCCTACAAATCTGTTAAAGCAGAACACAAACAGCTTTTTATTTGCCTTTATAATTTGAGTACAAACAATTTAATGATTTAATGTGCTACTTATTCTCACTTATTAGGGCATGCATATTTGTGCATGGAATCTATTTTAAAAATACTTAACATTCACATGAAAGCATGCATTATAAATAGATTTATGAATGTATGCTCACTTTATAACAATTATAAACTTTTTTCCAGCAGTACAGGGCTTAAGCAATTATTTCAATTTCTTAACCAACAACATATCATTTTAAATATATACATTAGGAGCTAATAATGAATGGCAACAATATTAAATATTTTAAAGAGTTCTATTTGTGGAACACCAAAATGAAAAGCCTCATTTATATTGTTGTTTCCCCTATTTTTAAGACTCTGCACCTCCAATGACATTTTGGAAAATTACCAGTATATCAGTGAAATTACAATAAATTATTGAGATGTGAACCTATTTTACGACATTAACCTGATATTTTAAAAAGAAGCATCTATTTGAAAAACCTCACTGTTACATGTAATTATTTCACTGGCTCAGAATGAATTATTGAACATCAATTTTCTTAAACATAAAAGAATATTTTGAAAAATTGGAGGTATAGTTTAGCATGTTTAAATAATAGGCTTCTTTTTAGTTGCAGCTAATTAGGTTTTTCCTATCTGGAGACTAGGTTTGAATCATTTGCTAAGCTATATCTTCCATTGCTTTGTTTTGACAAGAAGAATACACAATTATAACTACAATTAAGTTTTTTTTTGATAAAAATAAAATTAGAGTATAATCGAAATAAGCAAATATGGACATGATCATGGCTTCATATTCTGAGAAACATGCAAGGCCTGGGCTTAAATTGCCACCCATTTTTCAACATCCAGAGGGAAGATAAATATAGTGATTCATAGTACTTGTGAAAACCTTCAGAAAGTAAACCTTTTGCTTCATGGAAAAATGAAAAATTTGGGAGGTTGCACTTTTCATCATCAACAAAAGCTATTTTTGCAGACCAAAGAAGAAATGAAAAACTTTTCATTTATTTAGCTGTTCCTGGAAAGGTTGTAAAAGGTCCTATCATGAAAGACGTAAAGGAAGAGCTGTTCATAGAAAGCTTTGAAAGAACAAACATCATAAGCACAGATTCCTATGGTAGGTGGAATATTGTAGGACGGTACGGGGCAAAAGCACCAGGAAATGATACCAGAAGAGGAGATTCTTCTCTGTACTTTTTCCATTGTTCCCACCTTTTATATACTTCGCTATAGGTATGGTCCAATTTGATGTGCTATTCTGCGTGAAAATCCACATTTTCAGAAAAAAAAATAAATAATAGAAAGTCTCTTAAAAATCATTTTACTATATAGTATACTACGGGCCAGATTTATAAAGTTCATTTTTTATAATTCCAGCGAAATATATGTCACCCTCAAGATAGGCTCTTCCAAATTGTACCGGTATGGTACTCCAGTCTTTTTATCTGAATGTATTGATAGGTACTACCAAATAAACATCTTTATAGAAAGTAAAAATAGCCGTTTCTGACATTTGCACAATTGACATACTAAACCTTTTTTGGTACATGATGATTTTCAACATTTCACATCACAACTATAAAAAAAAAAAAAAAAAAAATACATGGAGAACGTTTTGTGTCTTTTACCAGCTGTGTGCAAACTCCTTTCCAGGAGTAGAAACGCCAAGGGATTGTGCTAGTCAGAGCAGCAGGTGAAAAAAGTCTTGGGAAAGAAAAAAGGAATTTAACAATATAGGACAGAGAGGCCAGTGGCGCACTGCGTAAGAACAGAATGGCCAGAGAGTAGAAACTCTGGATAGCAGCAGAGTTAAAAAGTGATTCGGGACTTTATTTAAAAAATTGTACTGTGTATAGAATTAAAAAAAAATTTTCTCTGTTATTTGAAAAATGCTGAATAATGTGTATATTGTCCCTTATTTCACTTGCATAAATAGAATTTTGTTTTAGGAGCTTGAAGAACAGGGTAAATGACATTGATGATATTGAGTTATACATCTAGAAAATGGAGAAAATGATATTCAAAACAAGAAAGAAGTATAAAAAGTATAATTTTAATAAAACTGATAACTACATTCAACTGTTTATGTTTCTTGCTCATAAAAGGAAATTTTCCTTAATAATAATTATTTTTTAAACTCTGTGGATACTTTGAAAACTTGTGAATATTCTGTTCTCCAGTGATGTTTCTCCCACTGGTTTTAGCATTTATTGGTGAAGATTTCCAGAGGGGAAAGTGCAATCTCTAAAGAACTTACCACTTATTCATTTATTATTTTAAAATTTATTTTGGATAGGTACATTTTTCTGCAGGATATTAATGCCTGAAATGTTCAAGGATCATAAAAATGGTCACTGTTGCTAAAAGAGAATAAACAATGAGAAAAACAGTACTAGAGGAAATTAGAAAGATAACACAGTTTGGAGAAATAAGGTAGGGTCTTGTAAACTCTTACAAGAGATATGTCTTTTATTTTGAATGACAAGAGGAACCACTGTAGAGTTTTGAGTAAAGCAATAATAAAATTTGACTTATTTATCAATAAAGTCACTGTGGATATTGAGTCGAGGTTAGATTTAAAGGGAACTAGGGTATAAATCAAAGATCAGATAGAAGGGAATTATAAGGATTGCCTTACAGGAGATAATGGTGGCTTATGCTAGGATGGTAGTTGTGGAGGCAGTAAGAAACTGTCAGATGCTGCATATAGTTGGAAGGAAGAGTCATCATGGTTTCTTGACAGTTTGGATATGGGTTTTGAAGAAATATATAATTAAAATTTTTGCACAGAACTTTTATTTTTCCATCTTTCTATGTTTCTAGTCTGCTGTCCTCCACATTCTAGTGTCAGCCCTCAGGTTTGCCCTCTCATAGTTGCAGAATGATTGCTGCTATCTCCAGCATCACCTGATCACACAAGAATATTCAAAACTAGAAGAAAGAACCTTCATTTGTTGTGTGCCTGCATTTGTAAGATTATACCATTTGTAGGTTATACCATACAGCCTAGGTGTCTAGTACACAATACCATCTAGGTTTGTGTAAATATACTCTATGATGTTCTCACAATAAGAATATTACCTAAGAAGGCATTTCTCAGAATATGTCTCCATTTTTAAGACAGACATCACAGTACTGAAATGACAGTTGCATTTTTTTCAAATAGCAGGTGTTTTAATGAGTACATCTAAAATAATAACAAAATTAATAAAAGTCTTTTTAACTGAAGAGGTAAAAGTCTCAGAATCTCCTCCATAAGATTATCCACATTCATTGCTCGCTTAACAGACTTCCAAAGTCCCTCACTGGCAAAATGCATGTAGTTACCTTGTTGTGATTACCCCTTGGAAGGGAGGGTTCTGTTAGCAAATAAAAGATGAGGGAATTATTCAGTCAGCCAACAGTTCCTGTAACAAACAGGAAACTCTTAACTTCAATTAAACAATATTAACCTGCTTTTATTCTGTCCTAACAACTTATGGTGGCCTAAAATACACAACACATGGCTAGTGTGTTTCCATTAGTCCAGCTATTCCTGTTTGAAAGTTCAGTGGATCAGAGACAAGGTCGAAAGCAGTTGAGCAGTGATACCCTTTAATTATGGCACTCCAACTTCTCCTGGTACTCAATATTCTTCCTAATAAAGAGAATCTATTTTGATTTCTACTTAAATCAAACTAAACTAGCAGCTTATTCTCTAATGGTTAGTATTCTTTCCTAACATTCCTGTTACTGTATTCTGGCTTACAAAGGAGCTGAAGTATCGGATATCATAAATAGATGCAACCTTTTTACACATACCCCAATTATCTTAGTTTGAACCATAATATAAAGTTAATCTACAAATCCAAATTTTCCAACTTTTCAGAACACTCTCTTAAGTAAGACAGATAAATGTTTAGTTATGGTCGGTAATTTAGAAGAGAAGACATTTGGAAAGTAAAATAGCTAACTGTCTATTAACAGGGATATCAATGCTAATAATTGTAGCAGTAAAGGAGATTTTTTATGTGCCATACGCTTTTGAAATAATACATATATACACGAAATTAACCCTCATACTAACCCTATATGACATGACACAGTGAATCTAGGAAAACTGGCCATAGTCTCAGGACAGTAGATAGAATATTACGAAAATAGAAACTATTGCACTTGGAATATAGCTGTGTTTCTTTATTAAGAGTTATCTGTCCAAACTTTGTCTCTCTGGAAGTGCAGATCTGATGCAAGAGAACAAACAGATTGTTTACTAGGTAGTCTTGCGAACATTCCCCCCAATTTCACAAGGACCTCTTGCCCTTAAGTTTGCCCTACTTTATTCTATATTTTATAAGCAGAAGGAACACTTATTCCACTCCAAGAAGACCCTGCCTTGTAGGTCCATCTCTTCCCACCATTGCTAATGGAAAGGGTCATTATCTCCAGCCCTGGGTAGTCCTTATTTGCCATGAATGTTACCTCTGCTGTGAAAGAGGACCACAGCTTTGTGTTCTAGTTTAAAATTGTTCGTGAATTTGTCCACCTGTCTCTCATTTTACTTTTTTAAAATAATTATTTTTATTTCAATAGTTTTAGGGTACAGGTGGTTTTTGGTTACATGGGTGAGTTTTTTAGTGGTGATTTCTGAGATTTTGGTGCACTGTTCACTAGAGCATTGTACACTGTACACAATATGTAGTCTTTTATCCCTCGTGCCCCTCACAACCTTCCCCACCAAGTCCCCAGTGTCCATTATATCATTCTTGTGCCTTTGGATCCTCATAGCTTAGCTACCACTTATAAATGATAACATATAATATTTAGTTTTCCATTCCTGAGTTACTTCACTTAGAATAATGGTCTCCAGCTCCATTCATGTTGCTACAGAAGACTTTATTTCTTCCCTTTTTATGGCTGTGTAGTATTCCATGGTGCATAGGTACCGCATTTTTTTTATCCACTTGTTGATGGATGGGCACTTAAGTTGGTTCCATATCTTTGCAGTTGTTATTTATGCTGCTATAAACATGTATGTACCTGTGTCTTTTTCATATAATGACTTCTTTTCCTATGGGATTGCTGGATTGAACAGTAGTTCTACTTTTAGTTCTTTAAGGAATTCTCATAATGTTTTCCACAGAAGTTGTACTAGTTTACCTTCTCACCAACTATGTAGAAGTGTTCCCTTTTCACCACATCCATGCCAACAGTCATTGTTTTTGACTTTTTCATTGTGGCCGTTCTGCCAGGGGTAAGGAGGTATCACACTGTGATTTTAATTTCCATTTTCCTGATAATTAGTGATGTTGAACATTTTTTCATCTGTTTGTTGGCTGTTTGCATATCTTTTTTTGAGAATTGTCTATTCCTCTCCTTTGTCCAGTTTTTGATAGGATTTTTTTTGTTACTTTGAGCTCCTTGTAGATTCTGTATACTAGTCCTTTGTCAGATGCATAATTTGTCAATATTTTATCCAACTCTGTGGGTTGTCTGTTAACTCTGCTGATTATGTCTTTTGCTATGCAGGAGTTTTTTTTACTATATTTAGGTCCCATTTATTTTGTTGTTATATATATATATTTTTTTATCTTAGTTGAAATATTTGCCTAAGACAATGTCTAGAAGAATTTATCTGATGCTCTCTTCTAGAATTTTTGTGATTTCAGGACATAGGCCTGATAGATAGTCTTTGATTTCTCTTGAGTTGATTTTCATTATAAGATGAGAGATGGGGATCCAGTTTAATTCTTCTACATGTGGCTTGACAGTTTTCCCAGCATCATTTATTGAATAAGATGTCGTTTCCCCAATTTATATTTTTGTATGCTTTGTTGAAGGTCAGCTGGCTATAAGTATTTGGCTTATTTCTGGATTCTCTATTCTGCTCCATTAGTCTACGTGCCTATTTTTATACCATTACCATGCTGATTAGTGAGTATAGCTTTGCAGTATAATTTGAAGTTGGATTTGTTCCGACTCCAGATTTGTTTTTGTTGCTTAGTCTCACTTTGACTATGCAGTCTCTTTTTTGGTTCCATGTGAATTTTAGGAATGTTTTTTTTATTTCTAGTTCTGTGAAGAATGATTATGGTATTTTGATGGGAATTGCATTGAAGTTGTAGATTGCTTTGGGCAATATGGTCATTTTCATAATATTGATTTTACTCATTTATGACCATGGGATGTGTTTCCATTCATTTGTATTATATATGATTTCTTTCAGCACTGTTTTGTAGTTTTCTTTGTAGAGTTCTTTTACCTGCTTGATTAAGTATATCCCTAAGTATTTTATTTTATTTTATTTTATCTTATTTTTTGCAACTGTAACAAAAAGGATTGAGTTCTTTATTTGATTCTCAGCTAGGTCGTTGTTGTTGTATAGCAGTGCTACTGATTTGTGTGCATTGATTTTGTATCCTGAAACTTTACTAAATTTGTTTAACAGATCTAGGAGCTTTGTGGATGAGTCTTTAGGATTTTCTAGATATACAATCATATCATCAACAAACAGTTTGTCTTTGACTTCCTCTTTTCCAATTTGGGTGCCCTTGTTTCTTTCTCTTTTCTGATTGCTCTGATCAGGACTTCCAGGAGTGTGTTTGATAGAAGTGGTGAAAGTGGGTATCCTTGTCTCGTTTCAGTTCTCAGGGCAAATGCTTTCAGCTTTTCCCCATTAAGTATGATGTTGGATGTGGTCTTGTATTATATTGGTTTTATTACTTTAAGGTAAGTTCCTTCTACGTCTATTTTATTGAAGGTTTTTTTTTATCATAAATGGATGCTGGATTTTATCAAATGTTTCTTCTGCGTCTATTGAGATGATCATATGATTTTTGTTTTTAATTGTTAATGTATTACATTTATTGAATTGTGTATGTTAAATCATCCCTGCATCCCTTGTATGAAACCAACTTGATTATGGTGGATTATCTTTTTGATATGCTGTTGGATTCAGTTAGGTAGTATTTTGTTGAGGATTTGTCTGTAATTGTCTTCATGTGTAACAGGAACTGTTTTTCAAGGACCTAATCTGCTGAGGCCTGGGCTGTAGGAGAGAAAACTGCTTTCTGAGTCTTGTATTATTTTGTCATTTCTTTATGTTCTTCCACATCACTTTGACTATCACTTAGATTTCTTTACTATAGAGGCAGGGATTCCATTTGAGCTCCTTTTGCTTATACTGTTTTGTCCTCAAATTTTTATTTTTAACCTTTTCAATTTATCAACCACTTTTACTGATTTATATTTATATTTTATACTCTGTGACTACTTCAAACAGGAATATAGAGTTTTTATTATTTAGATGTTAAGTCCCTACACATTGAAAAAATAGTTTTATGTCCCTCCCCATATAAAAAAAACTACACAATATGTTCAGCAGTAAAATGATCACTGTTTATTCCTTAGTAACACTAAAATCATAAAGTTTCTCAGCCCTTTGTCTTCAGTAGTGTAGATAATTTCAGCAGAATTTCACTGATGATGTGCAACATTACACTGATAGTTCATTTTAATAGTAAAGATGCGGGTGACACATTGACTCCAGCAATATGAATGAAGAGAAAGTCGTGTGTTTAGACACAACAGAAAAATGCCACTTTACACACGGACATTTATTTAGCCTTTATTTCAGACATCTTAACAATTGTATCTTGTCACTTCTGACAGATGTTTCTTATAAGCAAAGCTTGTTTTGAAAACTAATCCTGAGTCCTAATAGCTCTGAGACTTTGTATAATACATTATAAGAGATAAGAAAATAAGCATGGAGATTAAAACTGAAGTTAGAGAGGAGAAAGTCTCAGTAGAGTGAAGCTGGGTTACACTTAAGAAAAACAACAACAAAAAAATATCAAGGGGAATCACTTTTATTTGAGTTTCCAGATGTTTTTAGGTTTTGGGGTGAAGCAGAAGGTGCAACAAAGAGCTCTTGTTTTCTCTATCTCCTTTTTTTTCTTACTGGTAGAATATAAGTTGATTCTGGTGGTTTATTGTTTTTAGGTTCTTGGACTGAATAACTTTTTTACATATTTATGTACTATATGTCAGTAAACTTCTTTTTTCTATAAAATTATCTTGAACATTATGATTAAAATCTATTTCCAGAATTTTGTTTTAAATAGCTATTAATTGATCATATTAACAGAATAAATATGCAGGTTCAAATATAAAGGAAATGTTCAAACAATAATAAAATTGTTAATTTATTAACTCTTTAAAATCTTTGAGATAATAAAAGGATTTTTTTTTTCTGTCCATTTATAGCATCGGCAGTCAGTGAAGTATTTTGCTCTCTTTTCTAGTTAGATAATGAAAGTCCAGTTCATTTTGAGTTAGCTCTGCCAACAAAATAGAATACAAAAGAGATAGAAGCAATGAATTTACTTTTTAAAGTTCCACCTAGAAAGTATGATTACTGTGCTATTTTTCTAAGTGATCTATGTTCTAAGTTAGGGATTAGACATTCCATATATATAAGCTATAAAAGAGTTAAAATATTAAAGCGAGCATACATTACTTGAAGTAGTAGTTTATTGTTTTTCTCTCTTGATTTCTACAACTTGGAAATTGTAAAAAGATGACGATAAGAAACCATGATAAATATTTTCAATTTATTCAGACAATCTCATGTATGTTCTGATGCATAATCAAAAGTGTCCAAAGGTTTATATTTCCAACATTGCCTTAATTATTGGTTCTTTATGGGTAGTTTAAGACTCCTCTTCGTCCAAAAATAGTCATTGTATAACTTGATAGCTTTGTTGGGTTATCATCTCATTTCTACACAATTCATTTTTATCACAAAGCTGCCACTCTGATTTAGTATTTAACACAAAAGTGAAAGGCAGTAATGAAAGCTATAAATAGAATTTGGTGAACATGTGGAGGTAATTATTCTCTATTTTATCTCATAAGCAAGCATAGACATTTTAGTGAACATCATACAAGTTACATTTTAAGAATAGTCTTAAAGTGCAAATGTTATTAAAACACTACTAAAACACATTAGGGTTAAAGCATTACATGTGAATCTAACAATGAATTATATAAATTATTATGGTTAATATTGATGGAGCAGGATCTTGGAGAGATGCATTTAAAAATCTACAATATACTGTACTTTTACTTTCTACTAACATACTTCTTTACAGTGAAAACTATGCATCGGCCAGGCGCGGTGGCTCAAGCCTGTAATCCCAGCACTTTGGGAGGCCGAGATGGGCGGATCACGAGGTCAGGAGATCGAGACCATCCTGGCTAACACGGTGAAACCCCGTCTCTACTAAAATACAAAACTAGCCGGGCGAGGTGGCGGGCGCCTGTGGTCCCAGCTACTCGGGAGGCTGAGGCAGGAGAATGGCGTAAACCCGGGAGGCGGAGCTTGCAGTGAGCAGAGATCCGGCCACTGCACTCCAGTCCGGGCGACAGAGAGCGAGACTCCGCCAAAAAAAAAAAAAAAAAAAAAAAAAGAAAGAAAGAAAGAAAGAAAGAAAGAAAACTATGCATCATCTTTAAAGAAAATAGACCTCTTTGCTAATAAAGTTATGTTTTAATGTTTAACATCTATACTCTTGAACTGAGAATCAATAAAATAACGAGACATTATATTTCTGATTGTTTAAGTCATTGCTTAGCTTAATAATCTGAACCATTTAATTTATACTGATTATAAGCAAAGGAATATCAAAATAACAAAATTTAAAACAGTACATTCACTATTCTACTTCCACTATAGAATCAATAAAATGTTATCATCAAAATGAAAATTATATTTTATGTTTTCCTTGTAAAGCCCTCTCATAGATAAAGATATTTCTATTTAACTTTCATACTCCAGTTTGCCTCAATAGATTTTCTAACTAAAAATAAGGGCATTTAAAATTGTACAATAATACATGGAAATATATTTTAAAGTTAAACAATATGTAAATACATACAGTAAAAATTAATGTCTTGGTCAGAGATTCTATCAAAATTTTATTCACTCCTGCACGCACACACACACACACAAAATGGTATCATAGTATACCTATTTTCTCAGCTTTTCATTTAATATGTCATTTGGACAAAATGAGGCTTGACTAAGATAAATATAAAATATATGAACTCTTGAAAATTGGTTACTGTTCTGGTTACTGTTGCTGCATAAAAATTCACTCCAACACTGAGCTGCTTAAAGCTGTAACACTCATTTTATCATTTCTCACAATTTCTATGGGTCAGGGATTTGGAAATGTCCTGGCAGAACAGTTCTGGCTTCATGTCTGTCTTGAAATTGCAGTCAGATGGCTGATGGGGTTGGAACAGTAGGTTGCTGGAGAAACTAGGGGCTTGCTGGACATCTTTTTTATGTAGTTTAAACATTTGTCCATGTGATCTCTCCAGGTGGACTAATCTGGGCTTTCTCTTGGAATGGTGGCTTGAAGGCAGTCAGACTGCTTCCACAACAGCTTAGGGCTCCAGTGCTAATTTTCCCAAGAGCAAGACTGAAACACCTTTTAAGTTCTAACTTTTAAAGTCCTATAACATCATTTCTATCCTACTCTTTCGGGTGAAAGAATCAGAAATTTATTAATATTTTCTGAAAGTAGGGTGATCTGAAAATAGGGTGAAAATCTATAACGATTTGCCCAAGATTGTCCAAATGCTAGCACCAAAAGTCCCACATCCTGGGAACCCCTGGAGGAGTTGATCACCCTACTTTCAGTTAACAAAAGTAATTAAGTTGCTTTAGTAAAGTTAATCAATCTTTTATTTAATGGCTATTGATTTCAGGGTTCTGTGTGGTAAGCCTCTGCCTTTACGAAACCATGAAATCCACAGTGTTGTATTCTAGAAGACTGTTTTGCTTTTCACAATTTGTCTTTAAATCTATATTTAATTAATATTTGTGTTATGGTACAAAGCAGAACTTAAGGTTTATTTCCTTCCACTAATTTATTAAGGAGATAATATTTTGCCAACAAATTTCATTGCAGTATTTGCATGGAATTAGATATATATTACATTGACAACATTTTTCAACCCCTGGGGTCAAAATCACACTGTCAAAATTATTGTGAATGTCTTGAACTATGAAAGTGAAAGGCCTTTACCTTTATGTTCGTTTTTCAATATTGCTTTAGATATTCAAGATGCTTTGCATTTCTATGTAGATTTTATAATTTGCTTGTCAATATAAATAAAAAGGCTTCTAGTATTGTGTTGAATCTATATATCAGTTTGGAGAGAATTGACCTCATGAAATACCCTGTTTCCTAATCCACTAATATTGATTCACTGCCCATGGATTTTTGTCTTAAATTTCTCTCAGTAATTCTCAGTAGTTTCCAGTTTCAAAGTATTGCTTACTTTTGTTATATAATTTCCAGATATTTTACATGTTTGTGAATAAGTGTAACTAACATTTTTATTCCTTGTTCTTGCTTATTGTTAAGATGTATAATACTTTACATCTTAATATATATAATAGATTTTTTTGTAAGTTAACCTTATGTCTGGCAAGCTTTCTAAAATTACTTCTTGTTTGTTAGTAATTTATTTATATTTAGATATAATCTTATTCTTCATGTACAATTTACATCATCTAATATAAAACCATTTGCAATCATAATTATTCTTTTTTCATTTTATTTCAATGGCTTGAACATTCAGTAAAATTTGAATAGTAGTGCTGATACTGGATTTAATTTTAACCTTAATGAGAAAGAATTCAACATTTCATCTTTCAACAATTGTATTAGACACAGATATTTCTGACAGATTATATTAGTCACATTAAGAAACTCTCCTTCTGTTACTCGTTTCATGAGAATATCTTTTTAATCATTAAATAGTGTTAAATTTATTTTTCTGCATTTTTTGGTGTCATATTTATTTCTGTCACTCTAGTGAATCGAATGGACTGATTGACCACTTCATTACTTCATTATCAGGCATTAACTATTTGATATATCACTGAATTAAATTTGTTAACTTTTTTCTTACAATATTTGTGTCAATGTTCATGGAAATATCTGGTCTCCAATTTTCTTTTCTTCTAATGTCCTTGTCATATTTTGAAATCAGCACTATATTGCTTATATATATAAAATAAGATAAAATGTTGCTTGCCATTTTATTTTGTGAACAGCTTCTTGGAACACTTGTTATAATTGATTATCTCAATATTTTAAGGAATGTATCGGTGATTAATTAATCACTATACAATTTCCAGATATTTTATATATATTTTTAGTAACTCATTTTCATTTCATTTTTTCTTGCTTATTGTTAAGGTATATAATCCTCTATATACTTAATATATATAACAGATTTTTTGTACGTTGACTTTATGTCTGGCAAACCATCTGATCCAGTTCTTTTTTTTTTTGAAAGAATTATATATAGATATATGTTCTCTTATAGATACAGGAATATTCAGATTTTATATTTATTTTTGTGTCAGTATTGGTAAATTATAAGAAATTTGTCTGTTTTATTAAAATTTTATTTATTGGCATAAAATCATACATAATATCTTATTATATTTTTAGTATTTATAGTAAAAATAATGACATTCTCTTCTTTATTCTTGACACTGGTAGTTTATGAATTCTCATTTATTCTTGATCTGTTATGCTAGGTGTTTGCCGCTTTTGTTTATCTTTTGGAAGAGTCACCATATAGCTTTATTAATTTTCTCTTGTATCCCTATTTTGTTCTTTTGTATTTGCTCATTTTAAAAAATAATTCTTTATTAGTTTTAGTTTGGCTTTAATTTGTTGTTGTTTTTTTTTCTAGCTTAGATAATTTATTTTAAATTTCCTTATTTTATAATACATGATTTTTGAAGCTATAAATTTCCATATGAAGACTGTAGTATGTAGGTTACACAAACGTTGGTATGTCATATTCGCATATTCAATTTAGGATATTTAAAATTTTCTATTGTGTTTTCTTTCCTTTGTCCGGGGGGTGGTGTGAATTAGTAGTAGTTTCCTTAATTTCCAAACACCTGCAGAGAGACATAGTAGTCATCATTCTACTAATGTGTTTAAATTTAATTTTACTGTGGCCAAAGAATATGAATTATACATTTTCAATGCTTTTCAAATGCTGAGAGGTGTTTTTTATGTCTTAACTTAGAAAATACTTCGGAAAATATTCTGTATGTACTTGAAAAGTTTTTTTTTTTTTCCTACAAATATAGGTGTAATGTTCTATAAATATCAATCAAAGTAAGTTAGCAAATTATATTGTTCAAATCTTCCTCACATTTTTTCATGTTTTATTTGACTTTGAGATATACCTTCATTAAAATCTCCAGAGAGGTGATTTCTCTCTCTCTCTCAGTCTCTCTCTCTCTACTCTCTTACTCTTTCTCTCTTTATGTTCCGTTTAATTTTCTTTCTACTACTCTGTATGTTTTGGTGCTTACCAAAATGGGACTTCCATGTATTAATATTGACTTGAGACATTTATTACTACAAAATATTTTTCTTAGATTCCATAATTTTATTGCCTTAAAATATTTATCTGATATTAATATAAGCAACAGCCACTTAAATTTTCAGTGTTGATATGGTATATGTTTTTCTAGCCATCTGTTTTTGTTGTTGTTGTTTTTGAGATGGAGTCTTGCTCTGTCGCCCAGGCTGGAGTGCAGTGGTGCGATCTGGGCTCACTGCAAGCTCCGCCTCGCGGGTTCACGTCATTCTCCTATCTCAGCCTCCCGAGTAGGTGGGACTATAGGCGCCGCCACCACGCCTCGGCTAATTTTTGTATTTTTAGTAGAGACGGGGTTTCACCGTGTTAGCTAGGATGGTCTCTATCTTCTGATCCGTTTGCCTCCGCCTCCCAAAGTGCTGGGATCACAGGCATGAGCCACCGCGCCCAGCCTAGCCATCTGTTTTTAACTGAACTGTGCTCTCATATTTAGTGGGATATATATATATATATATATACACACACTCTCTCTCTTTATATGTATAAAGTGGTATAAGTATATATTTATATATTACCTATATCTAAGATGATAATCTTGGTTTTTAATAGATTTTATACATTTTATTTATTTATTTATTTATTTATTTGAGACACAGTCTCACTCTGTCGCCCAGGCTGGAGTGCAATGCAGTGGTGTGATCTCTGCTGACTGCAACCTCCACTTCCCGAATTCAAGCAATTCTTGTGCCTCAGCCTCCCAAGTAGCTGGGATTACAGGCGCGCACGCCTGGCTAAGAAGAGACAGGGTTTTACCTTGTGCCCAGGCTGGTATACCATTTAATTTTCATGTTATTACTGGTTGAGTTGGGATTAAGCTCAATATGTTGCTACTGTTTATAATTTATCCCATTTATTTTCTTTAACCAACCCTTTTATTTGTTCAAGTTTGGAATCATTTTCCTATTTTTTAGCTTCTCATTGTATGTGTTTTTACTACTCTGATAGTTGGCTGTTCTACAGACTACAACATTCCTTCATTTACTAAAAATATCTTTAAATCAATATCTTGGCCATTTTCCAAATGATGTGATAGTTACCCACCACCATTTGCCCTCTACCATTTGTTCTATTATTATCTTATGTTTTATTTTATATATTTTAAATTCTACAATGCTTCATTATTTTTTGGATCCATCAATATTGCTTATATTTATCCATTTAGTCACCATTTTTCAAACTTTTCCACTTTTCTTGCAGTTCCTTGTTTTCATTTGGCATGCTTCACCTTTAACATAAATAAGTAATTTTAGTATTTCTTGCAATTCAGATCTGCTGGAGTAAAATTCACCTACCTTTTATTTCTCTCTTTCTTTATAAAACCTCTTCGTTTCACCTTTGCTTTTGGATAATATTTTATTGACATATTTCAGCTTTCTTTTATAGTTTTTGTTGAAAAGCCAACTTCCAGTGTTACTGTTTTTTATTTGTTTTAATTTGTCTTTTATATCTTTAGATGCTTTTTATGTATTTTCAATTTGAATTTGTTTTAGTAATTTTTTTATAATGCATTTATTTTTAGTTTCTTTTGTAGTTATTCAATTTCATGTTCACCGAGTTGCCTCAACCTGTGGTTTTATATATTTCATCAAATTTGTGAAATTCTTAATTATATTTTCTCAATATTTCTTTTAATAGTCTCTTTTGTCTTCTTGCTATACACAAATTACACATGTATTAAATGTTCTGAGTGATTATATGTCCATCTACTCTTCTTCCATTATGTTTTCTCAGTTCTTCAGTTTGGATATTTTCTGTTGATGTGTTTTTGAAATCACAAGTCCTGTCTTCCAATGTGTCCAGGCTTCTGTTGAACCCATCTACCAAGTTTTTAATTTCAGATGGTTATATGTTGCATTTGTGGAATGTACCTTGGATTCTTTCTTTCTTTTTTCCTTTCTTTCTCTCTCTCTCGTTCTTTCTTTATTTTAAGTTCAGGGGTACACATGCAAGTTTGTTATATAGGAAAACATGTGTCATGGGGGTTTGTTGTACAGATTAGTTTATCACTGAGGTATTAAGTCTAGTACCATTAGCTATTTTTCCTGATCCTCTCTGTCCTCCCAACCTTCACCCTCCAAAAGGGCCCAGGTGTGTGTTGTTTCCCTTTATGTGTCCGTGTGTTCTCATCAATTAGCTCCCAGTTACAAGTGAGGACATATGCTAATTGGCTTTCTGTTCTTACGTTAGTTTGCTAAGAATAATGGCCTCTAGCTTCATCCATGTTCCTGCAAAGGACATAATTGCATTATTTTGTATGTCTGTGTAGTATTCCATGATGCATATGTACAACATTTTCTTTATTCAGTCTATTATTAATGGGAATTAGATTGATTCCATATATTTGCTATTGTGAATAGTGTTGCAATGAACATACATGTACATGTGTCTTTATACTAAAATGATTTAAATTCCTTTGAGTATATACCCAGTAATTGGATTACTGGGTGAAATCGTATTTCTGTTTTTGAGGAATCACCACACTGTTTTCCACAATGGTTGAACTAATTTGCACTCTCACCAACAGTGTGTAAGCATTCCTTTTTCTCTGAAACCACACCAGCATCTCTTATTTTTTGTCTTTTTAGTAATAGCCATTCTGACTGATGTGAGGTGGTATCTTCATTGTTTTGATTTTTGTTTCTCTAATGACCAGTGATGTTGAAATTTTTTTCATGATTGTTGGCTGCATGTATGTCTTATTTTGAAATGTGTCTGTTCATATCCTTTGTTCACTTTTTAATGGGATTGTTTGGTTTTTTTCCTTATGAATTTGTTTAAGATATTTATAGATGCTGAATATTAGACCGTTGGAGGATGCATAGCTTGCAAAAATTTATCCCATTTTCTAACTTATCTGTTTGTTCACTGTGTTGATAGTTTCTATCGCTAAGCAGAAACTCTTTAGTTTATAGATCCCATTTGTGAATTTTTGCTTTTGTTGCAATTGCTTTTGACAAATTCATCATGAAATATTTGACCTCTCCAATGTCCTGAATGATATGCTTACAGAATATTGTGAACACCTCTGTGCACATGAACTAGAAAATCTAGAAGAAATGAATAAAGTTCTGGACACATAAACCATCCCAAGATTAAACCAAGAAGAAACTGAATCCCTGAACAGACTAATAACAAGCTCTGAAACTTATTCAGTATTAAACAGCTTATTAACCAAAAAAACCCAGCACCAGACGGACTCATAGCTGAGTTCTACCAGATGTACAAAGAAGAGCTGGTACCGTTCCTGTCTAAACTATTCCAAAATACTGAGGAAAAGGGACACCTCCCTAACTCATTCTACAAGGTCAGCATCATCCTGATACCAACACCTGGCAGAGATCCAACAAAAAAGAAAACTCTAGGCCAATATCCTTGCTGAACATCACTGCAGAAATCCTCAACAAAACACTGGCAAACTGAATCCAGCAGTATATCAAAAATCTTATCCATCATGATCAAGTAGGCTTTATCCCCAGGATACAAGGCTGGTTCAACATGTACAAATAAATAAATATGATTCATTACAAAATAGAACTAAAGGCAAAAACCTCAGGATTATTTCAATAGATGCAGAAAGGGCTTTCAATAAAATTCAATACCCCTTCATCTTAAAAACTCTCAATAAACTAGATAATTGTGCTGGGTGTGGTGGCTCACGCCTGTAATCCAAGTACTTTGGGAGGCCAAGGTGGGTGGATCATCTGAGGTCAGGAGTTCAGGACCAGCCTGGCCAACATAGTGAAACCCCATCTCTACTAAAGAAAAATAAATAATAATAATAAAATAGTATATATATATATGAAAATTTGTCGGGCTTGGTGGTATGTGCCTGTAATCCCTGCTACTCAGGAAGCTGAGGCAGGAGAATTGCTTGAACCCAGAGGGCAGAGTTTGCAGTGAGCCGAGATCATGCCACTGCACTCCAGCCTGTGCAACAAGAGTGAAACTCCATCTCAAAAAAATAAATAAATAAAAAATAAACTAGATATTGAAGGAATATACCAGAAATAGTAAGAGTCATATATGAGAAACCCACAGCCAACCACATACTGAGTAGGCAAAAACTGGAAGCATTCCCCTTTGAAAACCAGCACAAGACAAGAATGGCCTCTCTCTCCACTCCTATTCAACATAGTATTGGAAGCCCTGTCCAAGACAATCAGGCAAGAGAAAGAAATAAAGGACATCCAAATAGGAAGAGAGGAAATAAAACTATGCCCGTTAGCAGATGAAGTGATTCTATATCTAGAAAACCCCATAGTCTCAGCCCAGAAGTTTCTTAAGCTGATAAATTCAGCAAAGCCTCAGGATACAAAATCAATGTGCAAAAATCCCTAGCAACACCAGTCAAGCAACACCAACAATAGTCAAGCTGAGAGCCAAATCAGAAATGCACTCCCATTCACAATCACCACAAATAAATAATAAAATACCTAGGAATATAGCTAATTAGGAGGTGAAAGATTTCTACAAGGAGAAGTACAAACCACTGCTCAAAGAAATCAGAGATAACACAAACAAATGGAAAAACATTCCATGCTCATGGATAGGAAGATTAAATATCATAAGATGGCTATAATGCCCAAAGCAATTTATAGATACAATACTATACCTGTTAAACTACCATTGAGATTCTTCACAGAACTAGAAAAATCTATTTTAAATTCATATGAAACCAAAAATGAGCCTGAATAGCCAAGGCAGCCCTAAGCAATAAGAACAAACCTGGAAGCATCACGTTACCTGATTTCAAACTATACTACAAGGCTACAGTAACCAAAACAGCATGGCACTGGTACAAAAAGCAAACACATAGGGCAATGGAAAGCAATAGAGAACCCAGAAATAAGCCCGCACACCTACAACTATCTCACTTGAACAAACCTGACAAAAACAAACAATGGGGGAAAGGATTTCCTATGTCATAAATGATGCTGGGATAACAGGCTAGCCATATGCAGAAGATTGAAACTAGACCCCTTCCTTATTCCATATACAAAATTAATTCAAGATAGATTCCTTTTTTCTTTTTCTTTTCTTTTTCTTTCTTTTTTTTTTTTGAGACAGGCTCTCACTCTGTTACCCAGGCTGGAGTGAAGTGGCATGATCTTGGTTCAGAGCAACCTCTGCCCCCTGGGTTCAAGTGATTCTCATGCCTCAGCTTCCCAAGTAGCTGGAATTACAGGTGTGAGGCACGGTGTCCTGCTAATTTTTGTACTTTTTTTCTGTAGAGATAGGGTTTCATCCTGTTGGCCAGGCTGTTCTCCAACTCCTAAGCTCAGGTGATCCACCCACCTCAGCCTCCAAAGTGCTGGGATTACAGGCATAAACCACCACACCTGGCCTTTCAATTTCAAATATAGTATGAATTTTTTTCTCTTTCCATCCATTACTTTATCTTTTACTGCATTTTCTTTAATATATTAACCAATAACCATTTAATACGTTAAGCATTCTATTCAGAAATCTTTGCCTGCTAAATTCAATATATAGATCACTGGATCTGCTGCTATTAACCAACACACGGAACTAACAATTTTTATTCAACTTATGTATAATATAATCTGGAGTTGTTATTTTTTTTCTAAATAATATTAAATTTTCTTCTGTCATACTTTTAAAATTCCAGATTAACTTGATCCTAAAAAAAGCTTTGTTTAATATTTGTCAGGACAGGCCTGTTTCAGGTTTTTCTTTATTCCAGAATGGAAAATATTATTCCTTGAGTATGCTTTTTATTCATTATTTATACTCTTTTTGGAGTTTCAACAAACTGTCCAGAATGGTCACTAAGGTCACTCCATTCTCCTGGGCTTGAATTCCAACCTCTATCTCGCAGCTTTACATTGTCTCTGAAATATTTCTGTGTTTTCCTGGTATGCTCTGCAAGTGGCTGTACTCTAAGCATGCATAGACATTTGGAAATTTTTCTCCAAAGCCTATCTTCTCCAGGATTCTATCACCTCAGATGCCACCTACATAGACAATGTTTAATGTCTCCTCTGCCCATTGAGGAGACATGAAATCTCCTCTCTCTTCTTAGTCTCTCTTTCTCCATACAATAATTTGGACAGTTCTTTCAAGACTAAAACTGGTGTGAAAGTTTGTCTCATCTTCTATGTTTATCTTCTCTCAATAATCAACCTTAAGTTGATTATTGTCTAATGTCAAAACAGAGTTCCTTTATATATTTTAGATAATTTTTCATAAACAGTTTATGATGATGATGATGACGATTAGTTGGTTCTGTTTACAGTGGGAGAGTTAGACTGATACCAGCTTCCTGATCATGACTGGAATTACAAGTTTTATTGTTGAAAGTTAAGAAGTATTCCTTTTCTTCATTCATGTGGAAATGAAAGATCAGCATATTGTACCAGATCACAACCAGATATGAGAAGTTATTTTCTGTGTACTGAAGTTATCTTTTGGTTCAGGTGCTTTATTCCCTGTCCAGCAGCAATAGGGTCAGTTCATCTTTTCACACAGCTAGACATTGTCCTGACAGTTTAAACTTTAATTCTCCCTTAGGCAATATAAGAACTGCCAAAAGATTTTCACTGGCTCTGCACCTCCATGATCTCTTGGAAGCAAAATACATCAGATACATTTGAATCAGCCTCCAATGACCCACCATAATCCCTTCTTCACACCTTATTAGAATAATCTGCTTTGTTCGTTCATTTGCCGCTTTAGGTGTGTTTCCCATTTTAGCTTTACACAATTACGATGCAAAATGCGGCAAGTATGAATACACCAACTGTGTATTTTAGACCAGATGACAGAATAAATCAAACATTCTGTTCATCTCCTATATTTTACAACATTGGAACACAGTCAGTTATTCTACCAAGATACAGGAACCGACAGTAGGGATTGTCTCTGTCATTTCGAATATACAAGCTCCTGTTCATCTCACATGGAGCTGTGCTCTCGTTTGCTTGTTTTTAGTTTTTATATCTGATAATTAAGTGTCTACTGTGAAAAATATAAGGGGCTTGAGGCATGAAATCTCTGATTCTTATGAATCTTAAATTAGAACCTTGAGAATCTCTGAAAGGCATAGAATTCATGGAAATTAGAGCCGAAACACTTAATACTTAAAAGAAACTATGCCAATAATAGATAAGCATAAAGTGTTGTCTTCCAATTCCACTTCTTTAGTGTTCCATGAAATAGCTTTGTAAACTTATGTTTAGATTAGCAAGCCAACACTGCAGCTGTTACTTTTAGACACAAGAGGATTTGTCTTCCGGTTCATTCAATTATTAGTAATTACATAACTCAGTTTTAAAATACATTTCTTTTCTTCTCTATGCTTGAAATTTTCAGGCATTAATAAAATTTTATACTTGATTTGCAAGAAGGAAGTATGCATAATATAATACTACTTATTCTAAAATTAAGTACTTTTCCAAAGAATAATTATAAATGTTAAAAAGAGACAATAGCATATGTACAATAATTTAATGACATCATTAACCAAGTACTCCTAGAGACATCTACAATATTTTAAACCTCTTTACCATGTCTGGAAATAATGCAAATTCAATAAAGAATCACTAAAATACTATAATAGAGAAATCTTACCCTAAATCATAAATTTTGTTGACTATGACTGAATTCTCTGAGTGCTGGTTTATAAGCAGAATACTACTTAAAAGTATAAAGCTTTTTATAAAGTAAACTCCATTTCAGGAAATCTTATTTTTATAGGGAGTAGGCAGACCTAAGACCAACAGATATTGTTCCAAGTTTCATATGAATATTTTACAAAAAAAGAAACTTATTTCCTTATTACATGTATAAACTCAATAGATATTTTTGCGCCCTAGAACTGTCTGGCTATTCAAAAAGCATTATTTTGTTTTGTTTTCCAGACACACACACACACACAATACACAGAAAGCAATGCACATGTACAGATGAGAACATGTCAAAAGAGAATAAGAGACTTACATTGAGAGTACAAAAGGAGTGAGGTGGTACCAAACCCATTTAATCTGATTTAAGTTTTAGTGCTCTTCTGATCACACTGCAGTCGTGCATCCCTATGAAGACAGTTGATTAAATCATCAGAGAAAGGGGTTACTCATTGTCCAACTAATATCTATTAAGTGATGATTATGACACAGAGACTACCAGATGGCAGATTACAACAGTTAGTGAAGCAAACAAAATATCCCTGCCTTTATGAAGCTTATATTCCACAGTGGAAAGGAAAGAATGCACAGAAAGAGGTGAGGGTATGAGCTATGTATAGGTTGGTGAGACCATGAAGTCAAAATATGTCTGGCATGTGTGAGAAAAATCAATGATGCCAAAGTGATTGTGAGTAATGAGAAAGGAAGAGAGCAATAAAGATGGACACAGTAAAAATTATTGTATAGCTTTGTAGACCATCAGTAAGATTTTGGCTTTAACATGAGTATGATAGTCATTAAAGTATTATGATCAGAGTATTATGATCTGACATGGTTTATAAGGTGAATTTTGGTCACTTTCTTAAAACTAGTACAAAATATGTAAGTTCAGAAGCAGAAAAATGTAACGAAAATGTTATTGAAATAAAAGACAAAAGTGGTGTGAGCCAGACTGGTAGGTGTGGAAGTAGCAGGAAGTTATCAGACTCCCTATTATATGGGTAGAAATGTTTTCCAACAAGTTGTATACTAAGTTTGAGAGAGAGAAGTCAGGGATGATTCCAAGTTCTTTTTTTCCTGAACTTCTATAAGGATAGATTTTCCATTTGACTGAGATGAAGACAACTGTAGAAAGAGCATATTTTTTAGAGGAAGACCACACGTTCTTGACTTTTAAAGTTTGTGATGCCTAACAGACATCGAACTGTACATCGTAACTAGAGAGATGAATTCAAAGGCCTAGAGTCCAGGAAAAGATTCAGATGGTAATGATACATCTGGGAATCCTCAGCATATAAATGTATTTACATCTGTGAGACTGGATGAGATTACTAAGGGAGTAAACAGAAAAAGAGAGAGAGAGAGATCGAAAGATAGATGTTGAGGATGTGAGGAAGAACCTGAAAGGGCGATTGAGAAGTATCCAAAAACACAGGAGTAAAGAGTAAAGCCAGATACCATTTCTTGTTCTGGATGCCAAGTGAAGAAAGTGCTTTGAAGAAAAGCACATGGCCAATACAATCAAATGCTTCAGATAGTAGGCAGAATTTAACATTATATTTATCAATGTTGGAAGTCAGTGGTGACCTTGGATAGACAGTTTTCACAGGGTAGAGTAAAAGACTGTATAAAAAATCTGGTGGTCCCTACTTGAAGAAAATGTTGAAGAGACAGAATTTTGGGTAGCAAGTTTAATAAACTTTTTCAAAGAGTGTAACTTTAAATAGATGGGCAGAATATAGACATGGGTAGGGTGGAGAAGTAGTTATGTTCTGGGGGCTTGTGGAATTTTCTTCTGATTTTATCTATTTTCTCAGTGAATTATTCAGCAAGGCTGTAAAGTGACTGTGAGGATGAAGGGAAGGTATTGGGGAGGTGAACTGAAAAGAGAAAAGAGGAATGTAGGATTGTGAATGGATTATAGAAATGGTATTACATGACTCTGAGTTATTAGGATCTTTGGTTCGGATCAGGGATTTCAACCAAAACTAGTCAGCATCATTCAGATAAGATATAGTTCACCTTCTGCAGGCAATGTTTCAAATCTCAGTTTCATTCTCAAAGTCATTTCTATGCTCGTTTGAGCCTTTCTCAGGCATGTGTCAGGTGTTAGTCTGAGAATTGTGGGAGCGATTCAAACAAGAATTCAGAACTCTTAGCATTAGCTACCTTGTTTTGAGTCTTTCCTGGACATATGTGATTAATGCCTGATGGTTAATACACAAAATAGAGGATGCTCCTGAAAGTCATTTTCCCTCTGGGACTATGTACATTCTATGGCCGATAAAGTCCTCATACTCCCACGTCTAGACAGATGCGGTCTCTATCAAAGTTTTATCTCTGTAGCCTCTGTTTCCATGATATTCTCTGATAAGGATCACACTCACAGCAAAGTCACAAGAGGAAAAAATAAATAAAGCAGAAAACACCCCCTATTCTTCACTTCTCCAATATTTCACTCTCCTCCATAGGTTACTTGTTGTTGTTTACTTTCTAGGGTCCTACATTCATAATTTTATTTTTGATTGTATTTTATCCAAAGTTTTACTTGTAATCAGAAGATGTTGGGGCTTTAGTAGGCGTATACTGCCAGACTGAACCCAGAATCTCCGACCTTTAATTTTTGAATAGAAGTAATATAAAACTTTATAATCTTTTCTTAGCCAGGTTTTTATTATGTAAATAGGTTTGAGGAAAAAAAATTACAGAGCAAAAAGGAGAATTAGAGCAGAGATATAGAAAAGTAACCAGATGCCTGTAATTCCAGCACTTTGGGAGGATGAGGCGGGTGGATCACCTGAGGTCAGGAGTTCGAGAACACCTGACCAACATGGTGAAACCCAGTATCTACTAAAAATACAAAAATCAGCCAGGCTTGGTGGCGCAGGCCTGTAGTACCAGCTACTTAGGAGGGTGAGGCAGGAAAATTGCTTGAACCCGGGAGGCAGAGGTTGCAGCGAGTTGAAATTGTGCCACTGGACTCTAGCCTAGGTCTGGGCGACATAGTGAGACTTGGTCTCAAAAAAAAAAAAAAAAAAAAAAAAAAAAAAAAAAAAAAAAAAAAACCTGATGGATAGAGAGGATTTTAACTTATTGAATTCCTTGTAAACTTAATTAATCCATTTATTCATTTCTGTGGGTCAGCTGTATTCCTGCCTTTGGGTTTCATGAATATTTTTTATGTCCTTAGAAAATATTGCCTCCTGAGGGCAGGGCGCGGTGGCTCAAGCCTGTAATCCCAGCACTTTGGGAGGCGGAGACGGACGGATCACGAGGTCAGGAGATCGAGACCATCCTGGCTAACATGGTGAAACCCCGTCTCCACTAAAAATACAAAAAAAAATTAGCCGGGCGCGGTGGCGGGCGGGCGCCTGTAGTCCCAGCTACACGGGAGGCTGAGCCAGGAGAATGGCATGCCGGGAGGCGGAGCTTGCAGTGAGCTGAGATCCGGCCACTGCACTCCAGCCTGGGCGACAGAGCGAGACTCCGTCTCAAAAAAAAAAAAAAAGAAAAAATATTGCCTCCTTTGTACTTAATTGTGCTCATGGTGTATTCTCTTATTTATAACCTCAACATCCCATGGTTGAATATAAAGGCTTTACAAATTATTCATTCTTAAACCAAGGTGATTTCCACCCCTATCCAAATAGAAAAGACTATGAGATGAATCAAGTATAAATAGAATACTCAGGAACACATACTTGGGCCATGGCTCTGGAAGTTTGAGGCTTGAGAAGATAAGAAAAAGAAAACTTGGAAGATTTATTTTTATTGAATAGATTCTCATTTGTGTCTCTTTCAAGTCGTCTTCCTGTGTTAATAGCACTGAGCCATTTAAATATAAATTTTGCATGTTGTGATTCAGTTCCTATACCATTCAGGTAGAATCAGTGTGGGCCATACACTCACACTGAACACAAGGCGAACATTTTTCTTTCTTGTGTTTCCGCCTCCCCCCCCCGCCCCAAAATGCCCACTGCTCAGAATGCTCAGAAAGATGTAATCTTTCCTGATATTTCTCTAGATTTTCCTTAAGATGGAAACATTTCAAAGGGTATCATGAAGGAAGCTTGAGTCTAGCTCTCCAGCATTTGCAGACCTAAAACATAACTTTTGGGCTCTGGTAGACATTAGACTCAGACTTTAGAGCCTATTCTCAGTTTGAAAACTTTGCTGGCCCAAAGGGCAGCTTCCCCTGGGAATTCTACTTTCACTTTCTTTTTTAGCTTTTGCCATCTGCGATTTTCTCTTTTTATAGCTTAACTTTGAATTTCTTTTTTATCTTTTTTCCTAATGTAGCCTGTTTTTTTCATGTTAATACAGTGTGAACTTGTCAAAATTAATTAAATTCATATATTTTCCTAAAATTTTCTGAGAAAATTCATGTGTTTAGTTCCATAGTAAACACAATTCTCTTAAAAATAAACATGTTGCTTTCTTTTTTGTACTGGAAAACTTAGATATTAATAGTTTCCCCGATTTACCAATCTTGTTTTGTGGATTAGTTAAGCTAGTAGCCCTTGAGAACTCTAGCACAATGAGGTCATGACATTAAATCTTGAAAATTTTTGCTAAATTGCCATGGTGCTATAAAAAGTGTTGGAGCTTTTTGGTCTTTATTTTTTGGACCTTGAAAACAAATTAGAATTCAATTGACTCCGTGTCACTTTTGCAAGAAAATTCAAGTGTTTTTTGAGTCATGATAATATTGATCAATTTTGAACACTTTAGGATGGGAGAAAATTAACAATTATGTGTCTTTCTCAATGAGACCCATCATCTGATATTCTTACGATGTAGACAGCGATGGGCTGTTGTCTAACTCTCATTCATTAACCCTACTCCTCCTTTCTGGGACACACAGTAGTAGACTGAGGTTCTGCAAATATTTGAAGTCCATATCTCCATCTCCCTCCCCTTTGACTTACAGGAATGTCAATGGAAACTTTCCCAGGGTCACTGAACTGATCAATTTGACTTTTCATTGGCATATAGCCATTAAAAACCTAACTGTAGCTTCGTGTAAAGAAACTTCAAACATAAATGTAGGTAATCAGTTCTTGTACAACAGACCTCAGCTGCTGTGGGTGACATTTGCCTGCTGGAGGAGTGTAACCTCTGCTTATTAATAATGACTCTTCTCAAGTTAGCTGCTCTGAGCAGATTGCACTTTCCAGAGAAAAATTGGAAATTTGGGAAAGGCAAAGGCAAAAATCATATCTATTGGGGATAAAGCAAAGGCCTAATATGGGCATAATATTTGTAAAAGTGAGTAAAAAGCTAAGGATAAAGCTGAGTATTTACAGAGTGCTCACTTAGTGCATGGTAGGTAGTCTTATTATTACTGAGACAAATAGTTATATATTACTTTGGTTCATGGTTAATATTTATAAATTGATTTCATATATAGCAATTGATTTGGTACATGAAACAAATGTCGGATATCCTTCTATTCATTTTACCAGGAGGAAGCTAAAGTTCAGAATTCAATGCATTCCTGTTTCTTTCTTCTTTACTACGTGGCCTTCAGGACAGAAAAAGCTCTGGAGAACTGAATCAGTTTCCTGATCGACAAAGTTGTTATATGGCTTACCCTATCTAACCAGGCAGTGATAGCAACAGGAAGCAGGTTATTGAAAGCCCCCATTTCAAAAATGAATACAAGAGAGAAAGAAGAGGGGTAGCGAGAGAGACAGAGAGAGAAAACTAGCTTTCCTTTCGTGGATAATATTTTAAAGGGAGAGGAAGAATTTTCATAGCTTTGTTCCAGCATAGAGAGCCTGCGGCCACATTCAGGTATTCACTGAAGTATGGCATTATTAGTAAGCCCTTGATGAGTGGAAATTATTACTGGGACACATGAAATTCTTAACAAATATTCTAGTTGGGCTGAAGAGGACTTCACGGTATATGTGAATTCACAGGCAAAGGGACTATTTCAGTTCTACTTTCCAGGAAGATTTCAAGGGCCCAAAGCTAAAATGAATGGATTTATTTTATTTTATTTATTTAGTTTTTTGAGACGGAGTCTTGCTCTGTCTCCCAGGCTGGAGTGCAGTGGCGCGATGTTGGCTCACTGCAAGCTCCGCCTCCCGGGTTTACGCCATTCTCCTGCCTCAGCCTCCCAGGTAGCTGGGACTACAGGCGCCCGTCACCACGCCCGGCTAATTTTTTTTGTATTTTTTAGTGGAGACAGGGTTTCACGGTGTTAGCCAGGATGGTCTCGATCCCCTGACCTCATGATCCGCCCGCCTCAGTCTCCCAAAGTACTGGGATTACAGGCGTGAGCCATCGCGCCTGGCCATGTATGGATTTATTTAACAAGATGGGGAACCGTCCTGGATGCTGCACCCAGCCTTTCTCCGTGTTTGGTGACTTCCTAGAATCAATGCTATTTGGAATCCAAAAAACGAAAAAGAAAATCGAGCAAACAAAAAAGACAAAACAAACTGGACAAACATCTCTTGGGGTTTTTGCTTTCCATGTTTCCCCACTTCGCACAGCCTGCCTCTTCCCCTCCCCACTCCCTCTGGAAGCTTTTAGTAGCAGAACTCTAGATTTTGATCCACAGGTCCTGGGTATGGGTGTAGATTTTTCTTTGATTTTACTCTGAAGTAAGTTCACCTGCATTTCAATTGCATTTTTACTTAGTTTAAAAGGGCTAGTATTCTTTATAGCTTGTTGATTCATTCTGCTTTACCTATTCATTATTATGAAAACTAGTTATTTCTTTATATCAAAAGGTGATATATAAGTTGATAAAAGTTCAACATGTACTGATGGTAACATATGGAAATAGTAACTGCAATATCAGTTTTTATTTTCTTTATGAAATAATAACTACAAAATTAAATGTGAGAATATATTGCTCTGTGCTCAAATTTTCTTGTTTTTACTTAGCTTTACCATTGAGAATTTTCCAAAACAAAACGCTTGTAAGTTTACCTTTTTAAAAATAGCATTGCATTTCATTTTTTTGATGTATATAATTAAATAAACAAACAAGATTTCTATAGTTAGACAAGTACACTGTTTCTAGGATTTTACTATTGTAAAGCATGCTGTAATGATTAAACATACCTATGTCTTTGCACCCAGTGACATAATAATGTATATATAATAAATTATTTAAAGAAAAATTACTGAGTCAAAGATCATATGCTTTTTAAATTTAACGAATTGCCCATTTGCCCTTTCAAAAGCCGAGGGGACTTATTCTCTCTTACCTCTGGTGCGTAAGAATGCCTATTTCCTCATGTTTTTGTTAATTTGGTGCTTTGTAAAATTTTAATAGTTGTTAATCTGGTAGAAAAAATTATTCTAAAATGATTCTAATTTGAATTTCATTAATTATACTGAATACTATTTTATGAATATGCAAGTTGTGTGTGAATTCCATTCTGTGTCTTTGGTACATTTATGTTATGGGCAGTTGTGCTTTTCTCATAAGTACATTACATTTCTATGTTACATAGGTAGTTCATGTCTGTCATATTTGTTGCAATTATTTTGTATTTTTATTTTGATCAGAGCATATTTACTTTGTAGGAATTTTGTGGTTTGAAAGTTCTTAGTTTAATATGATCGTTATTATCATTGTAAGTACAGATGTACACTACCTCCTTGCTCCAACTTCAACCTAGGTTTCGCTAATTTAATGTGTCTTATACTTTAGGGTTCCAAGTAAGTTATTGTTTGGAGAAAAAAACTAATTCTGTTTGTAAAAAATATATTACAAAGAAAAAATCTAGCTCTTTTTAAAATTTAGTCACACCTTAGCCTGAAATTCAAATCTCTGCAATATGACCACAGAGTGTATTTCCAGTCTCTCATTAATAAAAATCTATAACATAAATCTGAGGCATATTTTCTGTTCCTTTTTTATGATCCACTTTCTGGCTTTTATCCTATTTTATTCTGCCAGAAATGTCTTTATTATTGTTCATTTATAAAATCATACCAGAGTTGAAATTACTTTTTAAATGCCATTGCCATTCCCAGTCCCATTCCCATGCCTTCTCTGATCTCCTACCCTTCCTAAGAAATGTATTTTCTTATGACTCTATTTTCTAATCCATCCAATCCGTTTAATTATGTAATTCTCAGATTACTTTTTTTGTATAGTTGTTTACATCCCATCCTCTTATGTAAAAAAGAAAGGAAGTACAAGAGGACTTCCCTTTTTGAAAGGAAGTACAAGAGGACACAACATAGGATTTCAATAAATATAGTTTCAAAATTGTCTTAGACTGCTATTATGTACTTATTGACTGGATCCGAGTCAGAAAATTTTGTTTGTGCCCTAATTCCGCTACCTAATGTAGCACTACTTTTGATATAATGGAGTCTCTTTCCTGAGATTAACATATATTTAATTTTTATTCTTCTACAAAACAGATTTATAATAATACTTTCAGGATTATATGAGATTAAACTAAATGATTTTAAAGTAAATTATTTTTGTGAAAGCACTTTATTATAAATTTCAATTAAAATCTCAATTGTTATTATGCTCATCTAAATATAAAATTGCATGAATAAGTATTCGAACAGGCTAGGATTTTTGCATAATTAAAGTTATCTTTCTTTAACAATTGATTAATTGAAATTGACTTGAAATTTTATAAACATCTGTTGTTCTCAGGGATTAATAAAACTAAAAGGTCATTCAAGGACAGAATCCATACTCTCCCCTAAATGTTCCACTCTATTGAATTATATTCAGAACTAAAAAGCTGGTAGAATACAGACTGTTAATCAGCTATGAAGGTCTAGTAACTGTTATCTAAAACTGTTTTTTAAAATTTAGGCTATCCAGACCTTAAAACTATAAATTGTAATTTATAGGTTATAATTATAAGTACTTTAAAAAGTATATATGATACATGTAACTTATTGACTTCCTAGTCATATTAATAGTATATTTTATTATTTTATGAAAGGTATGATGCTAAATTTGTGGTTAGCATGCTGAGTCAAGGACAGATGTAAATCATGTTTACTTCTAGATTCAAAATTTAACATTAATCTTCCTTTTCCATCAGCAGAAGTCTCTTTCTCAGGAATCAATATACAGTTGTTCCTTGGTATCTAGGGCACTGTTTCCAGAACTTCCTGCCGATACCAAAATTCGCTAATGTTCAAGTCCTTGACATAAAATGTCATAGAATTTGCATATAATCTATGCACATCCTTCCATATATTGTAAATCATCCTTGAATTATTTATAATACCTAATCCAATGTACATGGTATATAAATAGTTGCTATACTTGCTTCAGGAATGCTGATCCAAAAAATTCTGTGCATGTTTGTACAGATAGAATTTTTTTCCTAAATATTTTTGATCTGCAATTGGTTGAATCCACCTATTTGAAACCCTTCAATACAGAGAGGGCCAACTATACTCATTCATGCAAGAGCAAAATCTTAGAGTGGTCTCCATCTCGATTGCCATCTCCTGCCTTACCCAATCCATCAACAAATCCTGTCAATTTTACTTCCTAATTTACCTTCCCTTCTCTGTCTATGTTGCCACAGCCTGTTTGACCTTTCATCTAGATAATTATAATAGTCTCCTAATTTATGTAATCATCTCTAGCTTTTTTTTCTTACCCATTCTTCACAGTGTCACCAAAACACACACTGAATCCTGTTGCATTCCTTTCTTACACACACTCATTTGCTTTTTCTTCCTGATATTCATAAAACATTCATAAGTTTTATGTATATAAAGTAAGTGCTATAATGCTACTCAGAACTCAGGTTTGCCACATTAGGCATACTTTTCCAGTTTCAGTATGCATATTTTTCCAGTGTCAGCATTATAAGCAGAAAATCCTCTTAATAATCAGAGTATTTGTAATACTGATAATGCTTTGGCTGACTTGTTTAGTTGAAATTTTCTTTCCCCACATGCCTGAAAAAATCCTACTTCTCCATTACAAGATACACAAATGTCATTTCCCATGTGAATATTTCTCTAGCCAACCATGGCTAGAAT
The DNA here is from genome assembly GCF_001698545.2 of Rhinopithecus bieti. Classification (NCBI taxonomy): domain Eukaryota; kingdom Metazoa; phylum Chordata; class Mammalia; order Primates; family Cercopithecidae; genus Rhinopithecus; species Rhinopithecus bieti. Next base: position 424,951 of record NW_016804554.1, on the reverse strand, counting down.
TACTTCCCTCTTTCTTTTACGTATCAACATTGTTGGTGCTTCTGTATTTGTTGTGCAATTACTCTTATCATTTGTCTTTACAATAAATTTGGGTCTTTCTAAAATGAGACACCATGGCTTTCCAACCCTATGTCTTTTAGTCGTTGGCATATATTTGATCCTCCATTAATATTTATTGTTGTTTGGAAAGAGGAATAATGAAAAGGGGAGCTCAAATGATCTGTGAAGGAAGAGAAGCACATAGGGCATGTGAAACAATATCCTTCACAGTGCAGTATTTTTTTATTTTTTTCTCCCACAGCACTCTTGCCATTTGCAATAAGTCCCATCACTCATGGGTTGTTATTACTGAGGTCCTCACAGAAGAAATATTATTCCATTTCTTGCTGCTCTCTGAAGCACTTATACTTCATTATTTCCCCACGGGCTTCAATGTCCTTCTGTTTTTTTCACGTTCCCATGGTTTTTTCCTTCAGTAGTATCTGTGATGAAGGGCTGATGCCAAGTAATCAACTTGACTTCCTTTAAAAAACAAACAAAAATCTCAGTTCAAACTGATGGTTTATTTTATAAACAAAAGCATCGCTCTATATTCTTTGCAAAATCCTTCAGCACAATGTGGTAGGATATGCCCATTGAAATGCCAAAGCTCCATAATGGAAAAATAAGAAAAGGATCAAAATTTATTTCACCTAAGAAAGTGCTGTTAGTTCAAGTAGTACTTAATTGGTGAAATGAATATGGCCAGCAGTAGAAATTTTGTCTTTGGCAGCTGCAATACCTAAGACCCACTAGCTGTGCTTTGTTCCTGCGTATACTGAGTCTCATTTCCTAGGGAGGATGATTCAATGAGGATTAAGTTATTTCAAAAAAATTATAAAATAAAGTGTTGGGTGGATTACATAGGGTTGTCCCACATGCACATTTCTCACTATTTAATGTGTCATCACTTTATCTTACTGCCAGTGCCTTTTGTTCCTGCCACTCAATTTTCTTCTACCAGAGTGCATTTTGAAGGCACAGAATAGAAAGGAAATGAATGTGGGCATGGAGTTGAAGAGACAAAACTTAGAAGACTGGCAGATGGTAATGATCCTTGTAGTTATGTCCTCAGGAATAAAATGTTACCAAAAATGTACCTGAATGTATCACTATGGGCAGGGCGAGGTGGTGGTGGGGACATGACACAAGATATCCTGAGTTTAGAAAGGCATTGTAACAGCTAATAGACAATGGTGGAAAGGTTTCTGATAACCTTTTTTAATAAAATAAAATTGGGTAAAATACATGCATCCTTTGTCTACATTCATTTTAGTAATTCATAACTTATGGAAGACAGAGAAGTGACTGCACTGTCTTATGATAAGCTGCTGGATTGTGTGCCATTGTATCAATGACACCCTCTCAATATGCCTCCTGCTAAATAACAGTGGTCGTTTTATTAGCCATCCAGTAGATGGCTTATTAGTAGAGTTGACAAAATTAACCAATAAAAATAAAGGACAGTGAGCTAAATTTGAATTTCAGATGAAAAATAACTTTAATTACAGTAAACCCCTTTCAAAACCTTTATTGTTCATCACTAATTCTAATTTAACTGGGCACCTTATATCCTATCTAGCAACTCCTTATTAGGATATTACCAGTCTCTTTTAAATATGCATAGATTTTTCTTCTGTTGTAGGATCATGGCATAGAGCATAGTTTAATCCTCAGGGGCTTTTAACTACAGAAAATATTGACAATTATACCTTAATCTTCTTGAGCCTCAGCATGTTAGAAGTAGAAAGGTTTGACCAACATAGACCACTGATAAATATATGCTTATCCTGAAATTCCAAAATTACCAGCCGAGCCTCTGCCCTGAAGGATCTCTTGTATGAAAACCAGACGAATATTCAAGGGCACTAATTCCAGCATTGCTTCCAAGGGTGAAAAATTGGAAACAGTTGATTTGTCTATCACTTGGAAAATAAACACAAACATATGGTCTAGTCTTTGATTTTGAGCACAGGATCATGTAAATTAGTGTGCAGACTCTTCATCACCGTAGCCTGGATTCAAATTCCAGTTCTACCACTTACTACTTATGCAGTGCAGGTAAGTTAATTAGCTTCTCTGTGCTCCATTTTCATCATCTGAAAATAACAATATTATAAAATACACACATAATATAAAATATGATGTGAAAATAATAGAAGTCTCTCCCAGAGGGTTTTTGTGAGAGCATAGTGAATTAATACATATGAAGTACTGAATACAGCGATTAACACCTAGAAGTATATAGTGAATATTCGTTTCTATCAAGATGAAATACTAAAAAAACTAAGATAAATAAATAGAAAGGTATGGGAGATTAGATAACATTTATGTAAAATGGTTAAAACAGGCAAAGTAATACTAAAGCATTTGATGCTTATGTATGTAGTGAATATGATAAATCATATATTGAAAGATAAATACCTAATTATGATGATAGTTCTCCTCCTGAGAAGAGGCGGGACAGGTCTAGGGAGTATAATAAGGTTATTTAGAAAGTTATATTTATTTTATCTAGAAAATGTGAAGGCAAGTCACAAAATGTTAATGCTTGCTAATGCTTGCTAATGCTTGGTCTATGGATATTTGCTATAATATTCTTGGTAACTTACTATATTTGTTCAACTAATGAAAAAGTAGACAGTGGTGTGTAGAGACAGAGCCTTTTAATCTGAAAAATAAATTCTTTGTCAGACTGTTACTTTTTATATCACATATTTTGAATCCATTTGCAGATGTCATAATTCTGAGCTTTATCAAATAATTTAGGGGGTCTAGGCTGGGCTCACACCTGTAATCCCAGCACTTTGGGAGGCTGAGGTGGGCGGATCACCTTAGCTCAGGAGTTAGACAAGCCTGGCCAACATGCTAAAATCCTGTGTCTACAAAAAATACAAAAATTAGCTGGGCATGGTGGTGCACACCTGTAATCCCAACTACTCATGAGGCTGAGGCACGAGAATCTCTTGAACCCAGGAGGCAGGGGTTGCAGTGAGCTGAAATTGCACCACTGCAGTCTGGGCAACAGAGTGAGACTCTGTTTCGAAAAATAAAATAAAATAAATGAAAAATAACTGAAGGGGCTGGCATTTATCCAAAGTCTCAAATGTGCCAGAAGTATTTCAACTATGACCATTAAGAGAAGTAGATTTTATGATTCCAACTTCAGATGAAAAACTGAGGCTAAGAAGGAATAAGTAACTTGCTGATTGTCAAACTAGAATGCAACCGTGTTGGAAATCATGCTTCCCTCTCAAAGCTTATTCTCTTTTCATTTCGCCAAGTGCAACCAAGTTCTACAGATATATATCTATGCTAGTTATACTAGACTGGCAATCTACTTTTAGAAATTGTATTCTCATATTTAAAACTTTGTTGAAATTGTGAGTATTCTATGTGATTTGAATATGTAATTTTTCAGTTCCATCCAGTTTATTAGTGGATTTTTCAGGTGACCTGTCAGGCAATCAGGGGTAGGGAACATAATTTATAACATAGAGGGAATAAGAATCTCAGCTTAGCATAGTATCTGGGATCAGGATCTTTCTGACATGTATTTGCGTCTAAGGGCAATAGCATATGAAATCTTGTTTTAAAATAGAAGAAAAGAAGCATTAAACTATATTCTGTACTGATAATATAACCAAATGTTAAGTTAGTTTTAGCCTAGAGGTTTTGTTTCTGAAGTAAGTGTTTCAGTGCTTCTGATTGCAGAATATGTTCTGATTAATGAAGATACTGTCTAGTATGCAATGTAACTTACATGTGCACTGTATATATCCATACAATATGGAGAATGAACCTTATCTATTAAGAATAAATGCAGAAATTCGAAAATGTTTAAAACATTTTATTTAAATGTATGCACATTTTCTATTTGTCAGCATATACAAGGTTCAAAACTACAAACTTGAATGTGGCAACATTTATCGTATTTTCTAAACAGATTCTAAATGCATAATTTTTTCAGATAGACTATGATAGGAGGCAATGCTAAAGAAAAGAAAAAAACAACTAAATCAGTGGTATTTAAAATGAGAAGAAATACTCTAATTTCTTAAGAATGAGAGTAAGAAAGAGACAGAAATGTTCAATTCCTTGGTTAGTTTTGATTGCTGAAGATACAAGGAAATTTAATAATGCAACGAGTTATGGGCAATGTTTTCTCACATGCATTATTTTGAGTGCTTTTCAAAAGCTTATCACAGCGACTTAAAATTTTGAAATGGGGTAAGTTCCAAAAAGTACTGAAAATATAAATACATTTGAATGTAGTGTGTATTTGGCTTATATTTCAAATTTTCTCTTCCAGTGAAATAATTGAGGGGTACTCTTGAAATATTTCTTCTTTTAGGTTTAATTTTTAGTGAAGTAAATGTTGGGATTTCTTTTATAATATATTGCCTAAAAATATTTTCAAGGGATTTGAAGTTATTAAGCATGCCTGATTTAATTTGTTCATTATGTTAAAAACCTATATTTATATGTGACTAGTGTAAATGTATGGTTAAATATAACTGACACCAGATGTGAGCCATATAATATATTGATATAAAAACAGAAAAATAATTATGTTCCACATTGTAAATACTTTTAAACAATTTTTACCTAAGTGAAAATCCCACATAATGCCAGATACACAGTATGAGGCAGTGGAAGATTAGGTAAACTAAATTATTCATGTCAACTATTTAAAGAAAATTACTTAAACTAAGGCTTAGTTTCCAACTTATTATAACTGAAAGAAGAAAATTAAACTTTATTCTGATAAATTATTTATACTCAACTCACAACGTGTGATATCAAAATATTAAGTAGATTGAATAAGATAATGAAATATTAGCTCACATTTTTTTATGTGAAGGAAATGAACATTTATCCATCAATTTATGTCATTTATTTTACTACATCAAAAACTTAGCTTGTGATAATTCAGTGGAACTACAAAAGAGCTCAGTGATACAAATTTCCATTTTTTACAGCTATTTATTGTAGCTGTAAAAGTGAAAGTATAGATAGTTGTCCTAACAAGGAAATGAAAATGTATAAAAAATAGAAATCAATTGCTAGACTCTTCAGTCTATGTTGTTCTTTACAGTATCCTTATGTACTTCTAGTTTTTATTTGAAAAGTCAAGTACAATATCTACATTCAGTTAAAAGTAAGTAAAGAAAAAAATAAATTTTTTTCCTCCTTTATTGATATGTTTAAAATATATAAAAATACTATTTAAATATATTTCATTTTTTGTTTCTGTGAGAAATTGTTAACCACTAGTTTCCCACATCTACAATCGTTATCTGTTTCTTTTGTAATATTTATTACTGTTAAAATATAGTAAAAATCATTTTATGT